>NC_086242.1:12615833-12950000 GCF_036321145.2 Pelmatolapia mariae
CCATGCTAGGATTAGAATAAGAGGCTTAGCATTTACCCTGACCTGCTGGCTCCACTTAAACTGTTGATTTCTCCAGATCTGAAAAGGAAAAGCATGGTCTCTTTGGAGAAGTTAGATGAGGCAAGAAGTCTAGTTACACTAGATCCGTTGTCAACTGTAGGATGAAAAAGGACCAGTTTAAGGACTTCAGCATTTAGAGCATTCTGAGAGGCAGGGGGCAAATGAGTGAGGAAAAATTGGATATTGATTCAGATGCCAAAAGGTGGTGCGCAAAGGATAAAATAGAGTGCCTTTTACACAAGAAAAGGTGGGATGTGCTTATTGATGGATGAGACCACACTGAATGTAAAGAGAGGCAACTGACAGAGAAACCTACTTCTGCTCAGTATTGGAAGATTAGCCAATTCCTGTAAGAGAGTCATTTGTGGTATAGCTGAATGGGTTTCATTCTGCTACTCGATGGCTTGTCTATTTCTAAACTGTTCCTTAATTGATTTCGCAATCAGCTGCACACACAGACACACATAAACACACATCTCAAACTGCAGAACGGTGGGGTGCACCGCTAGTTCTACTTTCCAGTGATGCACCACTGCGCCTTTACAAATTCAGAGAACAAATAACTCTTAACACCACCTTTCGTTAGTGCATTTTAGAGGAAACTGTTTTTTGCTTCAGGAAAGTCAGTTTAACCTCAGCAGAATATTATGTGCTAGCTGAAAACAGATCTCCACTAACCCAACTTTACCCTCTTCACACAAAACAATCAGTCCTTTAACAGATCCAACTTCTAACTGCTATAAAAGTCTGTTTATCTTGTCCACTTAGCAAAGAACTCATCCAAATATTATAGAGTAAATTGCTATTTTGAGGTCATAGGAGCATGTGTCAGGGCATCTTTGATATTTGCCATTTATCCAATTTGTTTACCATTCTCAAGGTGCTTTTTAACTATGGGCAAGGTGTTCCAGGCATGAGAAGCCAAGGTATAGCACCTTTTCAGACACGTGACACAAACTATTACTCGCTTCATCGGTGTGGTTATTTCACAGAATTCTGTGGCTCACACAAAAGGTGTTTTCCACTTGCAGTGCCATGCACTGTCAACATCAACTGCACTGAAGTACGAGTAAATTGAATGCTTGTTTTGTGTTCCGACTGCATTTCATTGTTAGTTTTCCACTCCCTCGTTTCTATTCTTTTTAAGCGGGTGCACTGTCAAGAGGTTGTCATCTTGCTTTCCAGTTCACATACGTGGAACGTGTGCTTATGTGCCTATTGTGTAGTACATTTTGAGTTTAGGTTTCCAGGCATCCACAGACACGGAAACCACAGCTTAAACCGCATTCTCTCATCTGATGTAAAGCCTTGCAAAATATTTTGGATTAAGCCAGGAAGCTAATCTGTACATTATTATATACTCTAAAATGGAACTGTGGGATTGTGAGCATAACATAGTGGAGCCTGCATTGTATTTAAGCTACTTTTACCTTTCTGTTGTGTAAAGCACAGCATAGCAGACAAATTTACACACTGGACACTCAAATACAGCAGTGGCCAGTATACTGTTTATAGTAAAGAGAGTCATTCTGCATCACACAGCATCAGAGACAGATGGTAGTAAATGGTCACCTTGTGTATTATCTTGGCCTTTAAACTGCTTTCTTGAAAGAGTGTCAGCATTGTTTAAGGCAATACAGGTACTCTTGATGCATGTGAAAGTAAACACAGAAAGCAGTCCACTGGATTATGAACAGGGATCCTTATGAAGCAGGGAGTCGAAACGTAGCAGCAGAGTGACTGATGTGAGCATACTGAGAATTTGCCTTCAAACTCATAATCCTGAATGTCTGGGCTAGCTTATAAGTGTAAATATTTAGTTTTTTAAACCACAAGTTCTTTTGTCTTGAAATAAGACTGCATTGCAAGTCATCTATATCACTGCTTTTCATTGTTATCTGTGGATTCAAGACTCAACGGATCCTGGAGTTACCACTGGTCTGTTTTTAAAGTTTTGAAGGGGCTTTGTGATTTTAAAATTTTACCGTTATCAGTCGGAGTGAAATTCCTGGGAACTGGTTCTTACTCTTACTAGCTTTCACAAGATCTGCGTGTATCCACGGAGAATGGCTGGCATAATCCCCAGCCAGCTGTCAAATGTAGCATCACGCTCGCGTCAAACATCCGAACCTAATACTCTCCCACATATCTCCTCCACTTTGGATCCTCATTTGGAAATTCAGCATCAATTTCTGAAGCTTTCGCTCAAATACTTTTTGTTCTCTTTTGCTTTATTATCCATGTTCTCCCTTGAATTAATATTCTCTCCATCGGCCTCTTTCTGCACATAAAACATAGCTCCTAAGCCTTCATCTTTAAACTGCCACTCATTATTAACTCTGCTTTTATAAATCCCAGAAGTGTGTGGTGTGCCTGTTGACACTGTAGCGTGCAGAGTGTTTAAAACATGTTTCAAGACAAGGCACCCTACAGTTGACTTCATATTTGTGCTGTTTAAAGCCGCCATGGACTGACGTAAGACAGCAGGGGAACAATCTTCCTGACTTTTCTTGTTTAAGGCATGTCCCATTTAAACAAACAAACTCCTCATAATGCTTTGGAACGTGGTGGGCAGCTCATGCAGAGTATTTTTTTAATCAAAATCTTATATTCTTATCCTTTGTGATTAGAAACCTTGAGTTGAAGTTGTGCCTTTGGGGTGATTCGTTCTCAATGACATGTGCATGGAAAGGCCTACAAAGTGTTGGACGCCCTGCATTTGTATAACAAACATCCAGCAGCCTGTCTTATTTGAGGCATTAACAGTGACATAATACACTGTGATGAAAGGTACAATGAGGCACGTATTCGGTGCTTTTTCCAGCAAAACGTATTCTGTATTGTGCTGACTTGGCGCAGCTCATCCAAGTCATCAGACGGCAGCGTGGCTGGCACTGAGAACGGCTGACTTTGATAGAGTGACCCAATTATCTCAATGTTCTCCTCATGAAAGCTTTGCTGCTGCTGGCACAGAGACCTGTAATGAGATAGGTCACAGGGTGAAGCTTTGCACGCCGTCCAGAACAATAGCTGATCAAAGAAGAGGCGCTGTCCATGTTGAGCTGACTTTTAAAGAGCTTCCTGTGTGTGTAATGTCAGGTCATCAGTATCAGAAAGAGACAGTAAAAGTCAGGGCTGGGTGATGCTGCTGAAGAGCTGTCATGTATCTGATTTAGACTTTAATCATTAATGCAGATTATTATTGAAGCTGTGTATAAGGAGCTAAAATGCACGTTCCAAATATGAAAATTATAATGAGCCTCTTGAAAGATACGCTTATGTGAAGACGATCAGATTTAATTGCCCCCGTGAAAATGATGTAAGCCTCTAATTACTCAAATATCTTTTATCTGAATGAAAACCAGATGCAGTCTTTCATTTACATTTAGCCACATACAGTAAATATGCATCTGCAGTAAGCTAAAAAAAAAAAGCAAATCCATCGGACTTGATTTTTTCATGAAACATGCAAATAGGTATTGGCTCTACTCCTGAAGCTGTTTAGTCACTGAGAAAATGTCCAGAAGAACATTTTGTGCACTGTAGTAGCAATATTTAACAACTAGCAGTAGCCGTTCGCTAGTTAAAGGTGCATAAAAGAGAACCCAGCAGATACTGAAATAGTGCCGTGCCCCTCATTTTCAGATGCCAGATCAGATGGATGGCAAACCCCCTAGAAATTAGGAAATACTGTCGCTTTCATATTTTTGTTATGAAAAAAGAAAATGCATCTCTTTAAGGCAATACCCTTTTTTGATTAAATTTTATGGGTGAACTGCAATAAGACACTACACTGGATATTCATTCAATATACCTATGACATAAGAAGAGTCACAAGAGCTTGATGCATTCATTTTCTTACCTATAAACAAAATTTAAAAAGCGGTCCAAGCATGTTATTTGCTCTATGTCTGATTTTCCCCACTGAGCAAAACATTTGTTTAACCTTTAGCTTCACCACGTTTCTTAAAATTAATGTTTGGGTGTTTTTTAGTTGGAACACTTTACAAAGTAAGCAAGATTCGGGGGCTAAGTATATAAAAATATGCTTCCCTTGCCAGCATCCACAGGAATGCAAGCTAAATAGAGAGCATGCAGCAGATCTTGCAACAGGGGCCATCATTTCATAGCCGAATGCTTCTGCTACAGGATAATTGGCACAACATTCATCAAGCCGTCAGCTGGTTAAACTAACCTTAATCTGTGTGTCTGGGGCATTCATTGAGACAAATGAGGAGAAGAAGTCCACACCAATTCAACTTCGACTTTGTAAGCCTGCCATCAAATCCCTCCCATTGTCCATCTACCTCCACTAAAACATTTGCCGTCATCTTTGATTACACTGCAGATGTGGACGTTGATGTTGCACATGCAAGTTTAATGTGTCAAGTATGGAGGATTAAAGTAAATAAATTCCTAACATCTAATCTATTTTTCTTGAAGGAACTACTTTTAATTTCATACCTTGGATTTAAAGATTTTCATGCAATACTTTATCTGAAAGGTACAATCACTGATATTCATGTTTTTCATGCAAGTAAATGCTTGAAACCCCAGGCCTTCCATGCTGTTGCTATGAAACAGATAGCTGTGCTTGGGAAGACGCCTTCCGGCTCTTGTTGTTAGTTACATGGGTTGCGTATAATCTTGTACAGATTAGCCAAAACACCATGCACCAGCTGCAAATAACAGTGCTACAATACTTCTAAGTTATGTATTTAGACTCAAAGGTATTTATATATATATATATATATTTTTTTATGTCATTGTATGTTTTAGGTGCAACCTCCCTTTATTGCAAGAGATTATGCCAAACTTTTCATCAACCCCTGGGTTTACGAAATGTTTGGCTTTCCTTGGCTTTTCCTAATACAAACAAAAACAAACTATTTTCTTGGGCCTGTTGTCAACATGCTTGTTTTTGCAACTGACAAACCCAGAATTGCGAAACAAAGACATAATGTCTGGGATATATGCCTCATTCTGTTTTCTCAATGCACTGCGGCTCTAACACCTCACCTTCATCTGTTTCCATCTATCACCACCCAACTCTCCCTCCATCCTACCTTGTTTCATTTGAAATCTCATCTCAATCTTATTAGAGAGTTAACAAGATGAGAAATGGAGTGCTGGTCGAAACACACCTGTCCCCTCTGCTGCACTGGAGCTGCTTTTGGAGCGTTTCCTTTTTTGTTCATAGCTGCTGTGAGGCAGCTCATTCAGGTGATTTGATGTTGATGATTTTGTATTATTCAACTTCATTTGGAAGAAAGCATGAAAACGTGTATTCAGACAAAATCACAATATGCACCATTGTTCTCTGAAGCACGTCTTTGCAGTCTCTCCACCTAAGATACTATCCAATTCAATAGCAACTGATTAAGCCTCAGTGGCAACAGGAGAGCCCCCCATTCCCAAAGTGCTTTAAGGGCACCGTGGGCAAGAAAAACCAAGAATAGATAAAGGAAAGGAAGTGAGAGCATAGTTTCCTTCTCCCTCGCTTGCTCTTTCTCTCACTTTATCCATCTCCCTTGTTTTCCCATGCGTCCCGAGACGTCTGGCTCATAATGGAGGAAATGATTGCCCCCACGGCTGGCCCCAGCACGTAACGAGCTCTTTGCCAAGATAACTGTGACTAGTCCAGCAGACAAGGGCATTGCCAGATTGATAAATGAGCCAGATGTGCCGGCAGCAACAGGAGTTGCTGGGGGGTTGGCACCGACCTGATGGGTTGGCACAAGGATGCTGGCCAGGGTTATTGTGTGTGGGCAAAGAGGTGCAGGTTGCTGTTAATATCTCTGCTACACAGCTTGATAAACACACAATAAAATCTGACTTTCCATAATTCCGTCTGTGAAGCTATGAGACAGGCTGCGACAGGCTGAAATAACATTAAACTCTCAAGTCAGCCCTGGAAGCTTTCTGTGAATAAGCCGAAAGTGTCCAATCAAGACTGTATACAGAATTAGATGGCTCGCAATTCGCAAATTCAAAGTTAGAAATGGGTACATGCAGCAACCTCTAGGGCTTAAAAAAAAAGCCAACACACAAACGCCATTTCCTGCAGTACCATTTTCCACTTGAGGCTGACTCCAAACACAAGTCAGCGTTCACAGCATGGCACAAAGAATGTGGTGCTAACTGACAAGTAATATAGCCCTCTCTGTGGTACAGAGTGACCGAGAAGTATGGGTTTCAATTTTAGGACATTGTTTTTTAAGTCTGTTATCAAGCATTAATTAGCAAGTACAATTTATGAATACTGCTTTCACCAAGGTGGATAGCATTAGCGGATAGCTTTGAAATACACACAGTGGTTTGTTTAATGTCATGGTTGCTTTGTGGAATTCTTTCTTAGTATATTTAGTTCTTTTCTGAGTTGGTTTAGAGTTTAATTCCTCCCTTGGTGTTTGACTGTTTTGTGTCAGTAAGTCTCCTGTCTTTGGTTCACTCGTGTGTCTGTATTTTCCCTGTTTTGTTTTCCTGCTTTTGTTGATAGTTAGTTGCTCCATGTAATTTGCTTTTAGTTTAGCTTACTTTGTATTATCTTCTGTGATTCAGTTCAGCTGTGTCTCGTTCCGCTCAGCTGTCTCAACTTTTGCCCTTTTGTGTGTGTGGGTATTCCTGTCCTCCCTTTAGTCATTTTTCAGAGTAATTGTGATCTTGCCCCAGTGTTTTTCCTAGCCTTATGTTTCAATTTTTACAGTTTTCAGTTCCTGTTTTGGACTTTGCGTTTTGTCTTTTCAGAGGACCTAAAGCTAGCCTGAATAAATGTTTCACCCTTTCTACCAGAAATTCCACCAGTCTTTGGGTCCTCATCCACATAACGTGTAACACTTCTAGCTGCAGGGCATCTTTTATATAACCTATGTTTGGTTAACATTAGCCAAAACAAGTCCAGCTTAGGCTGGTTTTCGGTTGACCCCATGCTGACCCACATATGTCCTGCTTTGTAGCTTCTCTGGGATATTTTCACTTCTTGGATAGATTAGCTTCAGTAGATGAAATTAGCTTACGTTACCTAATTTACCTAGCTTACCTATTGATGTGAACAAATTGCTAAGCAGTCCATATAGCACCTACCAAGCTAACCTTTGTATATGTGTTTTTGTTTTTTGTTCTTAACAACTGGATTTTTCCAGCAACTCTTAGTCCTCCAAATTTTCAAATTACACTACAGTCCATTTACACATTAGCATTTTAAAAAAGTCTTTATCTTGTAAAAATGGCTACATATGGCAATTTCTGTACATAAATATAATATAAACTTCCCATTTGGTTCTTACTTTGTTTTCATTTCATACAAAGTAAGATATTGTGGTCTGGAACAAAAAAGTGATAAAATATATGTTTTCTGTAGAATGTAAAAGATCATTTTTCACACTCTCTAAAGGCAATGTTGCACAAACCTGGTTTTAAAGGGTTAACCTTTAAAACCAGGTTTTTTCTTTTTCACTCATGTATCTTGGCTTGTATTACGGCTATTTTTTCTCCATCAGCATATGCAAATACTGAATTATTTGTATAATGATTTGCATATGATGGTCTTTCACTTCTTGTTATACTAGATGACTGAATACAATTTGAAAGGCAGGTGTTGTTTTGTATCTACTATGGTCTACTGGCTGTGAAAGCACATATAATTCCAGGTTCTCATGCCAAGAACACAGTAAAGAAACAGACTGTGACTTCTCTGGTCTCTTATCTCTCTGGGTCACTAACTGCAAACTTCTTAATAACAGTCATGGTTATTTATTCTGCCAAAAACAACTCCTGAAGAAGATGGTAAAGAATGTGTTTTCGTTGGAATGCTGGCAGCATAAAGAAGACACGAATGTGCTGACACTCTAAGCATAACAGAAAGTGCCACAGGACATTTGAGATGAACTGTACAAGGTTGCATCAGAAACCTTCAAGCAAACATAGGTATTTATAGATGTTTCCACAAGAAGAGATTATTATAAACAGATCCTCATGCAGACACATGCACATTTAGAGTGAGACTGTCCTTGCACAGTAAACCCAAGGGGACTTTTTATTACACTAGTTATGCATTTTACAAGGGCCATCATGTTGGCTGAAGAGCAGCTTCTCTAATCAAATGAGGAGTGTGCAGTCACACACTCTTTCCCATAATCAGATGAGTCACCACGTCAAGGTTGTCTTCCTTAAATAACTTAACTTTGGAAGAGGGGGGAAAAAATTGAGCCATGCCGGGTTTCCCTGCAGAGGAAGCACATGTTATCTTTGTGTGTGTACATCTGTGTATTAACTGTGTGTATAACCAAATACACCTGAGAAGGATGTGCTGTTGCTTCTCTGCACATACCTTTTGTCACCTTCAAATGAGAAATCAACTCACCCCTGAAATAGCTTTTTCCTGTCCAAGCCCCGTTTCCTCAAATGCACATGTATCCACGCATATTAGTCCGAGATCCTAATTTAGATTTCCTTGCATGAATGTGTATCCATTTACTGCAGCAAATTGAAGGTGGTGGCAGCATTGTAAGGAAGTGAAAAACTTCCAATCTTCCTGTTTAGCAGGCGAATGAGGAAAGCTTATTTTTCATGCAGCAACTACGGAGTCTGCATAAGCAAACAGCTTTCCTAATTACACCACTAATGAAAGGCAAACACACAATTCACACACAAACAAAACCTTGTTAAATACACACACAAAACTTAATCCAGGAACCATTAACAGCTGGCAGGCTGAGGCTCACCTCTAAGGGAAGGAAGAGGAAATTGGGGTGCGCAGAGATGCCAAAACAAGAGCCAGTGAAAATACACAGACATTTACCCCCGGCGGCAAGAATTCATTTACCTTTCCTAATAGGTGAAGAAGTGCCTGGCGAAACCGGAGCCTCTGGAACACGAAGAGGTCATACACAGCTGACACAGCCAGCACCGTCACCCCCTGCTCCTTCCAAAGCATGCTGGCTGCTGCAAACCACAGGCTACCCAGCATCCAGCCCCAGCACCTGATGACAGAGCCTCCACCACATCGCCTGTTCTGGAAGGCCCCATGTGGCACCGGTCGGAGTCCACAGTGTCTCACATAGCAGAGAAGAGACAGCAAGAAAAACAAAGCGGCACCAACGTCCGCCCTTCCCACCACACCAGCGACTGCTTCAGTGTGAATCGGGTGGGAGGCAAAAAGAAGGCCTGCCAAAAGGCTCCACAGTCCCCCACCCAGCAGCGGCCGGCTGAAGGCTGTGACAAGGGCTGTGACCAGGCCGTGCAGCACCACATTCAGTAAGTGGTAGCCCCAAGGGTTGAGGCCGTGCAGGGAGTAGTTGAGGCGGAAGGAGAGGGTGCAGAGTGGACGGAAAGACTTGTGGCTGCCACTGTGAGTGAGCAAAGTGCCCCAGAAGTCGTCGTACAAGATGTTGGTCCAGGGAGTCTCAGGGAGAAGGTCCTGGTTGGTCTTGATGGCTCGGCTGAAAGAACAAAAGGAATAGGTCAGAGGCGTTTTTTGATTTAATATTGATATTTTGTGCTATGCACCATTTTCAACATACAAGTATGCATGTAGTCAGTTTAAAATATTAGATTAAAGCAACTTTAAGGTCAACATTCTTTAAAATGTGTTTTCAACTGCGTGTATTAATAAAGAATTTCTTTGCAGAAGCCCTTACGTAGCATCCATCTGAATTGTGTACACAGAGATAGAAAACTTAGTATTCCAAATGACTCCTATCTTGCTAATCATGCACTCATAAGTGAAACTTAATAGCCAAATGCAATGAGAACACCACAGAGTATTTGATTAAACACAGAGACATGTGCACACTGCTGAGCTCTCACACACACAGCATGCGCATATGTCACATGTACCTGCAAACACACACACAGACAGGTGGTATAACACCCCCGAGGTTCTGCGGATTCTCGTAATTAGCGTCTCATTACTGAGGGACATGAGCTGCATTCGTGTACAGTCACACACTGCAACAAATGAAGATCACCGCAGAGACTGAGACTGATGAATGGGATCACTGCTACAACAACAACTCGAAGCCAGGTGAGTGAAAGAAAAAGCTTGCGCAGATATTCCACATATTTATAAGTGTTTGTCAGGAGAAAAGTGAGACCACAAAATAAAGACAAAAGAATCAGTAACAGAGGGGAAACTGCAGTGAAACTTACATTTTCCATACACTTTAATAAAAGTCTGTGTTGTCACAAAACATCTCCAGACACTTACTCAAACAAACTGACCTTTAACAAACTTTATTTAGTCAAATGATAAAAGTCACTGAATGTCTTCTTAAATTTTTATTTACTTTTTTCTGTAATCATTAAATTCCCAAGAAATCATTTGTCACTGTGGTCTGCTCTCTGCAATAAGTCAGTAATATTATTATCATGACTACAAAGTCACCAACTTAGCCACACACACACACACACACACACACACACACACACACACACACACACACGCACACACACAGATTCCTCCATCAGTTACCACAGCAACCAATGCAGATATAGAAATTCAATCAATCTTTTAAATGACAACGCAACAGTCAGTCCTTAAAATGTGATTTGCCTAATAAACCAGGTAATTTTTTTATATATATAATTCAGGTTTATAAAACTGCATTTTCACCAGATCTGTGCAAAATTGAGTTATTTTCCTCATTGACTAAAATAGGCAGTATCTGAAATTTCTGGGTAAAGCGAGAGAAGCCCTGTTTTCGTGGAAAGCAGCGGTGCATATCCAGTTTTTTTTGCAGCATTTGCTTTCCCACCATGAACAGCCGTGTCAGATAAAAATTATTCTTGCTTCACAGCTGCATGCATACAGCAACCATTCAACATATAATTTATATCAATTTCTGTCAAGACTTGTTCTTCAAAATTGTCCAATATAAAATGTCACCACTGAAGACAAAAAAACAAAACAAAAAACTGTGTGTCCTTGTTCTTTCATGTGCTGACTACATCCTAACACCTTCTGTGTGACTTTCCTCTTTTCCTCCTCCTTGGGAGCTCCATTTTTACCTTCCTTTGTCTAATATATCCACTATCCTTCCTCTGCACCTTTCCAAACCATCACAAGCTTGCCTCTCCAATTTTGCCTCCAAACTGCTCAACCTGAGCCGTTCCTCTCATACATTTCTAATCCTGTCCCTCCTGGTCACTCCCAATGAAAATCATAAATCTTTAACTCTGCCACCTCCAGCTTGTAAACCTTCCCCTTTACTCTTGCTACCGTTCTTCTGTCACAAATCACGCTTGTCTCCATCCACTCCACCCTGCCTGCACTCTCTTCTTCACCTTTCCTGTGCACAGTCCATTGGTTTGAATGGTTGAAGCCAGGTATTTAAACTCATCCACCTCATCAATACTTCTAGTCCTTACATATTCACAGCTTCAGTCCCTACATTTAAAGGCCTTTATTTTTTTACCTATTACCTCTGACAACACCTACCCATGATCCTCCTCCTGTCTTCGGAGCACAGTTTTCGCTCCACTGGCATCCTACTGATCAACTGTACCAAAGGCGGTTGTTGTTAATTGATCTGATATGGATAAGTAATTGATGGCTCGCATATATGATTTGGCATTGATTTTATGCTCAATGTCCCTCCTGACGTAACCCAGGCCTGTGACCAGCATGTGCCGGGGCCCACACCCACTCAAGATGACTTTGACCTTTCATCACTTCATCCTTGGGTTCAAGTGTCAAATCTAAAGGCATTCCATCATCACATGGAAGAGATATTGCATTCACAACAATGAAACAAAATTACCTATAGCCAGCTAAGCAATGAAAATAAGTGCAGCATTTGAAAAGCAGGACTGATGCACTGAATAAATGAAAAGGGGACTGAAAACACCAGAACACCAGTGTCTGCACTGAAAAATCTGCTGAGTGTTTGATGGATAGTAATTTGATGCAATGTCAAGTATCACTGAGGCAGTGTGGTTTTCAAAGAAGGGTTGCATGCTGTCGAGAATGCAGCCTAATGAGTACCTACGAGGTGACTGGAGCAGACAAAGAAAATATTACTGTAGATCAAATTATAGTGGATGTAGAAAAACAGAGAAGCCCACAATACAAGAAATATGCCACTAATTGTTGGAACAGGAAATAAGAGTAAACTGTGTTTAATTTATAACATAGAGAAAACCAAAAGATAGCCAGATCTACTGATCTCAGGGCTGACTTGCCAATTAAAAGCAGCTGGGTGATGACAACAAGCAGATTCATTCCAGCTTTTCTTGTCCTCTGAGGACAATGCTGATTTTTTTTTTTTTTTTAAACCAGGCTGAATATATTATTTTAATATCGTTAGGAGAAGCTTGGGTTATGTGAGGTTGATTGCAAAAGCTTTGCGTTTCCAGGATTTTAACACTGACCCAGTAGTATCCCCCTTTCTCTCTCTCTGGGTTTGATCATCCTTTGCAATGTTTCTGTGTTTGTGCATGGCACACTCGGGAAGGAAAGGAACAGCAAAAGGAGGCCAGTTGGGGACTTCCTTTGTCTACAGACTGTAACTCAGAGCTGAGCTTATAAAAAAAAGAGGACAGGGGAGAAAAAGACAGGGAGAAAGAGACCGAGCTGCCAGCCTGTAATAGAAGACAAGATAAAAGTAAAAGAATAACTAAAACAGCAAAGAGAGAGGGAAAAAAGTCAACCCATTAGCCTACAGATCCAGTGTCAAAACAATAACTGCTGAAGGAATTAATTTAAATGTTTTTTTCCTTTAAGCCTTCAGTCCTGTCATCGCGTGAGCTGTAGTAAATTCCTGCATTTCCCAAGATTGTTCTGTCAGGGAAAAGCATTGTGTATTTCTCAGGCTCTCACTTACAGCATATAATATTTCTAAGGAGGCAGTGCATTACATCATCCAGTTTACAAAGCCTCTTCCTTTTTTACTGTAGTTCCACATTGAGCTGTTATTTTAGAAATGATTTACAGTCCCAGCATAGCGTGGAGCATGAGGACAGCGAGGACTGAGGATACAAGGAAAATAAATGTATCCCATGTTTATCAGAAATTCAAGTCTTTAAAGTAATCTCACATTACAACTCATTCTATGCTTATCCCAAAACACTCCTAAAAGATGTTGGCTATTTACTGAAGCAGAATAAATATTTTGTCCGTGAAAATCTGCAACTCTGCTCACGCTTCTTCCCATCCTGTCCCTTCGGGCGCTTAGTTAGCACACCATGAAATCCATACATGGCTTGATTCAGTCTCACCCAGCTCCCTTGTGTCCCTCTCCATGTCTTGGGTCTCAAAACTCTGCGGTGATAAATAATTTAAATATTCAAATCAGCACCAACCACTCATCTCCCTCCCTGCTCCTGCCCAGCACTGGAGGATGAAAAGAATGCATTACCCATGAGAGTTTGGCAACGGGTCTGTGCACGCGCACGCAAAGGAATAAATGGTTACATGCGACGTGTCCGTTCTTTGTGTTTGCGAGTGCATGCGCATGTGAGATTGTGTGACAAGAGAGCCTGTGCTGATGGCTTCATTGAGGCCCGTCTCTGCAGCGGTGCAGATAGAGTGGCCTCCCAGAGTGATTGCTCTTACAGAAGGGGGTCTTTTGTATTCAAACGCCGTATGTGGGGCAGGCAGGCAGGCTGCAGGGCACTCTATTCACAATCCGTAAAGTACAGGACAGGGTTTGGGCTTTTCAATTTTCTTCCCCCCCCCCCTTTTTTTGGTGGGGGGAGGTAATGAGGGATTTCCACATTGTCTGAAAGGACACATTGGTGAGCAGGGATTTTTTCCCCCCTCTTTAGATCAATTTGTGATGGGGTGAGGTCTACTTTCACCTGTCCGCTGCTTTTAGTGGAAAGAAAATTGGCTGTCTTTCTGTGTTTGGGTATGTTTTTTTTCTCATTATGCAAATGAACCTCTCCAAGCGGTGATCTCACCACCAGTCATTTGGTTTTTCATGTGTTGTTGTTGCCTACAGACACACACCAGACTTTTTCCTACACTGAATGTGAAAAATATAGACAAATATTTCACAAATATTTATTCTAAAGTGTCTTCAATATATTATAAGTTATGCCCTGCATAAACTTCATAAACGACAATTTTACCAAAACCCAGATAAAAGACAAGCAAAAGTAAATGTATTTAAAAAACAAATATAGCATATCAGCAGATATTACTACTATTTTTTACTATTTTGTCCCTTTGCTACAGTGCATAAAAATGTGTAACTTCCTTAACGGCTTAAGGATTTATATTTACTGTCACTAACAACCAATCTTTGTCACGAGGTGCACAAACTTGGTCTACAGAGCTATTTCACTGATTAAAGAAAGAACTCTAAACATTTACTCAATTGCTCAAAGATCAGATCACATCCCAGAAGAGGCTCCCATGCTCTGTCAGAACAGATGAGGAAAACAGGAATTCAGACACAGGAATGGCAAAGAGCATCCTGACAATTTTCAAAATAAAACACCCCGCTTCTGGTCTACTTTGCAGTATTACACTTTACAAAAAATACTATTGCTACGGTGACTTTAGGATATTTTAGTTATATTTAGTATGTTTTTTTTAATGCACTCCTAAGTACTAAAAGGGAGCATTCCAGGAGTTCTAGGTACACTTGTAAATCGTTGTGATTTCAAAGTAAGTTTCAGGGTGTAGGTGAGCACTAAGAACAATTTTGTAATCACTTTCAGTGACCCTTAGAAATTGTCTCAGTTGCAGATATGCTGCAGACACCATGGGCAAGTAGTCATTCCTGTTACGCTTTTTATTTCATGTTTGCTTAAGGTTGGCCTGAAAACTGCTGTTGGTGTGTTGTCGTGTAGTGTTTCTGGCATCACAAAAAGTGTGTTTGCAGACCAGGCAGATGTCTGCAAACATATGCTCTCCATCCGATGAGGAAATTTATGTCAGTAAGACCGAAACAGAGCCCAGCACAATAAAGCCACCGGATCTCCTCCTTGTAGGGGTCGAGGCTTCAAGGGCTCCATGTGTTGTCATATTGTATGGACATCAGCTAAAATCTTGAATCCCAAGATAAACAGACTGCATCCCATCCAAAACTTGTTTCCTTAACTGCAACCTTTTAAAGTTCAGCTTACAGATTTCTCTCCCACTGCGTGCTGGGTGAATAAATCATTAGTTTACATGTTTTTTGCGACCTTTATTCAAAGGACAACATTATTAACAACATTGCAAAACACTACACTTGAGCCTGTTTTAAATATTTGGGCTCTCGTCCAGCTTCGTACGTCTGCAGCATGTACACTGGCAAGCCTGTTCCGCTGTAATAAACATGTCTAGTATAAACTGCCATCACTTAACATAATCAGAACTGGCTGAATTACAGGCTTTTTGAGCAGAGTGCATCCTGCTGCTCCCCGACAGCAGTAACGAGATGGATTAGCCAATCATCATAAAACAGCACTGTTAATGGACACTGGCCTAGACATTATTTCATGGATATCATCACCTCTTGGTTCGGTTTCCTTTCACTTCTCTTCCATTTGCTTCTATTAATACAGATCCATTTCCCCATTTTTTTTAAATTCACTTCTGCTTTATATAAAGTCAACACCACTTTCTCCATTTCCTCCATTTCATTTCTTTTGTCCTCCACCTCTCTCTTTATCTTCGCCATCAGCCTCTAAAGCCTTATCTGCTCCAGATCCTGCTTCGCTACCAAGCCTTTTACAATATGACTTGTCTGGCCAAGATCTATTAAATTCCCATCTCCTTTACTTGAGCAATCTGAGTGCTAATTAAACTCACAGACAGAGAGCGGCAGCAGACCGGCCTATTCACACACTGCTAATCTTGGTCTGGCGCACCGCTGAAGTAAACACGGCACTGATGCTGCTGGCTTTATGCAGAAGTATCAGGAATGCAGATAATTAAAACTTTACGAGGAGAAAAACTGTCCGCAATGGAGGGGACAAAGCAAATTCATATCACACTGGCACAGCAGAAAATGTGTACAGGTGGAGGGTTTAATTAGAGAGCTGCCATCTCTGTAAACAAATAAGAGCTGCAAGACTTATCATGTGTTTGTGCACCCATTTCATTCTGAAGTTAATTACTGTTATGGAGGGACACAAATGCCAAAATCTGAAATAAATGAATAAGTAACTCAGTAAACAAATATGCCAAATATGGCATTAATTCATTTCAAAAATATGAATTCATGAATTTATATTTGTAGTATTTTCCCATTCATTTCTTTTGTTAATATTAGTTTCCCTTTGCATTCAACACTTTATTTCCCAAATAAATTTAAGTATCTATTTAAGTCATTTCTTTGTGAATTAATTTATGCCTGTGTTTATTTTTCATGTCAATTCTACATTTAATACCATATGAACTGTTCACTGACTCACTTGTTTTAACTTATTTGATTCTAATAGTCTATTAAAATGAATTTAAAAATAAATATCACTTTGAGCTTAATCTGCATATTTTCTCTGCATCGTCTTTGCTTTGAAGTATTTGAATTATTAAACTGACATATATATGCTTCTGAAAACACTGCTGATAAAAACACTTGTCAATAAATAGATTTGGGAACCTTTGAGTTCTTAAAATTATTAGCATTTTAACTGTGCTGCAACCAAGTCCACTTATTGATTTCATCTTCATTTCAATTCAGTCTCACATACAGTGGGATAAAGGCCAGTGTGTTAAAGAGAGGGCTTGTATATGGGTGGATGTAAAGAGTCCAGAGAGCTTGTGTGTTAATCCAGTGCTAACAGGAATTGAAGGTGATCATATAGTGCTCTGAGTTTCTGAGACATGCACAGAGGTTGAGGTCAATAACTAATCTGATTTAGGTCTGTGTATTATATGTATGTGTGCTCAAGTCTCCTCACTTGTGATTCTACAACACAGTGTCCTGATCCAGCTGGGGAAGGCGTTGTTGCCTGTAAACGCCACAGATAAGGCTGAAGATAAATATTCCATGAGGCACCTAACACGTCAAATCTCGGCAGAGGAGTGTCACCGAGCTAGTTTTATGGGCTTGCAACGTATGTTGAGCCTCTATTTTAAGCCGGCTAGATCACATAGTAACTTTTGCTGAACGCATAACCTCGTCTGGAGCAGGTTATGTTCAGAGTTTTGGTTCGTCATGGATTCTTTTTCCCATGACATGCTCTAACTGCCTACACTCATCGTGGGCATGAATGTCATGGTTATTTGGGGCTTTTAATGAATTCTTTGAACTGTTCTTTTTCTAGGGTGGAATGAACAGACAACATACAACTTTAATAACTTCAACAAAAAAAAAAAAGAATTGGGTGAATAAGTGTGAATTTAATTTGGAGCTGCAGAAGCCGACATACACAAGTTCAATGCTGTCAGGAGAAAAGATTGAGCTGTTTGGAAAAATGACAAGAGGAGTAAAGTTTAGGTTTTTCAAACCTCACTGTACCATTGTACCACCTGTTAAGTACGGTGATGGCAGTATCATGCTTTGGGGCTGTTTTGCTGCAGATAGTACTGGTACACTACACAAAGTGGATGGAATAATAAAGAAGGTAGATTACATCAAAGTTCTTCTTTACCTCAAATCAATATCTAGACAGTTAAAACTTGGACACAATTGGGTTTTCCAACAGGATAATGATCCTAAATACAAAGCAGGCTAACATTAAACTTCTATGAAAATTACCAGAATATTCATGCCCTTGATGAGTGTATGTAAATATCTAACCAGAACTGTAGTTTCAGCAATTTATGTCCATTAAGTTGGTGATGCAGATAATCTCTAAATATGTTTTTATAGATGTTTTTATCCTTATCTGCTGAAACTCCATTTTACACTGCTAACTGCAGCTAGTAGAACAGATAATCAATCCATTTTATCATAATTTCTGCCCAACAACTGCAAAAATCTAGTATAAAGTCATTATGTTTACTTGCTTGCCCCAAGTTATTCACTGGCTGATTATGATCTGCTATAATCCTGTGAGTACGTTGCCACAACATGATGACAGACTATGAGGAGATGATGATGAAGATGAGTGAGATGCTGAGGGGGATCAGAACCCACAGTTCATAATTACCTGTTCTCAATATTACCTAAAGTAATTACCCCTGGTAAACCTACTTTTTTCTTATTTGAACCATAATTTTTCTCCTCATAAAATTGTTAAGCTGGAGAATCAATGAGAAAATAAAGACATTCATCATTTTTTATCAACTTTTGTATCTGTTTAGTTTGTGTATCTGAAAGGTCAGGAAGTGAGCATTAAGGGTGTGTTTAAACATCACACGTCATCAACGCGACTCGCAGAACAATACTAGAAGTGGCACCGCTAATTTCCCACACTTTGTCCCACGCCAGTGTGGCACGAATATGGGAGGAGGGAGGGGAAAAAATGCATAAATGTCTAAGATAGCATTCATAAAACCCATGCAGCCAGTGGCCTGGTGAAAGACTTGTACAAAGGTTTTCAGAGGCTCTTCCTTTTCCTTGTGTGTGAGGCAACATCTGATATTAATTTGGCTGATTTTATGCAGAGTTCAGATATAATGAATTGTTTCTTTCAATCAACTGAAATGTACTAAATGTGATAAACAGCTGCTGGATGGTGTTCCATACAAACTGGGCTCTGAAAACTGGCAAGATTTTCATTTGTTTTTTATGTTATTTGAAAGAAAACCTGAGACACAAGATGAAGCTTATTTTATATTCAAGGTACTAGACTTTTTTTTTTTCTCGCTCGCTCAGTTTGTTGGATCTATATTTTCCATTGATTTAATAGCCCATCATGCTGCTCCCAGCAGTTTTCCCTTGGGTGGAAAAAAACCCCACATTCAGCTGAATGAACAGACCATTTAGATGACTGATTTTAACTCTTCACGTAAATGTGAACTAGCTGCAATTAATTCAGCAAATGTGCATATTTGCAGCCATTTCTGTGGTCACAAATCCCTCCAGTGGATGTATGTTTACTCAGAGGAAATGCTTCTTGACCAAGTGTTTATGAGGAAATTGTTTATTGTGTAAAGGTAGCCCACTATCCCAACAGTTGTATATAAACAAAACTTGCACAAACACTGTAAAGGAAAGGCTGGTCTTTCTCAATCTCTGTTATTGAAAACACTCTACAAATACCCGTCACTTCAATGCAACCCAGCTTTGCACTGACATACATAATTAGGCTGTAAAGAAGATACAGTTGCATCCACATACTGTTTTTGCATTCATACACTCCTGTGTCCACATACCATGGACCAAATGCAAAGCTGCAATCAATCCATCCATCCCTTAACTGCCCATCCACTTCAGGGAATCTTTTGAGTTATAAATTGTCTGAACGGCTTATTTATGTTAATTATTTTCTGTAGCCACTTATAGTATATGCCTCATACATAGGGCTAGGCTATATCATACCGTTCACAGTAATACCGGTGTAATGTTGGGCAACGATAAGAAAATGAAATATCGCGATAGAATATGGGTAAAACGCGCATGCGCAGTGTCTTTGTTTACATACGCACATGGCGGCGACGCAGAATGAGAAGAGCGAAAGTGGATCGTTGAATGAAACGAATGAACCAGAACTGGTTTGTAAAAATGCTGCAACTTCAGTGGTGCGGAACTGGTTTAGCTTTCGTCCGTCAGATACACAACAAAGCACTATTTTTGGTAGAGCATGCTAGAGGGCTGTCATTATTACCGTATTTTTTGGCACACTTAAAATCAATCCTTTGATTCTTCTGAAAATCGACAGTGTGCCTTATGTATAATCCCGTGTGCCTTATGTACGAATTCTGGTTGTGTTTACTGACCTCGAAACGATTTTGTGTGGTACACGGCGCTCGAAAATCTGTCAAATGTTTTAGTACAACTTTGCTAAGCTACGAAGCCGCACCGCTTGATGGATTGTCGGAGCATTACGGCTATCGTAGGCAGGCACCTCGCGGAGTGGTACGTACTGTGCTTCAACATAATATTACCGTATTGTGTGTGTATAACCTCTTCTTAAGTTTTGTGGATATTATACATGGTTACGCTGAGGATATGTCGGCCAATTTCCACTGGAAATGCCTTTTGGTTAAACTGTCAGCAAGGATTTGCATTTGCACTGTAAATTTTTTATATAACTTTAATGCACTTAAAAAAGCTGCTTGTGTAAGTGAAAATAAATTGATGTTTTGTTTTTTTTTTTGCACTAATAAAGTTGAGGAGTTGTAAAGTATTTTGTCTAGTGTCAATTATATCATCAGTTATATCATTATCGTAAATTTTCAAATGTATATCGTGATAAATATTTTTGGTCATATCGCCCTGCTCTACTCATACATGTGAATTTAGCTATTCTGAATGAATAGCTAAATTTGAACCATGTCCCTAAATAGTTACTCAGAGTTCATATAAAGTCCCGATCAAAAGTTTAAGACCACTTAAAAAATGGCAAAAAATCATATTTTGCATGGTTGGATCTTAACCAGGTTCCAAGTGTGGTTCAATATGCAACAACAAGAAATTGGAGTGAGTAATAACTCAAATTCGCTTACACTCTAACAACAGATAAACTAATTTGCTATGTCATGTCTAAACTGTGATGACACCTAATGGACAACTGGATACCAGCGCTGCAACATTTGGTCTCAGCCCAATTAAATATTATAACTATCTGCAGATTTAATTGTTGCAATTAATCGTAAGCTCTCATTTATGACTCATCACTGAAGTCCAGCTGTTTTAGCTTCAGGTCAACTCAGTGTTGATTAGGATAAAGGCGCCTCTACATCCTCAGTCTGCCTAAGCTGGAGAGTCAGGGCAAGAGATTTCTTCCGGGGGCTTTGAGCTTCAAAGAGGGAGAAACAGTGTGAGTTCAACATCAGGAAGTTGACTGTCTCTCTTTTGTCAGGGAACGGACTTGCTTTCATGTTTCCTATAAAGCCGGTTTCCTGATAAGCAGCACAACTAAAACCCAACAGTGCACTGCCCTAAGTCAATGACCTAAATAAACCTTGAACAGGAATTGTTCAATTTTTAAGTCTCTTAATGTATATCAGAATTGTTTCACAAGTGTTCAAACCTTATAATATCGGTTTTGATTAGTGTGAAAACACTGACGAAAGGCTGGGAATTTGATATAACAATGAGAAAACTAACTTTAGTCTAAAGCATGCGTGAAGCTATGTGAAAATTCATGCCTCTTGTAAATATCGTGACTGGTTGAGTGATGCTGATGATTCAGTTTATGTAGAAATTATAGATGTGGTTTTGTCTTAAATGACATGTTTCATTATTTTCTATTTTTATTATACTTAACAAATCAAATGAAAAGACTAACAACAACAACTGGGTCTAATGATTTGTCTGTTTATCCATGCAATCTTGGTAGCTGTGGCTAACTGAACCCGATGTAGCTCCCAGTGGAAAGCAATTACCTTGTATGGCAACCAATGATATGTTAATGAGAAACACAGTAAAGAGTTTTACAGAGCTTTGGTAAGGTTAAAAGACCGTTTATGAGTGCAGACCTTTTATCTTAACCCAAAGTGACAGATTTGGGGAAATATAAGACTCAGACTTACTGAAAATTATTTCTGTCTGTTTAGCTTTAGTTTAGAGCCAGGAAGTAATTAACTTTGCTGGCTTTGTCCTTTTACAAGTACTGACCCCCCAAGAAATACTTCCATTCTGCTCGTTAAATAAGTATCTTCTGTTCATGCTCAACGGACAGTAAAAACTAGTATAAACCAATTGATGTGATCCCATTCTCAGCACTTTCGTGATACGATGAGCTGTTCACTGTTTTATACACTGAAACAAAGTTTTGTTAAAAACTTTCAAAGTCTTGAATAAAACCCACTGTCAATATATGGAATTAGTGGTAAAAAGATCATGAACCTAATCATTGAGAGTGTTACTCCCTCGTCTGTTTTTCAGCAGATTGATTACCCAGTCTTTATCTCCATCTTTGTGATTGATTGATCACTTCCCATTACACTTGTCCCGCAAAATCGAAGTGATCTGACTACAATGCCTCCACTGCCACCTCAGCTAAAAATGGTGGCCGGGGCCCCTGCAGCATTTCCTGAGAGCTGATGTCAATAAAAGGTTGTGATGAATCCTCAGACTCACCAGCAGGAAGGCTATGAGAAATCAATTGCTAATAAATCTAATGCTTTACATCTCTACGGGGGGAGCAGAGCAGGTGCAGTGAACAGAAAGACTTGGTTGGGATTTAAAGGGGCCAGCCCTGACAGCACAAAAAAAAGCTTTATGTTGAAAGGGGTTAGGGTTAACTTACCGGACTGAATTGCAGAAGTTGTGCAACTGTTCATCCTTGAAGAATAGCAGTTTAAGTATGTTGCAGACCAGCTGTATAGAGTTGTCGTACAAATGACTAGATGCATTTATGCAGAAAAACAATAGAGACTAAGGCTTGGCTAGCATTTCAAGTGTAGCCTTTCAATTCAACAGCAAATTACAGTTTTACATCTCCATGAACACCCCACAGACCACCAGGAATGCTTATACAGAGTTGTGTTTATCCTGTATACATTAAGATGGGAGCACTACTGCAAAATTTATAGAATTCTGCTAAGCCTCACCCAATAAATATGCCATACAGTTTGGTACTGTGCCCAACAGCAGACGCAGCGTGAAACACTTTTAAAAGAGTCCAATGTCCAGGAGCAATGGATGCTGAGTTTTATAGGGTTTCCCCACACAGCCAGCTCTTATCAGTGAAACAGTGGCCAACTCTAACACCCTCCATCCCACCAGTAAGATCCAGCCAGAACAACCTCCAGCAATGTTACCAAAAAGCAAATGAGCAGCCAATCACCTCTCAGTTTTCCATCTAGCTTAGGCTCGACAGTTAATTACAGTGTCTGACTGTGGACGTGTAATTAGAGAGGCCTCCGCGAGTCGCCTGCATCCCGTGATAAATGTGATGCTTGATTAAAAACGGACAGAGCTCTGTATCCTGACTTAGTCAAACAATGCATAAATCAGTGTTGTGTACAGGCTGGGGATATGTTGTAAAATGCAAGACAGTTGTTGTTGTTGTTGTTGTTGTATCTTCGCTTGCTGGGATTAATTATTGCTTCAACATAAAAAGCAAAGAAAGCCTGTTTTACTCAGGTCTTAATTTGCTGCGTCCCATTTTTTATCACCTCATACTATGTGAAAACAAGCGTTTGTACTTAAACCCCAAACTACTATTTAAATGTAAAAAAAAAAAAAAAAAAGAGGAATTTTTGTTTAACTTCAAATTCAAGAGCACTGGGGGAAAAAGAACCAGTTTTACAAATTAATTGTTATGCTATGCTTAATTGCTTAATGTTATGCTTAATTCGATTAATTAAGCATAACAGAGATGCTTATTCATAAAACGGTCATCACTGAGTCACAGACTATTCCTTTACACTTTATCCCAACTGATTGAGTTTTTGTGAGTTGTCATGCCCCAGAGGCCCATTCTTGGAAAAGAAAAACCCTAATTAATTATAAGTCTATAATTATATTTCAATTAAAACTGCAATTTAATCAACCAGACGTCTATGGCACAATCCAGGAGGGGATGTCCCTAAAATTGTTGTATTAATTTAGGCTAATGTTCTCTCTATTATTGAAAAATCAGGCCACCAAACAGCCGGACAAATCCTGTAGGAAGCCTTTGGACTGCATCATAGATGGAGAAGCATATTAATATATAACATATGAATATATATTTTGTTGGCTTTGGAATATGAAATGCTTTAAAATAACATTAGCTTTTGACTTCTCAGTGAGGCTCTAAAAACAGAGGTACCTGCATTTTGTTATATTCATATTACAGTTGTCACAATACAAAACCGTCAAACTTTATGCCTTACAATAAAAGACACTATAGGTGGTACCATTTTCAATAACACATTGCTAAAAAAAGAAGCATTGTTTTAATGAAGAACAAGACCGATCCGAGCAATTGTATTCACCTACAGCCTTGTTTATTTCCTGTGTGTCTGAAGACCTGGCATCATTTTATTATTAGCCATAGTTCCTATCTGCCACTTTAATGATAACTTAATAGACAGCTAATGTGAATAATTGGCAATGGTTAAACGGAAAACATGAATGTGTGCACCGGCCAAGTTAATATTTATAAAGACTGCTTACCCTCACAAAACTTTGCCTAAAGATTAGGGTGGCAGACTTTAAGATGGGTTTGTTGTGCTGCTGGTTTGTTGTGCTGCTGTTCAAGTGTTCAGCTGCTAGTGAAGGGAGGGGCTGTGTGTCTACGGCAGTCCTGTGTGAAGCTGTGCATCAGCTGGAGGAGGTGAAGATGGCACTGCCGCTTTTAATACTGTTGAAAAATGGATATTAGTATCCAAGTATTTGTTTGTTTGTTTGTTCTTTTGATAACCACAAGTAGTATATCTATTCTTTCTTCTGGCATTTTCCTGTTTGAGGTTACCTGGGCTTTACTGCACCAGTTTTTTCTGTTTAGTCTTTACTCCCTCCCCTCATCATCTCCCGCATGTTCATGAGTCTTCGTCATCATTCCCTGCATTTTGGGGTAGTTTTTTTTTTTTTTTGCTTTTGTGTTTTGTCCATTTTTGGGACTCTTCTGTTTTATCAAGCATCACTAATTGAAGTTTTTTAATCTTCTTAATTTTGTCTTTCTCTTTCTCTTATCTCCATTTGTCTGCAGCTGGGTCCAACTTAGAAACAGTGTTGCAGCAGTACAGCCTGTCTACCATTACATTGTGCAACTGAAGTCTCCATTAAAGAAAAAAATTATTACATTGTATTTTTGTATCCAAATACTCTAATATTATAGTCACAATACATACAATTTTAAACAGCAGGTAAAATTCTCTTTCCTTTTCCTCTTTAATTCACTTCACCTTTTGCTTCTACAATCAATTCCACTGGCCTACTTCCAAATAGCTGCAGGTGTTGGCACAGTGACCTATAAAAAGGTGCACCCCCCGCCACCTAAACTAATCACTATGAAACACTCCACACTTCCATATTTGAATTGAAATAGGGGGTCCAAGACCAGGCCAGTGCCTGGGATTGATTGTTCTCTATGGGGAATAGATGGGTGTTGACAGGTCACGAAGAGTCGTGTCTCCGAAATGGTTGCCAGTGTTCTCGTCTCACTTTTCACCCAAGTCCAGCTGTGTAACTTAAATGCACATGTTCAAATTTACACGCAGAGCACCAGGTGTGGACACAAAGCATCACCGATTCCCTCTCCGGTCTTGCTGGCCTAGTTTGTTCACTTGCAATGTCCAACAGAGTCTACTGTCCTTCACCAAGGATAAGGTTCCCTCTCTTGTTCTTCTTAAAAGTAGCACACAGACATTTTAAAAAAAATGGTATTTTAAATTTTTTTAATTCCTGAAGGTTAATCAAAAAATTATGAGGATTCTATAATCATACTACAGATCTTTGCCACTGAGACACGACTTCTGTTCAGACTTTGCAGTTTCTTTGAGAAACTGGATCGGTTTTGATCTGCAATCGAGATTATAATGAAGACAAGTTTAATTGCTGATGACAAATCGCAGAGCCAGTAGAGGATCGCAGTGCTGCAGCGCTGCCAAGGGAGCAGCTGGAGAAACAAAGCAGCATTCTGTTTCTGCTCAAACGCTTTCTGTCTCTGATTAGGAAAAAAAAAAATTCACTTTAATGCTCCCCCAGAATCGTTTTGTAATCCGATCACAAATTTAAAAATGCAGCTATTTTGAGAATGTGGAGGATTTGCATTATACGTAAAGAATGGCTACGAGTCTTACAGAAAACAGTGTTCAGTGTCACATTCTGGACCAGTCAAGTTTCTCTCTGTTTTGACAGCTTTCAGTGGTCAGATTCACATGCAGAATTTGTAATGGCCAAGTAAGCTGCACTAACAGACCATACAGCACTGTATCCAATTCAGAATAGGCCCCTCTTTCTTCTGCCGTGACCAGTTGTCACATTCCAGCATTAGCCAGAGAGAAACGGCAGCTAAAGAGGGGTACCACAGGGGCCAACCCAAACTAAATCTGTCTTCTTTTCAAGGATCGGTGCTAATTATCTAAGATCTTTTCAAATTCTGATCTGTGATCTGTTAAACACGGCTGGTACAATAAAACTATTTTCCTGAACTCAACTTTAACACTGGAACCAATGGAGTCATCCCAAGAGTGGAAACAGCATCCATTTGACCCTCAATTTTGGACAAAGCAAAAGTTGTCAAAAGTCATTCAAAGATAGTTTCATTAAAGACTTCTTTTGAAGCCTTTAATGAAACTATCTGTGGACTACTGGCAAGTGCATGGATTATGAAACTGATAAGATTTGGTGGATTACACAAAAACATGCTAAATTCCCTTCCCTGCAGGAGGTTTATTATAATCCAAGTTTGTCAAACTATCAGCAGGTGTTCTAAAATATATAGCTACGTTTGAATGCTGCAGGAAACCCTATTACAAAGACCATAAAACGCATTGTGTAACACTATAAAAAGACCATATTCCCCTCTGAGATAGACTGGAGGGAAAAGCAGACATGATGTCATATTATAACATCATGACAAGTGTATGGAGGACTGGGTTACAAGTGACTGTGGCCAAGTTGTTCCCTTTGTTATTCAATACATACATATTACACAAGGAGGCGAAAAGAAACTGAACATTTTTTTCTAATGTTTCCACATATATGAAGGAAACACTTTAATTTGCTTAGCTTAGCTTAGCTTAGCAAAACAACTAGAAACAGGGCCAGCTAGCTTGGCTCTTCCTGAATATAACAAATTCTGCCTGTAAGCCATGCTAATGATAATATATTGTATCATTTCTATTCAGGGAAACTATTATATACTTTTTTAATTTTCTGTCATATATGTGAGATTCATATATTAAAAAGCACAAAGATTAGCACAAAAAATCTGGATAAGCTCGACAACTGCTAACTAATTCCTTTTTATTTGTACAAAAAAGGCAAAGTGTAAACTAGAGACCACCTTCCTCTGAGATTGCAATAACTGCAAGACCTGTCGAGATGGTCTTGCAGTTATTGTAATCTCGGCTATATACTCCATAATGTTGCAATTATGGAGTATATAGTAAAGTTAGGATTACACTTGCATATATACTGCAAGTGTAAATGAATGTCACTCGGACCAACTCGACTTGGTCCGAGTGACATTCATTTTGTCAGACGGTGAGCACAAGGGTGCATGCAGATGTCCATGTGCCTGTCCGTTTGTGGTGACCGCATAAACTTGTTCATGAAGAATTCACATACCTCAAATGGCAGACATCAAGTAGACATGAAAGAAGAATAAAAGACCGCTTGGCCATTGGGTCTTCAACTCTCCGTGTACATTATTTGTGTCCACAGTAGAGTCCAATCAAGGCCAAACGACTATACAGATCTTCCACCTTCATGTTATCTCAACTACACAGCTATTATCGGAACAGTAAAGGTGACAGCAAGGTTGAAAATAACACAAAACCTGTGGGATCATGCCCAAAAAACAGATTCATAAGATGAAAAGAAAAAAATATATGATAAAAGATTAAGTACCAAAAAAGTTCTGTATCCCAGAAATCACAAATTTTGTGATTAAAGAAATTACTTCAGCTAGCCAACAAGTTGAGTCTTCATTTTCCTTGTAGCAACACAAGAGCGGTATCAACTCTTCAACTCTCAATAGGAAACCATCTGCTTCTAAAACAAATGATAGCATGCACCCTAATCTGAAGGGATATATAGCAAGATGCTACCTAGACAGATGTCTTTGGTTTGTCCAACAAGTATGTTTCTTCTGCTAACAACACTATTTATCAGTAGATGCTGCTGGTCATAGTAGGAAAAAAAACCCAGCAAGACCACAGAGTATAGATTAAATTGGCGCTGTCAGTCAGCTCAATAACGGTCTAACTTGAAGTGGTATCACAGTTACAGGGAGCCTTGGGGGTGGGAGGGTATGTCTGTGTGTATCTTTTGATGAAATATGCGCAGTGTGACGGATGAGCTAGCCCATCACGTTCCACAGTGACTGCTAATCGGACTGCTGGCTGCGTGTACACAGCACAGATACAAATCTACCACAGGCCAGCACCTTTGGATGTTTCTTTGCTCACACTCACATGAAAGGGCATGATTGATTGCCTTTAATACTGAATTTCTTTTAATCAAGGGCAAACCAATTATAGTATCGACACATTCCAAGTTCTCTGGTGTCTGCTTCTTATCAAAGTGAAAGCGAAGACACATCACAGAGCTCATATAAATTGGTCTTGTTCTTATCCAAATAAAAAGCATGCATTATTCAATGGCCTTCAATACAGCCCATAAGATTAAAAAAATGAAACTAACTAAAAGGCTAAACTGTATAGGATATTCAAAAATCTATTAAAAAGAAATTACAGAGCTGTCATAGCTTGTCATAAAAGCACAATAACTGTACAGCATTTCCTAAAGCCACTGATCCATGAATATTAAAACTGCACCTCTGAAGAAAAAGGGAGACTGGCTGGTTTATCTCCAAAGCAGCCATTATCATGCAGATTTGCTGCAGTCCAAACTGCCATGTTTATTTAAAGAGCAATTCGCCTTATCTTCCAAAACTCCCAATACCTGCAAAGCCAGCCAGTGATTCCATCACAAGGTTAACTCCAAAGAAAAAAAATAAGTTCAGTTTCTTTCTGTAAAAATGGGTGAGCAGACTATTGAACAGTGCTTAAAGGGCAGTGCAAAATAGGAAAATTAGCTTAAATGTTTCCTATCCTTGGCTTGGTAATTAGAGAGGATAGTTAACTTGAGTGATGATATGCTTTATGCTTCTAAACACAGAATAATGACCTTGCAACTGAGCCAAACCTGAGTGACTCGGTGTTTTTTGACTGAAACGGTGTACCACAAACCCGAAAAATGCAGCTATATGGCAAAACAGGAAATTAGTTAGAAACTCAGAACAGCTCCGGATCAAACCATGCTTATTCCACATTTCTGAATAAAGCAACGCTTTAAGAACAATAGAAAATGCTTTCATTTCCAACAAGCTACAATAATAATATTATTTCCCTTCATTATGCAGCTTGTGTCATCACTCCTCCAAATAGCCCTCTGTTACACCACAATGAGTCAGGGGCTAAACAACACAGTAGCATTGAGATTTCCACACTTCCTCTATCTGTATTATCTCGTGTGATTCTCAACTTTTCGCACTTATCAAGAGGAAAAAGGGAACAAAGAAAGGCTATCTCACTCTGCAGAGTAAATCAAGGGCATTGGGTGAGAAACAACAAGCTATATGCCTTATAAACATTTATAAATACAATACGGTTGAACAGACATTTTGTACACTTCATGATGACCTCTTAGAGGCTTTGCTTCTGACGATTACATAAAAGGTAACAAATGCCAAATTTCAGCGTGATCACTTCACTCCTGCTACATCTCTGGACCACATAATATACCTTTGAGTAAAGGTAGCAGGGCTGTCATATGATCTCTCCTGAACCCCAAATCCCTCTAGCCCTCACACTAGCTTTCACATTCTCCACGTCTCAGGTTTTTATGAGGTGAGAATCACAAACTGACTTTCCCCCACACACACACTGGGTACTCTGCAGCCAGCCCTGTTCGGGCCCAGAAAGCCTTTTTCATATTACTATATTTTTATTAGCTGACCATGTGTGAAGCTAAGTTAGTGCCAAGGCTGCCAAGCTAATGAATCTCTACTGGTTTTGCGAAGCGCTTGGCACTTGGAATAATAATTAAGGCACAGTGCAATCTGAGTGTCCCATGCTGAGATGAATGGGAGTTTCATCGCAGCTCGCATGGCATAATCATTTTACTTCATCATATTCTAGGTATGTGCCAAACAGAAAAACAGTTTGGCAATAAAAAAAAATAAAAAGAACATTTATTCATCATAATATTCTGACGAAATTTCTACCCAGCTTAAAATAAAAAGCACTCTAAATATCCAATAAGCTGTAGCTGTTTAGTTGTAAAACACAATGTGGTCAGCAGGATTGAATTCTTGAGTATTTTGTTTGCTTGTGTTTACTAAGAAAGAGTTGACACTCTTCATAGAAATACCTCTAAATTAATTCATTATACAATTTGTTGGGGTTAAAATTCGGTTGAGAGAGATCCAACTTTAGCAAAAACACCAGTGAAACTCATGTCATATGTTTCCTATACTATCCCAAATCCCCTCTGCAACCACCTATTGCAACCTTCTACCATAAATAGAGAAAAAAAAAGTTAAAAAAAAAAGCCTCCACACAAAGCTCCCAGCTCATACCAACCACAAGCATAATCCATCAGCCCAATCATTTACACGACAATCTCCTGACGGCTTCCTCATCACAAGGGAAGGGCTGTCAGTGGTCCCCATACATGAAAAAACAAACCCTTCCACATCCATGAACACATCCTTTTTAGACTGTGATCAATGTTGGGATTTGGTTCAGACTCACTTTTCAATGTGTAGTGAAACACAACTGCTTTGTCAAGTGCAGGAAAAAAAAAAGAGAAAAAAAGGCACGTTTGAGTTACTGTCCTGACAGCTGTTCTGGGCTAGAAAAAACTCAACAGTCACTGAAAAATGATACACAACGGCTATTGATTACAAATGGTAGAAAGAGTGACCGTGTGATCCCCGGCTTCGGTTTGGTTTTGTATTACCCCCCAACTGCCACGACTTGTTTTGAAGTCCACCTCGCAGTGTAAAGAGGGAATGTGGATGCTCACTCCTAAGTAATCCAATGCCACAGAAAAAGTGCCTTGCTTACAAAGAAAAGTTTAGTGCCCTGTGGTAGAAATTCAACCCCATGCTGCTGAACACAGTGATGAAGGGTCTCAGTTTAAGAGGATACACGCATTTGGACAGATTATAAATTTAAGACTATGTTTTCACCACTTTATCTACAAACCTGAGAGTTCCGTCCTACCAAATCTAGCATGAGTGCCACATGACAAATCTGTGCCTTTGGTATGTGTATTGTGCAGAGGGCTGGCAATCTTGTAAGCAGAGTTGTCAGTGGCTACCACTGTTTTGGGATACGCATATGGTGTGTACACAGGGAGGGTCGTGGGACTGAGGTTTGGCGGTCCTGTCTTGGCAGAAAGGCGGGGCGACTGCGGCCTGTGGAGCACAAAGGCCAGCCAAGGGTTACTGCAGCAGCCTCAACCAGCCTCATGCATCACTGGGATCTGATGGGACAAGGAGGGACAACCTAAAAATAACCAATACATCTCTTTTGTGTGTCTGTGTATTGGGTGCAAGCATGGTACAAATATTAGGTGTTCCTTACTAGCTTTTAAAAAGGTACTGAGAAATGTACTGACGGTTTTTTAACATGTTTGCAACAAGCAGATATGTTTATCACCGATTTACCTGCTAGTTTATTATCTACTTAATTTTTTTTGACCTATGAAATGCAAGAAATGCCAATATCAGTTTGCAAAAACTCAGCAACACTAGTAAACCTAAAGACGTTTAATTTATGATTACACTGGGGAAAGAATACATTAGTTTCTTACTATTGAAAAATCAGGTTAGTTGAGGATTTGACATTTTTGCCTTTTAAAAAAAACAACAACCATGATCTAAATGCTTTATGTGAATTGATTAATAATTTTAAACAAAAGTTTATTTCATTAATGACCAGAATTCTACCAAAAGCAAATTTGTGGAGTAGTGTATTAACAAAATAACAGTGTAAGTGGTAAGTGCAAGTGTTTTTCTCAGAAGAACATGTCAGTTCAGAATAAATAAATGAGAGAAAGCTGAAGCGGACTAAATACGTTTATGATACTAGGGTAAACTTTTCAGTTAGAAAATGCTGGCAACTGTGTGCAGTCTTGAGAACCAACTCGAGTGGAAAGCAGCATTTATCAAGGGAGTTCCACCATACAAACCTGAAATCTGTGTGTAACAGATGACATGTACGATGTGTAGAACACAAAACATTGTTTACTGTCAGATCCCAAGCCATCTGTGTGTTATTAAAGTTATTGTTACTGTACCACATGCGTAAATGTGTGCACTGCTGCAGTCTGTGAAACTGAATTTAATCTGTGCCCTGGGGCTGGTGTCGCACATCCCACAATTAGAAAGCCTTGCCTTTGTAAAACCTAGCTTTGTTTGGTATGAATATCCAACAGTATGTCAGAAAAGCTTAAAAGGTCCACTTAGTCCACTTAGGATTGAGGCCTTATCACAAACAAGTGGCACAGCACTGCAGGAAAAGAATGAGAGCTTTAGGCTGTAGTCACACAATCCCAGAAACTAGATAGCTTTTTACAGTTTTGCTAGCAAGTAACTGGTGAATGTTTGCAAAGAAGTTTACCATATAAATTACAAGCTATTGCAAGGAGCTAACAACAGCAAGCAACCTTCCACAACCACTCCCCAACTGGTTGGGAAACACACATTTTTCCCTAGTTACCAGTCGTCATTTAGGGTGCCTGACCAGTCTCTTGGCCAGGGCTCTAACAACTGCTTTCACAGCAACTGCCAGAAACTTCCCACATCCACTCGCATCTAGCTGAAAAATACAGTTTTTTCTGGTTGTCAGGCAATTGCTAAATGGTCTTTAGGCCTGTGTGACTAGCGCTTTCAATGTAGAGGACCCTGGAACACAGTCCATATAACACCACTTAATGAGGAGGCATGAATTGCGACCCATTTAAAATAAACTAGTATCACGCAAATAGAGCTGCTTACATTGTTGTGTGCATTTGTGTAGTGTAACCTTGAAACTGAAGATTTAAAAGGAAACTTAATCTTAATCATGTTCTAAAGTTAGACATCAAAGATGGCAGACCATACAACTCTACAATAACAACTTTAAATCAATAAAACCTCTCATAAGATGGTTCTGATCAACAGAAAATGTCTCAGTGCCCCTTTGTTATGAAGAAAAATCTCTGCAAGTGGTTTTATTTACCACTCCTGTAAAAGCTTTGAGCTCATGCCATTTCAAGGAGATTGGCCTTGATGTTTCATTCTCTGTCTTCAGCTGATCTATTGCCATTTGTTCCCTTAAACGTGGAGCTAGACAACCACTATAGGGGAAATCTAATTCACCCCATTCAACTTCCTGACTTCTCCAAGCCTTCATTTTTGGCCTGAAAACAGTTTTGAAGCCACAATATCTTAAGGGTTGACCACTAAGTGCTTACGTTGACTAAATCTGCAAGTAATCAAGATGAGACTCCTTCCCCTGCCTTCCTATTGTTTTAATGATAGTCTGAGGTCTCCATCCCAAGTGTAAGGAGTCTGCAGAAACAAGACATCAATGGCAACACTTCTTAAAGCTAGGGAGCAAAAACATATGTGAGTGGTTATTGGGTGCATATGATGGTGACACATTACCAGAAAAGCTTTTTTTTTCACCACGAAACCACACTTTTCATGAGGTCTGCCCATTTCTCCTCGAAAGCACATAATCCTTTAGTACGCAAATCTGGTTAAAAGTTCCTTGCCTCAAAACTATCTCAAATTACTGTTCATAAAGACCCTTTTTCATCAGTTATCCTTACCACACTTTAATTCTGTCTTCAGGCATTTTACACTCAAAACTCTTCCTGACAGACACAGGCCGTTTCACCTCAGCTGAATTACTTGCTCCACACATAGTTCAGAAAAAGAGACCTTGTTCAATCATTTGATTAGCTTTCCTCTTGCCTCAATATTTAGCATCTCCAAGCACATACTGTAACTTAAACAGCCTCAACGCAACTAGGGCAGATGTTTTAGATAATTATTCCACTAGAGGCAACGGAATTCCTGGCAGCATTAAATATGGTGGGCTGAAACTGATCACAACGAGCCTCAAGCCATAAGAGATAATAATTATGAGCCGTTATCATGAACAGATTTGATCGAGAGGTGACAGGGGGCATTTGGTTAGAAATCATATTTTTTTTAAAAGTGCAATGTGCTAATTATAATTTTTCATTTCCTCAGCCTCAAAAATTGGTTATTCCAAAACATTAAATTGTTTCTTACTGTTTTAGTCATGATACCATGTGTCACCACATCCGCGGTGGCAGATATTTTAATGAGGTATTTCAGTAATGGTAATGTAACAGCACACGAAAGAAGTTTGTCTTCAATGCTTTTTGCCAAATAGGCTCTGTAAGACCTGGTTATCATTTTTTGAAAATATTTGTGTGGAAATGTCTTCAATGTGCATTATTTTTTAAAAGTGAGCAGGAGGTGACTTTTCTGTTTGTAACATAAAGTCTGGCTGTATGCATCTACGGAAAACTGCCCCTTAACTCCTTTGATCCATGTCCCCAGTAGAACTTCCTGATGAGGTTAGGGTCTTAATCATTGCTTTAAAGTATTTTTGAATACAGCATGATGTTTATTTTGTAAAACTACAATCCCATTGGCTTCACAAAGGACAATACAGCAGGGTCTACTGTGAGAAGTCGCAACTATATACACTGTAAAAGGTAGATGTAGCAACCATGACATCACCCACTGGTTTCTAAAGTCCTGTTTTGAAGCCTCAGTCTTTTTGCAACCACAACTATCACCATCTGGTGCCTCGGAGAAAATCCAGGTTTAAGGCACTTCTGACCTGCATACATGTTCTACTGTTAATGGTCACTATCGCATGAGCTTGTGACATCTGGTTTCAAAAGGTTAAGGCAGAAAAAGTGAAAAACCTGCTGCTGAAAACTAAATATAAAAGAGGAGAGTTTTGGTGTTTTTTTTGCCTCCCACTACCTACGGCTTGGAGCTATTTTGGAAAAACAAAGCATTCTGTCTCCTTTAGATCCTCCTTTTAGTCTGGCCTTCATAGAGCTCACTGTGGCTGCTTCTATATACAGATCCTCTTGCAGTTCTCTTGCCCAGGGTGCGCCACAGGGTTCTGTTTTGGGGTCTTTATTGTTTATGTACAGATCTTTCTTGGGTGCTTAAGATTATATATAAAGTTGGAAGGCTTAACAATGGGGAAACATAAATCCTTGTTTGTGCTCTGAACAGATTTGTGCCTCAGATAGTATAAACTCTTGTCCCCTTTGCACGGTTACCAAATCTTTTATCAGGAACCTTGGGGTGACTTTTACTTTGCTGTTACTTTGGATGTTAATGTTAAATTTCTGGTTAACTTTAAACTTTCAGAGCTCTGCATGGAAGAGCACCAGCGTACATCAGTGAACTTTTACATCCACACATTCCCTGAGGTCATGTGATCAGGGCATGCTGGCTGTGCAGCATACAAGGCTGAGATCTAAAGGAGACAGAGCTTTTGCAACAGTGGCCTCCAGACTCTGGAACTCTCTCCCACTGAGCTTAAGATCTGTGGACTCAATGGTCTCTTAAAAAGCAGCTAAAACCTCATATTTTTAAACTTTCTTTCAGGCAACTTTTCACTTTGTGATATTTACCTTGAAAAGTATTATATAAATAAATTACATACTTATAGGTTACCGATATAAATCTATGTAACCATCAGTATTTTGATAATTTAAGGAATTTTTGTTTGTTTGTTTGTTTGTTTGCTTAATGTCTTAGCAAGAGCTTGATTTAGTTTTGATATTGTCTATGTCTTCTACAGATCCTAGAAATTTAGTAGTCAATACCTCTACCAGTAGAACTACACAATCATCAATACTCAGTTTGACACCAAAACAAAATGATTATCCCTGAACACAAACTCCTATATTGAAAATTTAAATAACAAAATTAAACAGAAGGGAAACATAATGAAATGTTAGTAGGCTACTCATTGACCAGCCTAACACTACTGAGGTATAAAGTTAGTTACATTAAATTACCTCAAGGTATAAAGTTAGCCACTGCAAACGTTTTAGCCTGATTTTTACAACGGCAATACAGGATGTCTCAAGCAAAAAGGTAACATACATTTTTAGAGTAATAAAAGAAGGACAGAACATTGGATATTGTTTAATGCTGAAGTTTTTAAACAGATCTAGATGCTGGTCTATTAGATACATTGCTAATATTAGAAGTATTTCGTCCCTTGGTCTGAGTAAAGGTATTGCAAATACCAGTTCTGGCAACATCCCTACTATGTTCAGTAACAGACTGGCTAGGACGTGCCCCACCTAAAAAAAAGAACCTAGCTAACTGTTAGATCCAGTTAGATTCAGGTGGTTACCTGAATCTAACTGGATCTAACAGTTATCTTGTTTACATTATGTTTATGTTTGAGCTGTTTATGTTTGAGCTGATAGAAAAATATTACAACATAAAAGCATGGCTATATTGCAGCTGTGCAGAAGACATTATAAATACAAAAAAAACTTGAAAACTTTTTGTCTAGTTAACTCCTGATTCAGTCTGCTGTTAAGCACATACACATGTAAAATCTTCATTATTAAGTGAGCATGCTTCCACAACGTGACTACATACAGAAGGAAGCAAGAAAAGCAGGATTTTCTGGATTTGATTCTGTTTTCTCTGAAAGTGCACAAGGCAGTTTTGTTTGTTTTAGTAAGTGTTCCACAGTGCTAAGCAATGTGTGCATCATTAACATACATAATCCATTAGCACTTCAATTCAAAGCTATATGGTTTGAACTATGATGAAAGGGTGCTCCTAAAAGGCAATCTCATATTGAAGCATTTATCGGTTAACCACAAAACCCGAGCTAGAAAAGGAGCAGATGCTGCGACTAACAGACTCTGTGATCCTCAGTCTTCACTGTGCCACATTTTTTGAGTCACTATATGTGTGGTATATTTAATTAGCGCTGAAAATATGGAGATTTTCACAGTGCATTTTTCAGGACCACGTTGTGCCATACAACAAAATCCATACGTAGCCAAACTTATGCAGCCCCGGGAGATGAAACTGTTTGGCTAAAACAAAGAAGGAAGATGTTTTCACTTCAATCCCCTTGGGGACCGTAATGCACTTCTGAGCTGAACAGAGGATCTGTGACGTTACTGGGGTCACAGATGTTTCTTGGAGACACTGAAAGGCACTTAGCATGCATTTCATTTCTCTCCTCATTCATTTATCTCTTGTCCTTGCCTCACATTTGGCATCCACTGAATAATGCCATCTAAGTGAAGACATCCATTCATCCACTTGATCCATTAGTCAAAAGGTGTGGTTATAAAACCAATATTATTGAGATGTCAGAATTACACAGAGCCACATTTGTCAAAGCTGCGATGATGGGTATTCAAAGGAAAGTTCAGAGGTTATGGTGAATACATTTTCCAATCTATTACCAAATCTCTCACACAATCAATCTGACAAATACAAACATCAACACTATGGACATTTTGTTTTTTATGGATGAAATCATAGATGAAAAGTCTGCCCTTACATTTGGCCAAGCCCAAGGAAAGCCCTACAATAAAAGAAGACTCGATCTTTTTCCCTGAGTCAAATATGGCCTGGCTCAACTCCCCTCCCAGCTCCCGTAAAACTTGGTCATTTCACACGCAGAGGCTTTTCATTGTGATTACCACTGGCCAAGAGACTTCTTGGCCAGGCCCTGAGCAATGCCCAGGAAAAACACTTGACATGATTGAAAAAGCAGAGACACGCCATAACATCCCCACAACTCGGAGTGCCTGAATTGAGAGGTTTTATCTGCTTCAGCATCTTGTGTAGGATGCTAGGAGCTGCATGTGACATGTAATGAGAATTTGATTAGAGAGCTAAAGGTCAGATAAGATCATGTAAGCTCCCTACCAGGGGACAAACAAACTTGACTACAACCAAATCAGTCTTTGCAGAGAGCTCCGTACCAGAACGATTAGTTGAACGCTCCTCCACTTCAATCCTTCTGCCACCTTAACCTTTTGCTCATAACTCTCGTTCAAACCCTGAGGGAAGAGACCGGGAGCGCACGACTCTTGACCCCAAGAGAGGACTCCGTTTGATGAACGACCAGGGAATGTCAGACCTCTGATTGGTATTCAGCCTCCTCCATCTGAAAGCACTGAACCAAAACACCAGTTCTTGTCCCCCAGAGTGTAAATTACCATGGTGACTTTGATAGATACACAGTGTTGGGTGGGGGAGATACTGAACTTTCACTGACGGGATGAAGAGCAAGCGTAGGCTGGAGTGGGCAGAGCAGCTCCCCCGGATAATCTTTCACCGACTGGCTTTTTGACAACCTTGCAATGCCGTGCAGACAAAGCCGATGGCCACAGAACCTCTGGGCATTTTTACAGGGGGATACTTGGCGAGGTGCGATGTAACTGAAGATAGAATACGAAACTTATTCCTACCACCACTCGCACGTTTCTGTGCTGCCTCACCTCCTTTTTCTTCACTCCGTCCTACTCAAACACAGCACACAGAGGGGTCACCGATGGTGCTGAAAAGTGAAAGTGGGGGGATATTTTGACTTTTAAGGGCTGTCCATAGATGCTAACCAGGCAGCACCCTTTCTGACTGAGCTGTGGCTGAATAAGGGAGGCAGCCTGCTCTCTGTCTGTTCATGCTTTTAATCCACAGAGAAACCTACCGCATACCTTGCATATCAGCAGCTTCGCCCCGTGATTCAACACTTGATAATGGAAGATGAATTGATATCAGGATTCACAGAGCCAAGCTCTCTTTATGGCCATATACAGTATTTCAAGGTCAGTGGGGAACTATCTGTCCAGATGTTCTTTTTCAAAGGAGACCAGCTGTGCTGCAACTCCCAGGCATTTACATTACGAATTGGCGATTCTAACAAGCACAGATGCATTGTGAGCACACCCACTCCCTGAAATGTACCACATTTTTCTCTTTTGTACATGGCTAGTGTCACCTAATCTGATCTTCTGCATTTTGTTGAGCCCCTTATGCTTATGGAACCATCTATCTTACTGGTTTGCGCACATCTTTTTTCCTTTTTTACTTCTCAGACTGTATGAAGACAATAAAGACCAATTGCAGTTTCTCCAGAACAAGGAGAATTATGTTTTACAGCATTAAAAAAAAGAACACTTGGGCTCTTGGCTGTTAATTGGATATAGTTTATAAAATAGGTGAATATTTGTCAGCGTTTTATAGGCTAAACAATAGAGGAGTCAATGGAAAAAATAATGAGCAGATAAATCTTGCTGATGCAGATACCCCTAAACATAAGACTTCTGTATGTTTGCTTTACAGTGATTATAACTTTGAGTCCTGTTTTATCCACCTTTACATTTTACAGTACATCCCTGTCCATCTCTGTCCAGAGGTTCTCTCTAATCGCTCTTCCATAGCTATTAAAATGCTGGCATGTTTATTCAGCTGTTTGCAAAATCACTCCCGGTTTAAATTAGCCTTATTCCCCGGAGAGTAAGGCATTGTTAGAACAAGCATGAGTGCAACACAAAGAGCATCAGAAGCAGTGCATGTGCATGCAGGCGAGGGGACCAGAGCTGCTATCGGTTCACAACGTGTTGAACTTGAGCTGTGAGGTTCCTTACTGTGGAAATAAACCCCGCGTCTCTGTGGACTTTAATCGTGTCCATCATACTTAAGAATTATTTGTGGGGCGAAATACAGAACATTAAGACGTACACTGAGTCATGAGGCTATATGAACTCAAGAGCAGCTCAAGTTATATGAACGCACAGTTGAGCACAGTAGATGCTTTAGGAACATTACAACATTTATTTAACGCTTGGGTTTTAGTGCACTCCCACCCCCTCACTCTGTCTTTGTGTCTTGCCTTAAGCCGACAAATAAGCGGTGATTCATCACAGGCTACAGACAAAAGCACATGCAAACATGCGGACAGGAGCAACGACCCGTCCTCTCCGCTTCCCTTCCGTGCCGACGTAACCGGAGGAGATGACAAGTGTAGGAGCGGGCTGTGATGTTGTTGGCAGCGGCGCTGCTGCGCTCTGTGGGCGAAACCTACCTGTCATCGTAGCAGAAATCTGCGTCCAGCGTGTTCAGATAGAGACCCACAGCCACGGCGGTGCACACCAGCTCCGTGATCATCTCTCAAAACCAAAGTGGGAGAGGAACCGGGATAGAAATTATTGGAATCAGGTCCACTCGTCTCTCTGTTTGTGTCTCTCTCTCTGAAGTCTCTGTTATTATGCTCTCAATTCAGCCGCTCGGCAGCAGAGCTCTACAGGCAACGCAGGGCATTTTCCCGTGTCATGCAAAGTGTGTCAAAGTTTGCCTTATCACCCTCTAACCCATTGTGCTGTGAAACGCGTCAAGCCTGGAGAAGTGGAGGTGCAGCTGTCGCCCGGTCCGGCTCGGAACGGTGCGCATTTCTGTGCTGCGGTGCCTTCAGTGTGAGCATCTCCCTGCCTTGGCACTGGAGAGAGCAGAGCGGGGAGACGCATGTGGTTTTCAGGGAGGGTGAGCATGCGCAATGGGCTCTGCATTGGAGAGAAAAGGTGGCGAGTGAAGTAAGGATTTGTGGTTTTGCGTGTTACTGATGGGCTACACTGCAAATCAATTATAAACAGGGAGTCATGCATGAAATGGTATTTGCAGATTGTTGCCATGACAAGATTATATTTTTGATTTTATGCCACGGAATCCAATTTTAACCAAAAATGAGGAACAGACTTCCACTTACTGTACTTAGTGTATTCTTCCAGTGAAATGTGTGGCACGGTAATTATTATTAGTCTAAAATATGACATGGAATAATGATGTAACTTTGAGCTGGAAAACAAACCTTTGGGGAGTAAAAAAACAAAAAACATTATTAAAATAAAAGAAAGCTTTGGTTGCCGGACAAATGCCACTCTCTGGAGCTAAAATACGATGCAAACATCAAAGTGTAGTTCCTCCAGTTGCCACTTGATGATCCTAAAGCTAATCAGTTTCTATAGATTCGCATTTTAAAATGTCACACTAAAGCTGTGAAATTTACATGTTTCTAGCCTGGGTTTGGTCTTCATAGCTAATTTGCCTCTTTAATACAGTTTTTAAGTTACTCTTGAATTTTTCTGTAGCTTAAAATTAGAGCCAAAGCAGCTTTGATTGACCACTGTGCTGACACAGCTGATAGCTAACCTTAGCTGATAGCTCACCACTTCACCTTTTAATTTTTGACACTAAGAAGCAAACATGTCAGTTGCCAAACTGTTACCACTGAGACTTTGAAATGCAGAGCACAGAGGCTGAAATCACAATGGCCATGAATATCTTTTGTGTCCACATGGTGTATCTGAAATAGGATTTGAATGGTTGAAATTCAGGTTGCTGCGGTGGTCTTCATGTGACTTTAGAAGGGAGAATGGTGACCATCAACCCTTAGCCCCCTTAGGGACTCAGTAGCTCTGCTGCTATCCTACTGGTGGAGGATAGAGGCGAATTCACACAAGGTTTCTTTAAATGATTGTTTAATGCCACAGTTCTATCCTGTTCGAAGCGGTCTTCTCTAACCAGAAGACCTGAGAGGCAGATAAACAGTGCCTCCATCCAAAGGGCACAAATGGTTGCTGTATTGTTTGAGTATGAAAATTTAGGTTATTATATTTTATGGCTTCTGCCATCACCAGCTTTCTGGTAGCACTGCCGCTTCACGGGGTTCAATTCTTCCTGGGCCTTTCCTGTGTGTGGTTTGCATGTTGCATTTACATGCAAACCACATGCATTTTCTCCAGGCACTCAGGATTCCTCCCAAAGCCAAAAGACATGCATTTTAGACAGTTTGATTGTAAACTGGCTGTAAAATGTTGGTGAGACATAGATAAACTGCTACAGATTTAATTGTTGTGTGAAAAGGTGAATATGGCTTATAATGTAAACCATTGTGAGTGGTTAGTAAGACTAGAAACGTGCCATGTAAACTCCATTCCATTTTTAACTTAGTGAGTCAAAGAAAAGTACACTGAAGCTGCTCCTGTGGTATGTTTTGGATTAATGTGATAGTAACACACACGGTATTGTCTTTTCCTTTACTTTGTCAGTAGTTTTACCTTTTACTGATTTTTCTGTGTTTCAACATGTTTTGCCTAATATGAAAATATATCATTTGTATATATTCAAACGCCATTCTCATGCTGCAAGGGGATAACAGATAATCATTTCTTAGCACTTTCTCATCAGGCATATGTTGCCTAATGACTGCAAACTGGTGGAAGCCTCAGGCACTTTTTCTTTGAAATTCTATTCAAATTTAACTCTGGGAAGCTGAGATGGGGAAGCCACTCCCACTGCAGGCGTCACATTAGCTTCTTTCTTACTCCAAATTGAAAATATTGATTAATTTGCCACACCAACCCCCCACTGTCTCTATGGAGAAGCTTTACTGAGAGAGTAGGTGTGATTGATTAACTACTGTACCTCACCCTATGGTGAGCATGCATAATAGTTTGGAAACGCTTTTGGCCCCGCTGACTACCAGCTGGACAAACGCCTGTCCCACAGTTGGGGATCCAAGACGATAAATCCAGGGCAGAGCAGCGGAGAAAGAAAAACAGATGGCTGGAGGAGGATGTATAGAACATACGGGCACTGGCTGACAATGGCCAAGACAGTGACAAAACATTAAGGGTGGAAGTAAGAGAGACGTTTGTACCAGTGACCCTAATTCTGAGCAGGACTTGACCTCCACCTCATGGAACTTGTCTGCTGGATTATTTAGGAGACCTGAGACTTGTGTTGATGTTTTTACTCTTCTACAGTATTCATCAGTGTCAAGAGGTAACAAATGAGAGTTGGTGTTGGGCTGTTGGAAGAGATTTGATCTATTTAACAGTTTATGGATGAGACAAGCTCAAAATATATCCCTTTTTTATGTTAGTCATGATAGATAAGGAGTCTTGTGAATGAACATTGTCACAAGCTATACTCAAACAAATACATGCTAGCAGGCAAACACAAACATGAACACTGTGCCCTCTGTCTGCCCCAAAGGGACAAGGAGATATTCTGTATGGGAGAAGCCCGCACAAGTAATTAAGGGATTAGTAACGGAAAAAAATCAGGAAAAAATATTCCAGGGGAAAGAATAAACAGCTCCAGGGCAAAACAAACACATTGAAGGGAATAAGTGTTTACTCCCTCAGACTGATTACCTGCAACCCTCTTACCGTGTTGGCTCGTAACGAACATATTCCGTGCTCTTTTGGTGTAAACAGCCAAGAATCCTAAATAAAAACATCCTATTTTGGTTTCAAATGCCGGCCTGAAAGGTCACTCGAGGCCTCAGTAAGTGGAGGATGAGGAGTCTTTTGAGCATTCAGTGCATTTGCCATAATTGATTAATGTATTTTTCCTTCTTTCATTTCCTGTTTGGTTTCTGTTTTGGGGGGAAGTGGCAATCATTTTTAAAGCTTATAATTTAAAACTTATGTGTTTGATCATTAAAACCAGATTCTGTTTTGCTCATGGAAAAAGCTAATGCTCACATACTGAATATGATATGCATCCAGACTTGTTTTTGCATGATTCTTCACAATGAACATTATGTTTGTTGTTGATTAGCATAAAGACAGCATGGCTCTGTCCTAAGCCAACAAACCTACCCTGCCACCATCTCCAAAGATCACGTTGTGAATTATTTATTGTATTCAAAGCTACGGTTTTACACTGGGGTGTGCATTAAACTATTTCTTGTGTACAAGCAGTAACCTTATATTTCCAGGGGTTTATCAGCAACTACAGATAATTCCTTTAAAAAGAGGAGCTGTCTCTCACTACTGTGTGCTCACTACTCCTAATAGCATCATTATACAAGTGCACGGGTTAAATAAATATGTTCTTTAGCAGTTCACAAAGCAAATCTACGTAAAGTAAAAGGCAAAACTGACAACAGGGCAATTATTAAATGCCACAACTATGTCCACTTCCTCATCTCTTTTAGCCCTACAGAGCAAGTAATGGTAATTTCCACATGCTATTCACTCCGGAACCACTGCTTCTTCCCCTGAAGCAGATTAACATCACAAAGGAAACAGATAATCACAGCTGGAAGGACCAGGCCTCACAGAAATAGCACACTCGTGGTATTAATATCAACATTGAAGCTTGGCAACCGAAAATCAGAACCTCAGATCAAACCCACCCTGGTTTGTGGAACATCCGCAAAAGCCTTCACGTCCTAATTCAGGAAGATCAGAAATATCATTTTGTCTTGAATAAGTGTGAGCACGATTATTGTTTGGCTTGGGCAGTAAATTAAAGTGGATAAGTTAATGAGGTTTTGTTATTTGACATTTACTTTTAAATCAAGATAATGGTTGACTGAAGTTGGCTTGAATAGTGGTTAAAAATGTCACTGGATTGTGTTCTTTTTGTAAAAAAATAAAACCTTTATTAGATAAAAAAGTTGCCCTAATGTGAGGATAATGAAAACACTCATGTGTAGTACAGTATAAGTATCTTAGAGTATTTTATTGAACAGCATTGAACAGCACATAGATTGAGCTTCTGTGCTCATAGCCACTCTGTGTACTTGAGCGTATATACACTCGCCAGCCACTTTGTTGGATACTACCTCACTGGGCTGGACCCCCTTTTGTCTTAGTGGGATCCAGCCCAGAAGTGCCTTTATTCTTTATGGCACAGGTTCAACAGGGTGCTGGAAACATTCCTCAGAGATTTTGGTCACTTTGACACAATAAGATTATGCAGATTCACTTGTAATGTGAATCTTCTGGTGCACAACATCCCAAAGGTGCTCTATCTATTAGATTAAGATCTGGTGACTGTAGAGGCTGTTTTAGTGCACTGCTATGTTCAGTATATCGGTTTGTGCTGGTTTGAGCTTTGCGCCATGATCCACGATTTTCATGTTGTTTACGCCATATTCGGACCTTACCATCCAAATGTCAAAGCAGACCAGACGATGTTTCTGTTAAACGTCTGCCTCACTTTCAGGTTCTTAGCTGACAGGACTCGAATCTGGTGTGGTCTTCTGCTCCTGTGGCCCATCTGCTGCAAAGTTTGATGTGCTGTGAGTTCAGAGAAGTTCTTCTGCGTACCTTGGTTGTAATGAGTAATTATTCGAGTTAGTCTGGCCATTTTCCTCTGACCTCTGACATCAACAAGATATGTCCACCCAGAGAACTGCTTTTCACTGGATATTTCTCTTTTTTTTGAGTATTCTTCGTCAACTCCAGAGATGATTGTGCGGGAAAATCCCTGTAGATCAGCCGTTTGACCTCCAGCAGGTTGTTTTGATAATGTCACATTTAATGCACTGAGTTACTACCATGTGATTGTCTGATTATTTATTTGCTTGCAACAAGCAGTTGAACTGGTGAACCCAATGAAGTGGATGTCACTGTAAATGAACACATCATTACTGCCCTTTAATAATATATATAAGACAAACCATTGTGTAACACTGACTTTGGACTTTCTGCTGACCACACGTAACAGCGTTTCTTTTTTTTCTCTATTTTTTCATGACTTAGCAGATGTTTTAAATCAGTCTAATTTGCTATTAATCTGGATACCATTCCAAGGGAGCGGGCAAGATGAATGGAAAATATGAATCAGAACGACAAGAACTGTTTTTCAAAGGATGTGATGACTGTGTTTCACACTGAAAACATCATTTGTCCATTCTCTCTTAAGTGGTTCTTCACGGCGACGCTATTTGGAGCAGAGAGTCAAACATTTACATAGTTTGACATCCCTGTTTACACTTCCACAGATAAATCTCTGACAGGTGAATGCGTTTTGGTCCACGTGCGTCTTCAGAGAATGTATCTGCAGAGACCGGAGGTGATAACAATAAAAAACAAGCCGCGTGTTTCCAGCGCAACGTCCAGCTGAATCTCTTTATTTCCACAAGCCTGCCGTCATAAGCGGCGACAAGGTGGTTTGTGACTGGCACGCAATCTCCCAAAAGTCCCCTGTTTCTGTTTAGGTAAAAGAGAGCACCACAACAACCGATTCTTTAGATGGAACATATTAAAATAACAGCAGAGACCTAATCTTAATTCGCAATCTGGTATTTTAGAAATGACTACTTGAAGTAGTCATGCTATCTCTGATAAAGTTCGCCACTTCCCTTCGACATTGTATCCTTTAATTATTTTGGATTCATTGACTAAGACTTTGTTTTCCCTCTCGGATGAAAGAGCATTCTTCCAGTCTACATTCATTCACACAGACCTGCTGTGTAATAGAGATATTACTGGACAGAGTAGTGCTTATTACGTTAGTGGACCCTTGAGATTTTTTCTTTAGTTTAAATCAGGGAGGGTGGCAGGAGCTTGTATTGTATCCAAACACCACCGTGAGAAACAGTGATCGCAGCTGAAAGCAAATGTGTTGACACACTCCCCTCGCTTCCTCTCTGCTTCCTCTCATTCCTACCTTACAGTGAGAAGTCTGAGGTGGGAACGCTTTGAATGATTTTCCTTGGAGACGATTTCTGTCTGAAGCCGTCATCGCACCCTGAAACATTTCTTTCCCTGTCATCTGTCAACTGCAAAGTCAGGAAATTGCAGTTTACCTACACTGCGCCGACTATAGCTTTCAACTGGTTTCTTTCACGTGTCTGTGTCGGATGCAGGCCTTTCATCGTGCCATTTTCCTCCTCTTCCTTGTGGGCACATGAAAAGGAGATTGAATTTGCGTAAACATGCGTGCTAGAAGTCAAGGATGGGAAAGGTCAAGAGGACGTGACTCACATGCCGCAACAAAACCCGGCAATATTTATATCCTAAACAAGCTTTGTACACATCTTGAATTGCTTGTATTCGTGTCAGTCCAGTTTGGCCACTACAGCAGGCTGTCAGTGTGAAGCACGGTGCCGGATCCAAACACGGTCCAGACACAGCAGAGAGAGCCTCGCCATGTGTCTTTACAAAGATAAAAATAACACTCGAGGACACAGCTTCACCACGGCAACGTTGACAGACCTATGAATTGCCAACAGATGTGCAGGCTGCTGTGGCTACAGTGACAAATAGTAGATGCAGTGGGAGAAAACACGAAGTGCTTTGCACCAGTGCTGCACAGTGGGAAAGTGTTCTATGGCCTATTTCCTTACTTTCAGGCTACGTTTGTTCAGTCTCCATAATTTACTACCTAGCTTTAATGAAAATGTTCACACACACAGCTGACATACTCATTACTGGCTCAGTGGTGGGATTTTGCACAAAGCGGAATACAACTTGACAGAACTAATTCTCATTATTTAGGAAGAAAATATTGTTTCCAAACACTTTTATGTTTTATTTATTCAACTGCAGCCTTGTTAGATAAACTAACACTATAAAAGCGGTTATTTTGACAATATTTTGGTCAAGTTTTGCACTCGACAAAGGTTTAACATTTTAACCAGTTAAATATTTTATTCATATAGTAAGAAGCTGTCATCCATTAACCTGGTAGCTAAACAGTTTCCCATTAATTTAATGTTTTATTCCTATAATAACCATATTAACTATACACTCACTGGCCATTTTGTTAGGAATACCTGTTCAACTGCCTGTTAATGCAAATATCTAATCAGCCAATCACACTGTAGCAACTAAAAAAAAAGACACATGGTCTTTATGACCTGCTTAAGTTCAAACTGAGCATCAGAATGAGAAAGAAATGTAATTTAAGTGATTTTGAATGTGGTATGGTTGCTGGTTTTAGACAGGCTGGTCACAATATTTCAGAAACTGCTGATCTACTGGAATTTGCACACACAACCATCTTACGGGTTTTACAGAGAAAGATCAGAAGAAGAGATATATGCTAAAAAAACAAAAAACCCCACATACTTTAATTTTCAAACATCTACAAAGAATATGATTTATTAAATAACCAAGACAGAGGCAGAGGTAAATTTAAAAAAGTAAATATTAAGATTGGAGACAAGGGCACCACATGCCCTGTCTTTTCCTGTACTTCCTCTGGTTTGGGATTCTAGAAATGGAGTTTCCAGACCTGCTGAGGGGATCCTGGTTACTCTAAATCCCATAATGCTTCAAACCCCCTAAACAGTCTTCAAAAACATGTTAAAAGGATGCAATACATAGTATGCTATCAAAGAGAAAAGGCAGTTTTTCCAGGTGTTTCGAGCATGGGTTTGATCTCTGAGAAGAACCCAAGGCCAAGACCAGAGAAGTAGAAATATTTCAGATACTTTTTCATTTAAAAGTAACACCATGTGTTCCACAAATAGAGATAACATTAAAAAAGGATTCAAACTAGATGAAATGTTGCAATTAAAACAAACAGTTGGGAATGCATACATAATACAATCACTTTCAAAGCGTGATTGCTGCTTCGTTCATGTATAAACATGAACCTTGAATCATTGTATTATGTGCATATGTTCGAGTTCCTCAGCTTGTAGTTCTTTTTCCATCATTCTTGAGTCCGATGACAGCATAGCATCTGGGAGACAACAGGGGGTCAAACAGTTGCACCAGTGCAGAGAATGACACGTCCTCCTGGTATACAAGGAAAAAAAAAACCACCCATAAAAAAAAAATAACACACAACAGAGCTGATATAAAAATCTTGATTCTGCTCCCAGTTTGGGCTTTATTACAGCTGAAGGATGTTTCCTCTATAAAAGAATTCTCTATTGAATCCCCAGAGAAGAAATATCTGTGCAAGTGTTCACTCAGGTGGGCTCATGTTTATGTGCAAAACAAGTTTGTCTTCCTTGGCAGCTAAGCTGTTTAGCTGTAGAACTATAGCCAACCCAGAGGCTGTATGCGCGCTGGAAATCTCTCTCTCTCTGTCATCATCTAGTGCTGACTAGGGTGTGTTCAGAAATTTCTCAGGCAGTCACCCCACAACCATGTTTGTACTCAGTCCATTTAAAAATCTTAAAGCAGGTGTTTGTAACTCATAGCCAAGGGGTCTTCAAAAATATCTGTTGTAAGTTATAAGACTGTGCTATCATGGACAGAAGTGCATATCTACAGATGGGGAGCATTTACACCAATAAAACAAGCATACTGTGTCGCTTACTCCCACCCACCTTTTCTGAAACTCTGATATGATTCATACATGATGAAGTGATCATGTCATCCATCCAACCATTCACTTCAACTTAGGGCGAGACCCTGAACAGGTCACCAGTTTGCTGCAGGGCTAACAAGGACAACCATTCACACTCACAGTCACACCAATACATGCAAACAAAGGGAGAACATCCAAACAGCACACAGAAAGCCCCCGGCCAGACAGAGGATTCAGATCTTGGACCCTCTTGCTGTGAGGCATTTGGGAATTCCTCCCCTAAAATAGTATTTTTTACATTGAACTTTTACCTGTGAACACTCTTTAGAGTTTTTATCTGGATTAAAAACTTGTGGCTGGGGGATTTTACAGGAAGGCCTATGCAAAATAGGGGACTGAGCAGCTGATTAACATTGTCATCCATTAAACCATCACAAGCAAGAGCTTTGTTGCTGCTGTTGTTGGCTGAAAAGTACAATCCTTTGACTTTGTTTCTAAAACTGTTGATCTCCACCCGCATTTTGATGTGACTGCGATTAGATTAAGAAATGTGGACAGCAGTGCTACACTGAAACACAGAATACACAGAACACACTGTGCTGATCGAAGTTTTTGATGTGAGTTCAATACAGAAAGATCTCTTCTTTCATGTTCTGTCTCCATTCTTCTTGGTGATATGGGCCAATATCTCTTTGTGCTTCTCTCTTTTTCTCTCTCTCAGTTTTTTCCACTGAGCGATCCAACCATTTTCTGCTGCTTATGTGAGTCTGTGTTGTAGGATGGCAGTCTAAGGAGAGACAACCAGACCTCCCTCTGTCTGGCCACGTCCACGCAGGATTTCTTGGGTCTTCCGAATAGGACATGCCCAGAACACCACACATAGGAGACCTCCAGGACACATCTTGGTCAGATGCCTGTACCACCTTAACTGGTTCTGCTTCAAGTTGTTCTAAATGACTGAAAACCTCACCCCATTACTAAGGGAGAGACCCTCCACTCTTGCAAAGAAGCTGATTTCCACCACTTGTACCCATATCTCATCCTTTCTGTCACTGACACCAGCTTATGGCCATAAGCACTAGGAGCACGGATCAACCAGGAAATCAACAGCTTCTCTTTTATTTTCAGCTCCGTCTTCACCACAACAGACCGGTACAGCTTCTGCATGGCCCCAGCCACAGACTTTTCACACTCCTGCTGCAGGCAATTCGGGAGCATTCAGACCGGCACTAGCAGACACAGAGACAGTTTCTACCCACAAGTCATCAGGCTTTTAAACTGCTGACATTCTATACACACCATTACACACTCACTATAATTACAGGACTCTACACACTGTCACTTCAACAAATGCCACTTAAATGCTCATGCACAAGTTTTGCACAAACTGTAAATACCAACATGTCTTAAATTCTCTAAATATTTAATACTTTTTTCCTCTCTTTTTTCTCTTTTATCATTATTATTACTGCTATTTTCTGTTATTTTCTTCTTAATATAACTGCACACTTTCTATATGCTCATGTAAAGCTGAGGAGCATGAGCCAAAGAATTTCATTATGGGTAAATGTGGCTACACTGTTTATCTGTACATGACAATAAAACTTGAAACTTGACTGCCGGTGCCACACCAATTCATCTGTCAAAGTCCTGCTACACTCTTCCCTCACAAGACCCCTGAGATACTTAAAACTCCTGCACTTGGGACAATAATGCACCACAACAAAGGGTGGGCAGTTCACCCGGCTGAGAACCATGGCCTCAGACTTGGAGGTGCTAATTCTAAACCCAGCCGTTTCACACTCGGCTGCGCCGCCCCAGTGTGATTTCGATTTTCCACGCTGTCAAACTCACCTCTATGAAAATGTTGCCATTTCTGCTTTTATCCAAAATTAATCTATCTGCCCACACTCTCTAGGTCAGTCAGCCTCTAGTCAGTCCCCTGTTCAGTCCTTTAAATTCGCTCTGTAAAGTGATCTGTAAAGTCTCCCTTTCAGGCCGTTGTCGTGCAACCCTCCTCCTCCCCATCTCTACATCATCCAAGTTTTCCAGGGCATCTCATCCAAAAGTGCTCAGCAGCCATCTGCTTACTCTGCTCCACAAGCAGTGTCTCTGACTCCTGTGGGTCCAACCAATCTCCTACCTTAATCTGGGAATCTGCTCCATGATGTCGCCTCTCATTTGAGTCTAAATTTGCATATTCATATTTTTTGTAATAAATCTCATTCTCTTCTTCCAGATGATCTCTTCTTACTGAAATATGTGCATCAATGTTCTACTATCAGGGCCTGCAAATTCAGTGAAAACACATCAATTCAACACCTGATCTTTGTGTGCTTACATGATTGTTTAAGGCGGAACGTGCTTCTGCACACTTATCACTGCATGGATCACTTTAACATCCATTCATCATCTCCTATTTTCCCCTCTTCCTCTGCTTGACCTCAAGGGAGATCTCCCAAACGCTGACCAGTGCACTTGATGTTACATAGCTTGATTACGTTGAGGTTCATCTGACATATAATCTCGCATAATCAGAACTTCAAAGCTTTCCGATCATACACATCTCATCGTTATGACTCAGACCAAAGATTAGCGTGTTGTGTTTGGCTGCCGGAGCACGAGACGATAAATTGCAGGCTGGCTTCAATTTAGCCGACACCTATGTTACTGTCAGTAACAAAGAGAGGTTTCCAGATTTCAGCTGACATTTCTGTGTGTTCACTTTCATCATCTGGGCAGTATATTTCATATCCCAATCAACAAGCTGAACAAGCGAATCATAAAGATGAGCCCAGACAGAAAATTGGAAAAAGCCCCCAAAGCTGTGCCGTGAATGTTCTGAAGCACCATCAGAGTTGAATTCATTTAAGCAGGATTTGACATTTTGATGAAACCAAAGGTTCTTTTTGATTTTTTTTTACCTGTTCTTTCAGATAGCACAGGCGATCGAGGAGAATCAGACCTTCAATACAGGGAGCAAGGGTCACCTTCAGCTGTAGAAAGAGGCCGGCATGAGAGAAAGCACATGTGTATATCTTTTTTTTTTTACTCTATTTGATACATATGCGAAATTTGTGTCTTCCAAGTAGTTCCGCAACTCCCCAAAACCTATTTTACTGGTTTGTGTCATGAAAGAAAACTGGTATGCTGGCTGACATCACAATTAGTGGCCTCAGAAAAGAAGAGGGAAAAAAGTGGCTGGTTTTCTTCTCGTTCAGAGCAATCACTCTCTCATTATTTCCCCGTAGAATACAATGACCTCACTTAATGGTCTGTAATATTTATTTATTTATTTTTTTTACAGAATTGAAAAGGTTTTTACACAAAAATGGGTTTAAACGTGTTGTTGGAGTCGAAGGTGGGAATTAAATACTAGGATGCTCGACAAGGAGAGAACCAAGATGTATGGAAGACTTACCATGTTAAAAGCATGCATCTCATCCATTCGCACTCTGTATGTGTTGTGGTAATCCTGGATGTCGCTGTCAGAGAGCTAAAGAGAGAGCGACGTGTTATATATGCAAGTAAAAGAGAGGAGAATGACAAAAAAAGAAGTTGGAAGCAAGCTGTGAGGGAGATGTGAAGTGGGACAAGTGAAAGAAAATAGCATATGCTTTTAAAGAGCTGTGAGAAACATGGGACAGACAGAAGCACACCATCGCCCACTGTTACCCAGAGCAACCAGATGACAGACTTCTCAACAGCGTGAAAGATCCTATAATAAGATCCTATACTATACTATACTACCTAAATCAACCTGTTAGGTTTTTACTTATATCCTGTCACATACATGCTGTTAGAATGATTGTTGCTCAAATTTTCAAATAATGAGGTCAGCATATGTGAAAGTAATCCCTGAGAGGCAAAAGCTCAGGCCTCATCTACACGCAGCCTATGATGTCGGCTTCACAAGTAGCTAAAGCTGTTGCTAGCATTTATACCTGTGGAGGCCGCACTGGGTGTGACGTGTAGTTAGATTCCTAGGGAGCTGCATGTCAGGTCACAGTGCAGTAGGTGCAGAAGTATAATTCCACTGTCAGACAGTCTTTTTTGTACTTATGGCTCTGTAAGATGTCAAAACATCTGGGCCCATCCAGCTGCTGATTGGCTGGTTGGGACTGGCCCCATGCAGCCAATCAGAAGACCAGCTGGATCAAAGGGAGGGTGGCCTTAAAGAGAGAGGAGCTTAAACAGCTGAGAATGAACTCAGAGACCACAACACGGTCAGTATAAAACAAATAAGGATCATTTTGAATTGTGAATTATGCAAAGCTCCTCTGTTTGAGGTCATGAATAAAAATATGGATTGGAAATGGTCCACTTACTGGACTCTAACCTAAATCTGTAGCTGAAAATGCAGAAGGACAGCGTGTTTATTTCTTTTCTTGTGTGTTTGTGGAAGGTGTAAAGATGAGTGTAATATTCTGCTCCCGACCTTTGATTCATCCAGTTCCAGTCTGCGCAGAGCTCGCCGAACGTAGTCCACAAATGACTTTGCCTTGGAGTAAACATTCCCAACTCGCTTTTCACTGTGGAACAAACATGTTTCTGCTCAGTGATGCATTCACACCTCAGCAAATGTTTCTAAGGATTAAACGATGAGGAATAGCTGGTGTTTGGGGAAAACTAATGGGTATTCAATGCAGATCTGATGAAGGTCAAAGGTCAGCAGGCAGGTTCTCTTTGATGGTGTCTGGACTGATAATATTTTGATAAGAGTAAACTGAGGTCTGCAGCATTTCCTTCTATTGTTTGATTGTATCTGCCCGACAAAGCCAGTCACTAAAGATGTGCACCACACTGGCTGAAAGGCCTTACAGTATAGGGAATGGAGTGAGAATGGGCTGGGGTGTAAAGCAGCAGCTACTCTTTGGATAGCAAGGTGAATTAAGGACAAACTGAAGCCTGAAGGATACCTGCATATTCTGCCTTAATTGCTACCAGATGGTGTTAAGAATTTCTACTTTTTACAGTATTTCTAGTAATGTAGAAAATGTACAAATGTTCATTAAAATAGCAAAAATCCACAACAAACACTAGAAAATTCACAAAGAAAAAAGGAGATGTGGAGTTTAGCATGAATTTTAAACTTAAAATGCATAATCAAGAACCACTGCCAGTCTAAACATGTTTCTGTGTGCATTATGACGCTACCTTCTCATATATGTGCTCATATTTTGGTACCTTTATTTAAATTCTCTGCAGGCAACGGTTCACCCTTTTATTCCTAGTAGTTTTGTGGATCTAAGTAAGTCAGTTATGGCATGTATGTCCACCAGTTAGTCTCGCCACCACTTTGGTCGAAAGAGAAATAACTAAAAGCAGCTGAAGTTTTATAGAAACAACCATGATTCTCAGAGTACAAATTTTAATGATTTTACTGGCTTTTTTTAGACTGTTTAATGGGCTGCTATGAAATTTGGTACATTCACCTTCCCATCAGTATATATTGGAATGACTTTGATTGCATTAGCATTAGATTCCCATCATCACTTTAATTGTCATTTTTGACCAACTACTGTTGTGTTTAGTGCTAACAGTAACTGTTACAATGCTAACTCTGAATAGTAAGATGATAAGGATGGTAAACAGTATTTACTCTTGGACAATTTATTAAGTACACCAGTTCAAATGCTCTCTAACGCAAATATCTAATCAATCAAACAAGGTAATTATTCAACGACTTTAGGTTGAAGTTTAAACCGAGCATCACAATGGGGAAGGTGATTTTAGGGACTTTGAACACGGCGTGGTGATGACCTCCTCTGAGATGGGATTTTCCCACACAACCATCTCTAGGGTTTACAGAGAATGGTCTGAAAAAGGAAAAATATCCAGTGAGCAGCAGTTCCCTGGGTGAAGATGTAGTTGATGCCAGACCTCGGAACAGAATGGCCAGGCTGCTTTTGGGTAACAATAACCCAGCTAGCCACTAATTACTACCAAGGTATGCAGACGAGCATACCAACACATCAAACTTTGAAGCACATGAGCTACTGGGAAAACATTGCTTGGTCTGATGAGTCTGAATTGCTGCTGTGATATTTGAACAGTGAGGTCAGAATTTAGTGTAAACAACGTGAAAGCATGGATCCATCTTCCTTCGTGTCAGCAGTTCAGTCTGGCACTGGTTTAATGGTGTGGGGGGATACGTTCTTGGCACTTTTTGAGTCTCTTATTGCCAACTAAGCATCATTTAAATACCTAAGCCTAGCTGTGTATTGTTGCTGACCGTGTCCACAGCATACCTGCTTTCTGATGGCTGCTTACAGCAGGATAATATGCCATATCATAAAGCTCAAATCATCTTAAACTGTTTTTTGAACACAACTTTGAGTTCACTGTATTAAAATCACCTCCACAGTCACCAGATCTCAAACAATCGGAGCACCTTGAGATGTGGTGGACTAGAAGATTCATATCACACATGTGTAGCCGACAAATCTGGAGCAACTGTGTGACACCATCGTGTCAACATGGGCCAAAATCTCTGAGGAATGTTTCCAGCTATGTTATGTGTTAGCGCAGACAGTATGAACATATAACATAGCTTATGTTAGCATTTAGATTAAAGCAGCATTGTCCTACGTGGGGTCACGCTGCATGTAGTAGGGAATGTTCCTATTTTTTGGCAAATAATATCTGCAAGATCAGGAAACTGGTTTAATCAAATTTTTTTTATAATGTTTCCTGTACTGAAAACATCACTATAACACTGAAGGGTAATGATCTTTGAACATTTTCAGAACAAAACATTTGTAGCTGTCCACTAGCCGCTAGCATTGCCATAGGTTACCTAAGACTCAGATTCCTGTCAGTTCATTTTCTGTCCACTAACTGATCTATATGTAAACTTCAAGCTCATTTGAACACTCAAGTCTATTATTCATTAGGCCTGATACAACAATACATCCAAATCTGGCCAGGAATTGAGTACATATGGCTTTTGCTGGCAAGTCTTGGGTCATTTGTAACCTAAACAAGCCAGAGAGAGAAACCTTTCATTTCTGGTTCACAACAAATAAAACAAAACCTTTGGACTGCTATCAAAGCTTGACACCTGTTCTGTTCTAACTCATTCTAACCAAACACAGTTGATACTGTACACACTGACGGGGGAAGGAAAAAAAAAGGTCTTAAAAATTACATGCATTTGCCCTCATTTCTCATACTCCACTAGAAATCCACTGGTCCAGATGTGAATTCCTGTAGATTACCTTTTATAGGAGAGGTAGTGGTCCCTCAGAATAACATGAAGGACTGCTCGGTAGAACAGAGATTCCATCTGAATCTGCAGGGAAGGACAAAGCTGTTTATTTGAATTAACATAACTCAGCTTTTACAGTGAAAAACGTCTTTTTTTCCTTCACCAAACGTGTACAAATGGCCGACGAATATTTCTGACACTTCGCAAACTTAGTGCAACACTAGCAAGCAATCAAGCCTGTTTTTGGATTCAGAGTTCTGTTCCAGTCAGTAATCAATCTTTCCATGATTGCATTAATATTTATAAACATTCCATATTAATGGCAGCGGGTGTCATGTATCAGCTTTGGCCTGGAGCCTCCAAGCTCTGCATTTCAAATAAATACACTGTAGTCAATCACAGACTTAAAACAATAGCAGAATTAATGGGCTGATTGTTTGAATGCATGCCGGAGATCAGCAATGAAGATAATACGGTGCTGGGTGATTGTGAAAGCCCATACTTGTGATTTGAAATCATTTGATGTATTTGTTTTGATGAGCGTAATGACAGTTTACAGAAAGAGCTTCCATTCTTTTGCAATGATGGCTATTTGTCTATGATATTGATTGCAGTTAGTATGCACGCCTTACTTACCCCTTGGCCAAGTGCAACTCTTTCCAGTGCCTGTTTGAGACAAATGGGAAAGTGTTAAGACAAAAACTTTCCTGGAAAAAAGTGAGCTGTCGGAGCAAAGAAAAAAAAACATTTCTGATGCTCTGCTTATACTAATGAGCCAAAACATTATGATCACCCTTGTCTAATATAGTCTTGGTCCTTAGTGTGCTGCCAGAACAGCAGATGGACTCTACAAGACTTCTGAGCCTATTGTCTAGTACAGGGGTGGGGAACTCCAGGCTTCAAGGGCTGGTGTCCTGCAGGTTTTATATGTCACCCTGGGTCAACACACCTGAATCAAATGATTAGTTCATTACCAGGCCTCTGGCAAACTTTGAGACAGGTTGAGGAGGTCATTTAGCTATTTAAATCAGCTGTCTTGGATCAAGGACACATCTAAAACCTACAGGACACCGGCCCTTTAGGCCTGGAGTTCCCCCACCCCTGGTCTAGTATATTAAGTACATAAGTATTTGAACAGTGGTACAATTTTTGCATTTTTGCATCTGTAAAATGCCACATATTGAAGTTGAATTTGGTAGCTGCTCATGGGAACTCTCAATATTACAGACATGGAAAGATGTGTCAGCGCACATGAAGAATGCCATCGCTAGGGTGAAAAACAAAAGAGATCTATTGGAAAGATAGTGGAAACTCTTGGGTTGCCAGTTCAATTTTGCAGGTTTTTGGAAAGAAGGGATGCACCGGAAAGTTCAGCAACGTGGATAACAGAGACATTTACCCAAGGAAGGCAAGAAATTTCTTGATGATTGAAGAATTCTTGGTATTGCCTTGGTGAAGAAAAAAACTTTTACCTTGGGCCAGAATGAAAGGGCTGATGGTCCAAAGTATTAGTTTTCAAACTCTTTGCGAGCAAGACACAACTACGGAGTATCTATGCAAAACAATCTTTGTCACCCAAAGTGTTCTCCCTTTTCAGAATAACACTCTTTGACAGCCCGTGCCATTTGTAATTTATTGCAAAGTTGTCACCACTCAACAATACTTTGCCTCTGTTAACTTGTCAGCCTTTGGTATGAATCCAGTGCTCTTTTAAGGTAGGCCAAGTTTCTTTCAGAAGAGTTGTTTGGCTTCGGACCCTTACAGTGCACATAGAACAGTTATATTTTTGCAATAACAATGCAATGGTTGTACAAAAATACCAAAGCACACCTGGATCAGGGCACACCCGGACTTGCCTCATGGTGCACACTATTGGGAAAAAACTGACACAAAAAATACCGAAGTGTCTGTCAAAACCGCAGTGATGCGTTGGTGGATGTAGGATATGGGCAACTGGTGCAAACTGATGATGTTTTCTCTACGAACACATCTCTGGACTGGTCACAGAGGAGGGAGACATGACCTTAATACGAGAAGATTTCTGGCTTCTATCTATAATCCTTGGGGAGTCTGTCTTTAAGCAACTGTGTGACGATTAATAAGTGGCTAATCAATGGACTCCCAGCCAAGGTGCTCAGATCTGCAGCATAAAAATAGGGCCACGATGGATGATGCTGTGCAAGCAGCTCCAGAGATTTGTAAGGCAAACAAATGTAATGTTCCTAAATATCCAATTCAGACAAGTGACCTCAATGCATCTGAGCATGCTGTTCAAGTGAATGTGTGTGTGTATGTGTGTGTGGTGGTGGGGGGACAGTTTCTTCTGAGCCTGTGAAAATGGAAAGGCTTTATAACAAATGGGTGTAATTTGCCATGCAACGTTTTTTAAACCGCTTGTAATAAAGCTGCAGGTCTGCACTTCAATCACAGCTTCACTGCTTCATTTCAAATCCACTGTGGTTGGGTACAGAAGCAAAATTATACACACTGGAAGCGACTGTACAAATACAGTTGACTGTATCCACCAGACCTCGGTATGCACCAAGGTTATGAGAACATGAACAGTATGTGATTCATCCATTGATGGTCAGACTCTTGAGTTCATCAGTGTAAAGTTTTACCGTCAGCTAATAGTTTTTTTTGTTTGTTTGGGGGGCTTTTTGTATGCAGCCATGAAAAAAGAAAAAAAAAAAAAACACATGAGAAACTTACCAAACATGCTGACATCCTGGCATTTCTGCCACAAAAGCAGGATTGGTCACGGAGGTACTGACTCAGAGGGAAACCACACACACTCTGTAAACACTCTGTGAGAGGACACACAGGAATAGGAGTCAACTGATTAATCAGTTTAGTTGACCAGTGGGATTTTTCATGCTGTTTTCATCTATTTCAAATATTTGCAAGAGAAACATCAAGATAGCAAAAGTACCAAACTTTTTTTTGTTATTTTTTTGCAGTGATTGCCTTAGAACATCCCAGGGGAGTGGATTCAAATGACCTATTAGTTACCGTTAAATTAAATCCGAAGACACAGCCAGCAGGAATTTAGCTTAGCTTAGCACAAAAGATAAACCTTGGGGAAAGCAAGCCTAGCCTAGCCTAAAAATAACATTGATTCAGTCCTGAGGTTTTGTACAGTTTAGCAAATTTCACCTAGCGTTAATTATTTAGCTTTATAGATGCTGATAGATGTGTTTCGTTACCTTTGAGGACCCAAGAGCATCAGCCTCCTAATTTTTAATCATTTTGTGCTAAGCTAATCTAACTCTCAGCAGGAAATCACCCAAAAGAACTTCAAACTTGTCTTTTAATGCAAGTAAATTCATATGTTACCCCCTAAATAGTCAGTACGGCTAACCTCTAATTATTGTGTGGAAAAATAGCAATGTGAGCCCCATTTTTCTAACCGCAGGAGTTCTTAGTACTCAAAAACCCTGATTCCCAGTGGGAGGGTGGCGAGTGCTGACAGCATGCCATCCTTTTCATGTCCCTTTAAAAAGGTTGGAAGACTGAGGCCAAGGCACAGCGAATCCAGTGGGAGTACAGTCAAAGGAAGCACTAATAACATGTGCAGCTGTGGATGGTCAGGCTCTCACAAACTGTTCTGGACACGGGGGCATATTAGCAGTCAGGTTAGCTTCACGTCTGCCCGGCACATGGCCGCCAACACAGGCCCTTAGAAGCAACTGAAGTGGACGAGGCTTTGTGACATCTGAACGGTGGATTTCAGTACAGTATGTGCACAGAGCTGTTTATAGTAGCTTTGCTTGTGTTGGTCACAGAGTTCATTCTGAAGTGGCCAGATAAATATTTCTGATATTCTAGTGTGTGACCGGACATGTACACTCAAAAGCTGTACTCGTCTTGGAGTCGTTTTTGCTGTTTTGAGTATATAGAAAGTTTACAGTACCAGATGTGGATGCTGCACTTCAGGAATTCCTTGAATTCTAAATGAGCTGATCACATAAATGTATAACGTCCTTCTCTAACGAAGCTTTCAGGCCTTTGGATCCTTTTTTGGGCTGAGGCAGGCCACCACAGGAGCTGGCCTGCAGCCCAGACTGCACTGTAAGGCCAACAGGGGAGTGAAACTGTGTGCGTGTGTGAGCGAAGGCCTTTGTTCCCTTCCTTAAATGATCGAGAAACAAGTGTGGAAAGGAGTGTTTTCAATCAGCTGTCATGATAGCATTTTCCGATCTCGAGTGTCGAGGGTCGCACTGTTAACAAGAGATGACGTGGTGCTGTATCGACTGCAGCGAGGCCTCTTTTCCTGCAGACGTGCAGAGGCTACAGACAAAGCACGAGGACACATGTAGACAATTTCATACCTCATAAACTCTGGAGTGGAGGAATATATGAGACAGGGATGATATCAGTCTGCATTCTGGCACCTGCGTTGCCGTCAAGTTAGGGCAGCAGCAGACAATGATAAACAGCCTCCTCGGTGTGAAACTCGGGGCTAACTACGACACCGTAAACACAAAATACTTCACGCTGGCTGCAGAATCAATTCCTTCCAATAGATTCTGTTTTTAAATACAAGGGTCAAATATTCTCATTTTCAGCAGCCTTCAACAGCCATTTTAAATCCATAAATCCAGTCTAATGACTGTAACAGTAGGCGTCAGAGCTTAACTCAATCTCCAGAAGGGTAACTAGGCCGAGTCTCAGAATTCTCAGTGGAATATTGGACTTGTTTACTAAAAAGTAGGAATATGCACTAATCAGCCACAACATTGCAGTGTGGCTGGGCATGTCCCAGCTATGGAAAATTAAATAAATAGTTAGCTCAGACATGATATGGAGGACTCTTGGATCCAATCTGCAAATCTCATATAAAGCACACCATTCAACCTGACTGAGTCTACCTACAGTTGCTGCAAAGGTGCAAGCTGTCGTGCAACTCTCCTCCACCCCAGCTCCCTCTCTCTAGCCTACGTCAGGTTTAATCAGTGTCATATCTGTTATCACTGATGCCTGCGCTATTCTCTACAGGTGGTTTTGCTGCTGCCCTTCCCACCATGCGAGTATGTTTTGGATCACCAGGGAATATTTTCCTGCCCTTCTATTGTCTAATTTCCGTTAAACAGTATGAACTGTAGCCTCAGTTTCCTGTTCTTAGCTGACAAGATTGCCACCTGATGTGGTCTTCTGCTGCTGTAGCCCATCTGCCTCAAGGTTTGACTTGTTGTATGTTTAGAGATGCTCTTCTGCATACTTTGGTTTTTACGAGTGGCTATTTTAGTTAATTTTCTATCAGCCCAAAACAGCCTGGCCATTCTCCCCTGACAAATCATTTTCACCCAGCCAGCTGCTGCTCATTGGATAATTTCTATTGCTCTGACCATTCTCTGTAAACCCTAAAGATCTCTACATGGGAAAAATACAGAGGATAATCCTTCTCTGACTATAGTGGTTTACACTGAACCTTACAGGACTGAATCCAGCACCACTGCACTGACTGGGACTTGGAAGATTCAAGGCTTTATCTAAAAGCAGTCTCCACCCCACAGCCCACAGGGCCCAAAGACTCAGCTGCCAAAGCCCTGGTGACAGACACCGCAGAACATCACCGATCTGTGTCTATAGGTCAGTGCTCACAAGCGGGAGGAACACAAACAATGGCAGGTGGTTTTAATGTTGTGGTGGCTCGGTTTAAGTGTTTATGTGACTCTTTGTGGGAATATAATATTACATTTCTGATAAGAGCAGATTGATGAAGTGCAGGTGTCTGAGATTGGACTATGGGAGAAGTGTCAGTGAAAATAAGGAGAGAGAGAAATAGACATAAACAGCACATGAGAAACCACAGACTGTGTGTGTGTGTGTGTGTGTGTGTGTGTGTGTGTTCGTGTGTACAGTTACAGTTTTTCAACTCAAACAGAGACAGATAGAAACACACCTCCCGACTCCTGGAAGTGATTTACACCTCTAATTGTGTGTGTGTGTGCATGTGTGTTTGTTTACCCTGTCCGGCAGGGTCAAACTCCTCAGACAGCAGGTGATAGCAGCAGCCCACACTGCAGACTGCGGCTAGCTCCGGTTTAGCCACAAACATCCTCAGCGTGCTGGGAGCCAAGTCGCCACAAGTGTGCAGGCCAACCATGACTGCATCCTGGGGTTTGGAGAAATCACACAGGGATGGGAGAGAACAGAAAAGGAGGTGGAAGCAAGGAGGGGGAGTAGTAGAGATCGATGGTAAAATTTATTGATGATGACGCGCTGCAGATTTGGCACCGCAGTCACACCCCAGACTCACTCCAGTAATGCAAACTCCAGCTGCTGTGACACAATTGTAATTCTAGGAGTTGCTATGGGAATCAAGCTATGCTACTATGCTCTACAGCTGGCTGAATATATATGAAGGGTTTTTTTTTTACATATATTATTAAACATTTACTTTTGGCTTTGGGTTTGCTCACCTCCAGCTCATTGATAAGGTCTCGGAGCTCTGTTTCTGCAGTAACGTAAGATGTGAGAGGTGAAAACACGGCTCCGGTGCTGTCGGCCCTGCTCTGAGCTTTCCTCTCCAGGTTCTCTCTCTTCCTCCTCTCTCTCTCCTCAGCACTGAGTTGACTTGGGGGAACTCTGGGGGATGCAGGCTGTATTACATCCACGGATAAAGCACTCAGGAAGGGCTCATCTGTTTCCGGGTTTTGCTCTGAATGTCCTTCCACTGTGGGGTTGATGTCTGACGAGCTTGTTAACACCATCTCCTCCTCTTGTGACCGAATTCTTGGCCCATTACTGTCTCCATTCAGCCCAGTTTCTTTTTCTATTAACTCCTCCTGAGGCGAATGTGTGGCCTCTGCTTGCGTCCTTGCTGCTTTGGTGTGTTTCTGGTATGCTTTCGAGAACTTCTTTAGCTTCCTGTTCCTCTCCTGAGCACCGTGGGTGTTGGTGCTAGAGGAGTCAATGCCATACACCCGAAGGGCATACTGAAGAGAGAGGAAGGAGCTCAAGTAGCCCTTCCCTGAGCCTACATCTATCACCTGCATGTCAAGTTAAAAAACAAAAAAACAAAAACAGTACATGTTAAGAGCTTTTTAGTTGTTTTTACATATTTTTATTTACTTTTAGGATATTGCCTGTACCTTTAAAAATGTTGCCTTACCTGATTAACCCCACAGTGCTGAGCTAGGCAGGCCACCACCTCAGACATGGACTGGACTTCATGGGATTTCTTAGAAGTCATAAACTCCTCTGGCTCAAAAGCAGACACTATATTTAAAAAAAAAAAAAAAAAGTCCATGGAAAAAAATTTCACAGTTTCCCCAAAATTTACATCACATAGGTTCAAAAATTATGGTTGTGATTTGAACAGGACAATCCTGGATTGCTTCCTGTTCTCAGTGGGAAACAATCCTTCCCCACCTGTCTCCTCTGGAGTACCAGACTCGGACCTGGTGTCCCTGAGGTCCTGCAGTAGATTCTCCCGGCTCATGGAGAGTCCAAGGCCAGGGAGAGAGTGCTCTTTAGCTGCCTGCACAAGTTCCTGGGTGTCAACCAGTCGCTTTGTATCACTGCAAAACCCAAATGTGGTGCTGGGCTGTTCTGTTTAGGGAGACAGATATGGAATATCTGTAACATAAAGTCCACACAGAATATAATTTAAAATTCACAGTTTCTGCCCATGTATAAATTGTTTTGCTTTTATGCCTTGATAATTTATATTACGTTATAAATACCGGGGATCAAATCGTTAATAAGTTGATACTAACATAGATTTTGGTCCAGAACATCTGCAGTCCCTTTCCAGATGCGATATGATCCACACACATTTGGGCTAATAATTACCTTCTTTCAAAAGTAACTAACAACTTCAAGTCTAAGTAAAACCAACACTTTAAAAATATATATTTTATTAGTATTAGGTTATTCCTTGTTCCTAAACATGGAAGAATGTTTCCAAAACCCAGAAAAGTTTATTTATTTATTTTATTTTTTGCCATCCATAAGTCAATGTTTGGGGTTGTTATCTCAAAATTTTTAAGAAATGAGGTCTCTCTGCCATTTTTTCAGGAAACAAGCTTCCATATTATAAAATAAAATAAAATAAAATAAAATAAAATAAAAGCCCTTCGCTCTCTTGTTTGGTCTTAACTAGCTTACCACTCCGCCTGTGCTGTGGCTCCCTCTGCTGGTCATTACCGGAACCTACAGCTGACAGGACGTCCTCCGGTGATACGGCCACGAACCGTTTCCACACGTCGTGAGTGTAAAACTCCACGGTGTGGGCGTTAGCAATATTAAGAGTTATAGATAGAAACCGAGTGAGTTCATCTATCCGTTGCTGAATTTCTGTGAGGCTGCATGAGGAGGATTTCATGTTAATTAATAAAAGGCTCTACGAAGAGGAGCAGGGCAAGCACGCAAACGTCCCACTTCTGGTGTACGCCTAGACATTGGCAGTAGAAAAAACGGTTCGATGAATTTACTGATCTGCTTTTTATTTTTCAATAATATACGCTTTACACACACACAAGGCGAGTTTACACAGTGTAACAGGGCGTTTACACTTCATCAAAAACCAACATACTTGGAAGTCCGATAAGAAAAAATAATAACACTCACGTTGTTATTGATAAGTTGTTCAAAAGCTATTTAAAAAAAATTAACTGAAGCCTGCTTTTATACCTGTTCACTACAGCATTAATTTATAACAAGGAATTTCAACAAGGAACATTTTGAAATAGGGCCTTCCGCAATCGATTTATCAAGTCTTGTCTTGTTCACGTCATCACACAGCGTCTGTAACGAAACGGCATGCTAGCTGAAGTCGACGAGGAGGTTGTAAACATTTGAGTTTTCCCGAGGAGACTGAACACACATGGCACCAACAGATCAAAAAACGAAGAATGAGAAGTTTGCAGGGAAAGAGGGTGACTTGGCGAAAACAAAAAATGGCGCGAAGGGTGTCAAAAAGAAAAGAAAATGGATCTCCGATCAGAAATTATTCAAAGGCAGCGTAAAAGAAGGTACAATAAGGCTGAACGTACACGTAAATACTACACAGCCTCTATCTTTAAATAACATAGGAACCGTGAGAAATCAATTCATATTAAGATTAGAAGTTAATCCGTGTTGGGTTAATTCAAACGACTGTCAACACAAGAGCATGAGCATAGTCTAGATAAGTAATAACATTGAATCTGATTTTTTAAATGGTTTGATTTGCCTGTATTTTAAATCTCTGTCTTAACTCTTCAGGTCAAGGATTTGCTTTCAACAGGAAGCAGAAAGTCAAACATGAATACAACAAACTGCTGCGAAAGGAGAAGAAGAAGAACCCGGGGTCCAAAAACCTCTACAAAGAAGAGTATCCAGAACACCTCAGGCATCTGTACGAGGCAGAGGCAGAAAAACTGAAGAAAGAAGCCTGGACGAACAGAGTGAACAGGAGTAAGCTGAGGATGAAAGGGCAGGCGAAAGAGATGGGGGAAAGTGATGAAGAGGATGATGATGAGGCACAGCAGACCAAGGCAGCTGGTGAAGAAGAAGTTAGTGGGGGATCTGAGGTGAAAGAGTCAGTGTCCGGGAACCAAGCTGAGCCAACATCAGCTTCACAGAGCGAAAGGTTAGCAAGTCTGTGCAGACATACAGCACTGTGCCAAAATCATGAAGCAATCCTCATTACTTTATATTTAGCTTTCAAGGAGCATTGACTGCTTTTTTGGTCACTTCCTTGCTTGTTCAGCCACTCAGCACTGACGTATGAATCACTGAAGCATAGAAAACACACCTTGTTCAAAGGATGGAACAGTGTTGTGGCTACACTGAATCACTTTGTTGCTAGCAGTTTGTTGCAAAAACAAATTTGTTCTTACCTAAAAAAAATGCCAAAGATAAAACAGTTTGATTCCCAAAGAGCTACTAACTGAAAACCTGGCATATCTCAGCATGGTATGCATTGTGTCCTATAAGGAAATGAGGGGTGGACCACAACTTTTACACAACACTTAAAACAAGAGAGGGTGGGGTGGTGGAGAATGCATAGACAAAGTCAGCTTTTATAATGTTGGGTTTAAAAAAAAAATGTTTGCTTGTTTCCACCAGTCTTCCAATGAGCAATCGCATGAGAAAAAAAATGGAGAGGAAAAACTCTTACCAGAAGACAAATGAAGAATTTGAGAGGATCCAAGAGAAGCGGAGAAAGAAGAAAGAGGTAACATGTTTCACTAAGTAAAAGAAAAGTAAGATCACAGTCTTTCATTTTTTAAATGAAAAAAGTTTTTAAACAGCAGACTGTGTGTTTGCTGTTTTTAGGAGTACTTGAAGAACAAGCAACAGAGAGAAGAGGCCATCCAGAAGTACAAACAGAAAAAGATGGAGACATTCCAGATCCTAAACAAAAAGACCAAGAAAGGACAGCCAAATCTAAACCTCCAAATGGAATATTTACTTCAGAAGATACAAGGAACTGGGAAATGACTCCTCCTCAGAACTGAATGCCAGTAGAGGACTTTACTTAAAACCTCATAGGCTGAATCAAGGTTGCGATTTTCTGTGCAAAATCAAAGTGGAAACTTGTGGTTGTTTTGATCGTAAATTACTTTGAGATATATATTGTGATTTCACAGTATTATTTGCTCTGACCACTGAAAGTCATTGTACTGTCCAACCACAAGATGGCATCATAAGAAATGAAGTGATGACAGAGCATGCTTTTATTTTTAAAAATAAATAAATATATAATTTCCAATAATGTGCTTTTATTTTGAAATAAGCCATAAATAAAACTTTCTTTTGGCCAATTTTCTGGTAGTCAACAAGTTTAGCTTTTATTTCCAAGTAAACCTCCAAAAACACAATAACACTCATCCCGCTGACAGCCTTCATTATGCTGCTGTCTTAATTACGCACTACATAAACATGTTGCACACATGTAGCCTGCATAGAGTAAGCTCACTCTGCAGCCCCATCTCTGTGAGAGCAGCGGGTGGACCCAGGCTGAAAAGCCTCAGGCTGCCTCCTCATGACATCACATGGTTGCAGAATGACTTGTCTAACACTCGTCTGTGAGGCAAGACTTCCTAAACACAGTGTGGTCACAGCTCTGTTAATACTGAGAGCGGATACAAAAGGTTTCAGTTTGTTGTGCTCGTCATTTGTAGAAGGTAAGAGCTTTCCTTCCGTTTCTGACTTATTTAAAGAAAAAAGGGACAAATGCAAACCTGTGCAACTTGTAGATACAAGAGCTGAGGAAAGAAAGAATTCGCCAAGAGTTTTGTATATGCTGCAGAGGAAGGCCCAGAACTTTACTTACATTGTTTAAGTGTCTTTTAACTAGCCTGTATTATAGGGGATTTGTCTGAGCTTACAAAGTAGGTGGCAGTGCTGCTTAGTAGTATGTACTCACTTAGTTTGTAGCCAAGTTAAAATTTGCACTAATTAAACAGCCTTCAGAAAAAATCCAAATTCAAGACTTGACAATCCAACACCTGCCTCTGATATTTCACTTTCAGCAGTGTTTGCTGCAGATTTAGAATTCCTGACAGGATAAACTGCGCTCCAGCTCGGAGCAGTGCAAACAAGACAGCACTTCAAAACAAAGGCGCGAGGAAAACACATAGGGGGACACATTAATTCATCTGCTGCTTGCAGCAGTCTTGCAGGCATTATGCCGTCATGTGTTCTGTATGGTGGAGTATTAAGATAATCCTTTACTGTGTATTTACATACCTTTGTCAGTGGCTTACTAGAAAAGGGAAGTGCAGTTTAGCTGTAGTGCTCTGCTACTTGTGTAACCACCTTAGTTTTCTTAAAATTGTCATCATGTTATTTTTTAATTGAGTACAGTTCTTTGTCTGTCTTACAGGAACCTGCAACCAGTTTTAAGTCTGTCTGTAAGCCACCAAGTTATCAGTGATCTCGTCATCTGCTGCTACTTCCTGCCTCTGTTGTCATGGTGACTCTAGGAGGCCCAGAGGACTGAATATAGGGCTAATGAAGAGGACTTCAAAGTACATGCAACCTACCACCCATCAGTGATCATAAAAAAATAAATATATAACAATAAGAGAGACACAGCGAAACATGGAGGAGGAGGAGGACGGGGTGAATGGCTTTGGACGGAGCCCAGAGAGGAGGGGCTCTGACTGGGGTCGCATTGCCCTGCTGGACAAGACCAAGGAGTTCTTCCAGACCTGTGATGTGGAGGGAAAAGGCTTCATCACTCGCACTGATATGAGGGTTAGAGATGGAGGCTGTGTGTGCTTCTGTGGACTTTACACTCTTCTGTAAAGTCTGCAGGCATTTGACAATTTTACATTATTAAGGCAGATATATATAAGACATTTTAAATGGTAGTTAATGAATCAAGGATTAATCATTCAGTGTATATACTGTCAGAAAGTAAAGCTTAACCAATCCATCTATTAATATCATTACTGTAAACATTTTCCACCAATTAGTTTAATAATTGTGCCAGCTCAATATGAATATTTATTTCCTTTGAAAAACAGGGAGGGGTCAGTTTTTCCTTGACACTCTTACTCTTTCAGCGGTTTTTAAAAATCCGTGGAGGACCTGTGAGTGCATTAAGCCGCTGCTAAGAAGAACAACAGTTCGAAAGGACACGCTTTTACCTGTGGAACAATTTAGTGTCCTGCGGGGCTTTAATAACAGTGAGCACCGAGCAGGGAACACTCAGTGTCACTTTTTCAGTTCATATTACCGTTGCTAAAGAACTCGGAGCACTCAAACAGCCTGAGAAGTGTTGGAGCAGCACGGCTGATGGAAATGTTTATGAATATAATGCCACTCTCTCAGCGCACAGGCTGCAGTGAAGAGCACAGGCAGGAACAATGCATGCAAGCCTCTTTTTAAAGGTCTGACCATTAGCGAGCTGTGTTTCCAGCTAATTAGGGCAGCTCTTGTGGGCTTGTGTTGAGGTTTTTTAATAAAACACTCTTACATTTAAAAAAAAAAGTAAAAAAAAACTCAGTGCAACTGTTAGGTCAGTGTAAGCTTCGTCTGAGCTGTGTCACTACAGAGGAAAATGTACTGTAGCAGATTTGAGGTGCGAACTTATCATGTGACATTTATTTATTGTGTCTTAAAAGTAACTTGCAGTGGTTTTACAGTGAGTGTGTTTCATTTTGAAGTGGAGTTCAGCTCACCACAGTGGTATTTTAAAGTCCTTTTTGTTTATGTGTTTCTCCTGGCAGAGGCTCCACAGAGAGCTGCCTCTGTCCGCAGAGGAGCTGGAAGACGTGTTTGACTCTCTGGATACAGACCACACGGGTTACCTCACACTGGAGGCATTCACCTCTGGATTCAGTAGGTTTCCTGCCATCAGAGGCTCTTAGCTTGGGTCACACATATCACACTTGTTACTCCAAATAGCTTTCTCTATGTCGAACCTGAAATAGAAGACATTACTATAGCATCAAGTTGAGTTCAAGTTGATTTTGAATACTTAAAAGTATCTTGTAGTTCTACAAACACAAAAAAAACAGAGTGGCTTCAAGTGCAAAATACAATAATAAGGAATAGTTTGTAAAAATGCAGGCAGGGCTGATTTGTGACAAGAGTAAAAGGGGAAGTTTACAAGATGATAGTTAGACATGCTATGACTTATGGTTTGGAGATGGTGATACTAAAGCAAAGACAGGAAGAAGAGCTGGAGTGTTAAGGTGTTCATCAGGAGTGACCAGATGTAGGCAGGACTAGAAATGAGTACATCAGAGGGACAGCTCAGGTAGAGCGTTTTGGAGAGGCCAGGATAGGCTGGTAGGAGACTAGAGAAAGGATGTGGAGATAAAGCTGCCAGACAATAATGAAAAGTAGAAGACCACAGAGAAGATTTGTGGATTTAGTGATGTAGGCAGATGATCCACTGTAGCGATCATTTGCCTAATGGGAGGCAGATAATGGGAGCAGCTGAGAAAAGATGTGTGAAGTCATGAAAAGCTTTTGAATTTATCTTTCAAGCTTAAAAGCTGAGGGTGTGTTTCAGGTCAGTTTTTGCATGGTCGAAGGATCTCTGTGACTGATGACCAAAATCAGGCCCCTGGCCCAGTCTTCAGGGCTAAGGAAGCCCTTTATCAGAGCCAATGGGAAGCCAAGCTGTCAGGAGTTGAGGATGAGGAGGAGAGGCACTTCTGCATGCTGCTGGAAAGCCTGGGAGCCAGTAATGTATTTGAAGAGTGAGTTTAATCACAACAAAACCTTATGTGCATTATTGTTTTTTGTCACGATCCATTCTTGACAAACCTGTGAGCTAAGTTGAGTTTTGTCTCTCCCTCTTTATCTCCTTCTCCTCTCTTTCTCCAGTCCAGACGAGGTGCGCAGCCTTTGGATCCAGCTCAGACGTGATGAGCCTCACCTCTTGTCCAATTTTGAGGAATTTCTGGCCAGGGTCACCCATCAAATCAAGGAAGCTCATCAGGAAAAGAAGGAGATGGAGAGCGCCCTCCAGAGGTAGTAGGGCAGAAAACACATACACAAGGGGCAAGGGAAAAGGGGCTTTTCATGGTGTTTTACCCATTCACAAGGTTTTTAGTCACTATGAGTGTGGAAGAAATATTGGACATGAGGTTCAATATAGGGAAGGAAAGAGAAAGAAATACAGCATTGTGCAAAAGTCTCGAGCCACCCCTAATTTCTTTATATAAAAACAGGTTGCCTGTTTTCTGTTTGGATTGCTCATATGATGATTGTGGGCAGCGTTGTCCTGTTTTTATGTTTCATGCTAAAAAAACATGTGTGTGTGTGTGTGTGTGTGTGCGTGCGTGCGTGCGTGCGTGTGCGTGTGTGTGTGTGTGTTTTGTGTGTTTACAGTGTGCTTTGAGAAATTTAGCTGTTGCCAACCAGATACTATCCATATGATGTTGATGGTGGATCAAATTCTGATAGTACTTTTCTGCGTCCATAATTCAGTCAGACACTAACTTCTGTTTGTACCTCTATCTGACCTCTTCAGAAGAGGATTTGAACCAGAAATTTCAAATCTGGATTCATCACTTCATAAGACATACATCAGCCTTTCCTCCCTGTTTCCTTTCCTTAAGAATGTCTTCTTGACAGCCACTCTTCCACTGAGATCATTTCTGACAAGGCTTCTGTGAAGAGTACATGGATCAAACGAAGGGCCAGATGCATCTCTCAGACGTTGTGCGATGTCTTTATTGAATTTTTTCCCCTGTGTCTTAAGGACATGACTTTAAGATACTATTCATCTTCTTTTGTCCTCCACTTGTCCTCATATTTTAACGACACTGCATACCATCTCAAGAGATGCCAGGTTTTTGGCAAGACTATAAGTAAGGAAATGCATATGCTATATACAATGTTTTATTTATTTACTTTGTTTTAACCAACACTTTATGGCCCAAAAACCACCATAAAGCCAATATGCTTCTTATGCATTAGCCCCTAAATAATCAGTGGCATAAGGGTGGGATTGTGTTTACATTGTGGACTCCAGCCAGAGCCTGCTGCATGGGATTTACCTGTAATTCTCTATAGAACAACATCTTTATCCATGTCAAATGACCACTAATCTAGATCCACACTCTGATTGCCTTCTACTGGTGTGGAAACACATTAATGATATGATTGAGTGAACACAGAGCAAAGGGGGATTTTTTTTGTACTGTATATTAATGTATTTACTCCCCTGATATGCAGAATGACATACTTGATGATTATAGTCTTTTGTCTTTGTAAACGCAACGTGAGCATCAGTGGGATGTAGGCTTACTCATGGTACTGCGTGGCACCATGTTACAGCTTGTTATTCTTCTAAACTTAACTAATTGGCTGCTGGGGTCTTAACGATCATCACAGGGATTGTACTTACCAGTAGTCTGAAAATGTGTTTGCATGTCAAGTGCTCACAGTGTAGACAGCAATGTTGTTCTGTTTTTAGATATTACATGTACCACCTTGTGTCTTTCATTGATAAATAGTTTACCTTAACGTGTCATTTCAGGAAGGCAGCAACACATGACAGTGAGATCCGGTATTTATATGAAGAGATGGAGGCACAGATCAAAAATGAGAAAGAACGGCTGCTGCTAAAGGTAAAAGAGCTCAGACATGAAGAAAATCTGACAAAGAAGCATCTCCTTGGCAACCGAAGAAGTAAAAAAGATTCAGAAATACAAAGCAAGATGTTTAAAGTCCAGTTCTGTATGCTGGACTGCACTGTACAGAAGTGCACTCTCTGACACAAGATGACTAACTTCAAATTTAAATAACTTTCTGTGTGCTCATTTTAAATCTGAATTCAACACAGCTGGGATAGGCTCCAGCACCCCCGCGACCCTGAAAAGGATAAGCGGAAGCGAATGGATGGAACACAAGTAAAAAGGAAAAAAAGCAGTTCCTTATGGAAGCTGATAGTCTTCCACAGTCAACCACTAGACAGTTATTTCAGTAAAGTGGAAGACCACTTTCTGCATTATCATAAATTCTGGGTCTTTCAAAGAGAGAGAACAAGCAGTAGTAATGATGTAAGCGTAGCTTTGCTTATGGAAGGATTATATCGTATTGACAGCAGTGTTTTTACCTTTCAAGCTAATTTTGTGCACTTTCTTTTAACCGCAAGTTGAAGCTTTTCTTCTTCTGCTCCTGCAGGACTCTGAGCGGCTTCAGTTGCGCAGCCAGGACCTGGAGCACCAGCTTCTTACGAAGGAGAGAGAGTTGGAGCAGCTTTTCCAGAAGCAGAAACGGGTAAGTTAATATGGACAACGCATCCCAAAGAAATTCTGCAGTCATGTTTAATAAGAACATCCACCATTGTAACAGCATGACAAAAAAAATTTAAGCTCTCTGTAAAAACATTTGTTATGTGTAACTATTGAATAGTGGGCTTGTGGCATTACATCTGTCGTGTAGAGAGGATTTACACCAAACCTCACTGTTTTGTTCCCTGTGCAGATATCCCCTAAGTACACTTACCCAGCATTAGTGTATTATAACTCCTGTGAATATCTCCCTATTTAGTTAGAGCACCAGTGCTCTGAGCTGAGCAGTGAGAAGCAGGAGAGCCACGTAGAGAACGTCAAACTGAAAATGACCAACAATGAGTTGTCCAGAGCGCTGGAGAGCACCAGCCAGGAGCTGGTGCTGGCCCAGGAACAGCTGTCTATGCTGCAGGAACAGGCCTCCCGGCTACAACAGGAGAAAGAAATGTGCGTATAAGCATTGTTTGTATTAACTGTGTTTGCCTGCAGTGTGCAAACAGATGCCATAGAGGAGCTATTTAAAAGCAAGTTTCTTCTGTCTTGTTTCAGGGAAATGTACCGAGTAACTGAAGGACTGCAGAGGGAAAAGCAAAGTCTAATGAAGCAGCTTGACCTCCTCAGGTATAATGAGAACACCCAGCACTTTTCAAACTTGGGCACTAGTTGGAGTTTACATCCACTGCATAAGTCCATGAGTTTTTGATGAGCCTGTATGCACACTTTTGAGCCTGTGTGGACTGGAGACAATCCAAAAGTTGTACAATCATTCATGCCAATGTTGAGTGGATATAAATTTCTGACCACAACTATTGTTTTACTCATTTTGGCTCCTGGTTCAGTCCTAACTGGCCAAACCCTATGAATCAAACTCCAAGGTTCAAGGATTTGCAAAGCAAAAAACACTCTTTAACATCCCTTCTTTAACTTTCCAGAGAGATGAACAAGCATTTAAAGGATGAGCGAGACTTGTGCTGTGGTGTAGTAAGTAAATAGTATTTTATGTAACTGCATTAACTCGATTACAGCACTAGAATAGCTGAGTAATGCACCTTCTTTTTTTAAACAAGCCTCGAACCTCACTCAGAAAGAAGCAGAAGCAGAGAGCGGGCCTCGGCAATATATTTGATGACAGCAGCCAGCCGGCAAAAAGGTGATTCATTCATCATTCAAGTACTCTTTTTAACAGAATTCATCCCTGTCAGATTGCTTCCTATGCAACAATGACAAATGTGATGTAAAAATCATGCATCAAAGGAGGAAAAACAGAGGATGTCTGATTCCTTATACTCACAAAAAAATAGCCAAATTAACAACTAGAAATATTAGAAAACTCAAGTGAATTGATCCAGTAAATCCTCTGTTTCTCCTCTGTCCCCAAAGAGCCTCACTGTTGGTGGATGGGTCCTACCTATCTCTGGAGGCCTTGCCTATAGAGCACCTTCAAATCGTTTTTGTTGCTTCCTCCTCCTGTAGTGAAGATGACACCACCACTGCCACCCCTGCTCCCTCCACCACAGCTGCTAGCAGCCCTGTGTGCCAACAAAGGCCTTCAGCGAATAGGAACTCTGGCTTAGCCAATGGTCACATCAGCCCCGCTCTGCCTAAAGTGCACGACATGAAGACAAAGGCCAAAAGGCTGTCCACCAAAATGGCCACCAACAAGAGGGTGTTGGGGAGAAGCAGAGACAAATCAAAGAAAGTTGAAATTGATAAGAAGGTGGCAGAAGAGGAGGAGGTGTTAGATGCCCCGCCGGACGGGTGGCCCCTCCGCAGAGTCATCTCCATAGAAGAGGACCACCTACCCCACCTGCTCCAAGGAGGACCTCAGCCCTTACTGCACCAGGTCAGCGAGGAGGAAGACGAGAGGGATGAGGAGGAAGAAGATGCCGGAAGGAGCGACCTCAGTGCTTCCCCACGTTACATCTCAGTGTCAAAAGAAGCTCCTCCTGCAAGGAAATCCTACTTTACTCAATCGAAGAAGACCCCGCCTGTTTCTCCAAGAGGACAGCCTGTGGGAAAGGAGACCTCACAGGTGTGTTTACAGCTCCCCACTTTTATATATGCTTTTATATAAGTTACTGGAGAGGTAATGAAACTGTCTTTCTAATTGCTCGCCTACAGAAGGCGAAAGAACTGTTTGCCCCAGACCGCCTGTTTAAAGTGGTCCTGGTTGGAAATTCCAGCGTTGGGAAAACATCCCTGCTGCGCTCCTTCTGTGAGGGCGGTTTCCACCCTTCCACAACTGCTACTGTGGGTGAGAAGAAAGGCAGTCATATTTTATTGATGTTTCAGCCCATTTTAAACAGATCTGAAGGGCATGTGTGCGAGTGTGGCTGTGGATGCCTTTCCTGAATACTGGGGGGCGATTTAGCATCACATGAAAGGGCTTGTGAAGTCACACTGCCTGTCTGAGAGCCCTGGCACTCATTGTACTACAGATTATGTCACTTTGGATGAATTTTCTTTATCCTTGCTTTCATCTTTTCCAATCCTCCTTTTATGCCTTGTTGTCACCACCTTTCTCACCCCTTTTTCTGCTGGAATGAAGCACAGGCACTTTGATCCCCCTACTGGCCATTTATATCATTGCTCCTCTGTAGTGAAAATGAGAAGTAAAATCAAGCCTAATTTAAATGTGAGAAGTGTGTCCTTATATTATGTTCTATTATGTATTATATGTTATTATATGTTTGTTTGTTTTTAAATCAGGTATTGACTACAGTGTGAAGACATTAACATTGGACAATATGCAGGTAGCCATGCAGCTTTGGGACACTGCAGGCCAAGAGAGGTGAGTGACCCCTTCCTTCAGCATATTTCAGTTAACTGGTTGGATATAAACCACTAATATCTTGCAACTTGAAGCTTACCAATAAAATACTAATTAAGAATATCATATCAAAAGTCTGAATATATAGTCAGTTTATTGCAACCTTTCTCCAATCTTAGGTTTAATCTGGGAGAAATTGTGAGCTTTTTTATAAAAATTATGACTTTGCAATCTCAAAAAAAAAATTTCACACTTGCAAATTCCCTTTAATTATGCTTTTACCCTGCCTCTGTATTACTTTTTTTTATATTTAAATTTTTTTTATAGAATTGTTCTAACATGCCCTCTTAATAAACACAATTCCTCTTGCAATACTTTATTTTACATGAATGGAAGTGTATACAGTATATACAGTTAGGTTAATAAGTTTCTGAAGACTGAAAATTAGAGATAATGTATAAAAATGGTTTTTATTGCACTTAATGCATTACTTTTGTCAAAACCTTTGAATTAAATCCAATACTATGGACTTCTTGAGTGTTTCAAATCCTCCGTAGAAGTGAACAGAAACAAAATTACAAAAAAATGTGTCGTATTTCCAACACTTGAATGTTTTCTTCATGAATAGTCACTATAAAACAATAACCATGTAGTATTATTGTAGCAGTATTGAGGTGGATGTACATAATGTATTCTTATACTCACTTTTGAAAAAATGGGCCACTGTGCTGACATTCAAATCCTGCTACTGACACAGGTACCGCAGCATAACCAAGCAGTTCTTTCGCAAGGCAGATGGTGTGGTGGTGATGTATGATGTTACAGTGGAGGAGAGCTTCAAGGCTGTGCGGCCCTGGCTCACCAATGTTCAGGTTGGACCTTTGACCCATTCAGTCCTGTGCAAGTCTCGTTTTGTTGCATGCATGGTTCAGTTCATCCAATTTTGGAATTCACATTATTAAAAGCTGGGGTTATTGCTCATGACGTTTATGCAGTTCACATCTTTGGCAAATCCTGAAATGGGAAGCTCTGGAACACTGTTCTTTATTTTCTTAGGAAGCAGCAGGAGAAGGGATCCCTATTCTCTTGCTAGGTAACAAAATGGACATGGACGAAGACAGGGAGGTGTCATTTAAAGAAGCTGAGCAACTTGCTTATGTAAATCTAATGCATTTTTGTGCAAGTATTGCCTGTTCTAGGACAACAGTGGGTCTGAATTTGTGTACACACCCTTTGCAGGAAAACAAGGTGATGTTCTTTGAGGTCAGTGCCTACACGGGAAAGAATGTGACAGAGTCCCTGACCCACCTGGCCAGGTAAGATCAAAACAATCTGATACACAGCACACTGGGGCTGCATTATGATTCGCAGCAGATGTCAAGCCTTTTTTTTCCCTCTTTGTTTACTCAGAGTGTTAATGGAGCAGGAGGACAGGGTGAGAGATACAACAGTCATACTCAGCACTCAGCCTGTGAAGAAGAAAGCCTGCTGCAAGTGAAGACTCAAGCTAACACAAAGAAAACCTAAAACCATAGGAAAAAAAAAAAATCTTTGTACTGCTATACTCAGTTTATTGAGAGGTAGATCTTGTTTTTTGTTTTTTTTTCCTGTGGAGATTAAAATGTTTAAAGACAAAACTGAAAAGAGTAATGGACTTTAAAACCAGGAAGGCAGTAAATGCTTAATAGTAAATGCAATATACGGTAGAAGTCCGTATAGTCTGTGTGAACAAACTGCTGTCAAACTTTAATGGAAAGGAGCTTCTCTACAGTAAAACAAAAAGTTGTGCCATTACCTGTAAATGCTAAATCACAATTGTCTCTTTGTAGTATTTAGAATATTCCTTATTGTAATTAAATAAAATCCTTTTAGCTAAGAGAATCAGAAGTATACTGTAGCCTTTTCATAACTGAATCTTTGCTTCAAGTTTGAAATGAAAGCGGGATAAATTATTTGATTCTTTGACATTTTATTCATCACCACATTCTTTTTTTTTTTCCATATTCTTTGTTCATCCGATCTCTAAACAAAGTGGTACATGGCATAATTGCATCATGTTTGTTACTGTTCTGAGGCATTGTTCTCTTTTTTCTGGCACCAAAGTTCTCAGTAATTAAAGAAATAAATTCCATTTCACATCTTTCTGAAATTAAAAAATGAAAAAGGATTCACATGCAGATACTTGCTAAAAAAACAAAAAAAACAATGAATTACTGTACTCTCTATACAATTATACAATATGTAATAAATGTTACTAAAGGTAAAACAGTTAATGACTGTGCTATAATCCTCTTAACATCACACAAGTTAATCGTTTTCCATTCATTGTAATAATAATAAATAAATGATTTTCATTTCATACATCAATCAAAATAATTCTCAGAAACAGACCAAAAAAAAAAATCAAGTAGGATGATACATTCAATGAGGTGCCCGAGTCAATCAAGTTGGTACACATGATGGCACTATTGCTGATAGATGCGTGCCTATTGTGATGACATCACCTAGATGCTGACTTGATGGCATCCAATCAGATGCGCCCAGATGCCCTCCCTGGCAAACTGGAATGCTTGTTGGAGAGCCTGTGCCCTCCCCCTCGCTGACCAGAGGGGCTGAGGCTAGGTCTGCGGCACGGCTTGGTCTGTTGTTCCTAACGCATTTTGTAGTCGTGGGAAATGGCGGCCTCGCATAGTTGCCCTTTAAAATCTAGCTCAAGGGTGAACTCCAGGTCACGCTGCAACAAACATTACCAAAAGCGAATAGAAGTAATCAGTTACAAAGAATTACACACAACCAAAAAGGCGAAGGACAAGCAGCACTGTAAGAAATATTTCCTTAATTAAAAAGAAAAGCGATTCTCTGTTAATTAATAGCATGCACACAGCAAATAAACAGGACATTTTCTATTATTAACAATAACTACAGGGAAAATAGGACACATACCATTATTTGAATATTTTCTGTTATTTAATGGTGTGTGGTCAGGATACAGAAGAAGCAGCTACTTTTCAGCAGCTCCCTTGCCACAAGGGGTCACCGTAGTGGGTAGCTCTTCCTGACGCAGCCCCAAAGGGGATTTTGTGGCTCAGGCTGGAATTAAACCAGCTACTTTTTGCTTGCTAAGCAAATATGCGCTATTGGAGGCAGTCTACAGTAAAACAGGATGTTAAAAATATGGCATTTTTTACTAATTGAAGGTGTATCTATAGTAAAAAGAGGACTTTTTCCACTATTTGTAGCCATATCTTTATTATATTTCTAAGTATGTTGCTGCTGTTCTAATTTAGGTAAAGGATTCAATATTCCCTTTTTAAGTCTAGAAAATCACCTCTCATATCTTGAAAATTTTCATTCTTACCACATTCTTCTCGTTGGGCCTGACAGCAAGACTGCCAAAGATCTCCTCTCCCTTCTTGACAGTTAGGTAGTCCTCTAAATAAAACACAGTCTGCTTCCAGTGTGTGCTTGGGGCATCTGGAGCTAAAGATAGGATGTGATGGAGTGCAAGGGAAAAGGCAGGGAAGTGAAAATGAAAGATGGTGGAGATGATAAAGAGAGAGGAGGAGAGAATTTGAAATTAGGTTAAAGAGGAATGGTGGTGAAGCAGTAAGAACAGGCAAGGAGGAAAGTAGTAAGGGGAAATAAAAAGATTTACAGAATAGTCTTGACAGGCACTAGACTGCCTTCGGCATGTTAGCATAGAAGAAATATAACAGCAAAGTGCCTGAAATTCTCTCATCCAATGGGAAAAATACAGGGGCAGATAGAAGAGATCTCCTTCGGTGATGCTCAGCCTCAGGGCCAACAGACAGCCAAAAAATAGAACCTCCTCTACGCGATATTATGTAAGCACCGGATGCGTGAATGTATTAACATAAGCTTGCATAACAGCTTTCACTATAATAGGTGTCCTCAACAGCATGATGACGTGTGCTCGGTGATTCTGCTGGTTCAAACACTGGTCACGTAACACCAGCAGAGTGTAGCCAAGAGCTAAGGTGCAGAAATGGAGCGCCATCCATTTAATATCCACTGATTCACTGCTCAAACTACTCAAGTGGCTGCGGGGCGAACCAGAATGTGAATCTGCTTAACGGTGCAAGCAAATCTTCATGTATCCTTGGCTACAGTTTTATACATTTTATAAACTTTTGTGGTGTAAAATAACTGAATAATCTAGGAGAAATAATATTTCTCGCTCACCTCTCATATTAACCCTGAAGGACATGTAGTTTTATTCTTTCAGGTTTTGAAATCTGTGAATCGCTGAACACCTCAGTTCAGTTCTGAGACACACTTGCTGTGACAAATAAAACTGATCACAAGTGAAAAAGAAATGTCACTCATTGGTGTTTCAGTTAAATAACGAATGGATTTGGAGAATGTGTGTTTTAAGGCATAAGTTTCAGAAAAGATTAATACATCCGAACTTTTTGTGAGTGTAGACATTTAAAGTTCCATAGAATTGTTTTATCATTGAAAGTGAACTACAGGAGTTGCCCACTCTTTTCATAAGCCTTTCTGTTGCATCGCATTGGGTACATTGCAATAGAGTCCTGATAGACAATCCTGGGAAGTAATTGTCCTTGTCTGCTATGCAGCATAACACAACCTCACTATATAAGCACCATATGGAGAAAGTAATATCAAAAATGTATAGTACAGTACTGTGGAAATGGCTTGAATCACCCCGTCATTTCTGTATATTTTCCTTCAATGATGGGAAATAGGTGCAGCAGTTTGTTGAAACGTGCAAATGTAAATGGAAATAGAGTATATAGGACAAAATAGAGTTTACAGCTCTAATGAGCTTGTAAGTCAATATTTGGTATGACCACCTTTATTCTGCAACACAGCCTGAACTCTCTTAGACAAGCTTTCTTGTCATTTCTTTGAGTTTTATTCAGGAATAGTTCTCCAGGCTTCTTGAAGGACATTCAGAATTCTTCTATGGATGTTGGCTGTCTTTTGATCTTTTCCTTGTTGGGATGATCCAGCACTGCTTCAAAAAAAACTGAGATTCAGGCTTTGGCCAACCCCTGATTGATAGTTCGATTCATGACTGATAGTTCCATGTGTGTTTTTCTGTGTTTGGGATCATTGCAATGCTGATGAATCAAACTGTTACCAATCTCTTTCCACATTATATTGCATGGTGGCACAAACCTAACTGCACTTTTCTGTGTTTGTTATTGAATCAGTTTTGACAAGATCCCCAACACACCTCCAACTCCACAACAAATTCATCTCCAAACCATGAGAGAGCCTCTGTGTTTTACAGATGGCTGTAGTGACTCTTTCCTAAACACCTTGGTGCATATTGATGATTTAAACAAATCCAAAATTTAAGTTTTGGATTGATCACTCCATAACACCTGCTGCCACTTATTTTCTGTCCAGTTCTCGTGTAATTTGGCATACCTCAGCCTTTCATCCCTGTTTTCCTGCTTTAAAAATGGCTTCTTTACAGGCACCCTTCCTTTCTCATGAGACTTTACTGAGCCGTAGATGGATCAGCCAAAGTGCCAGATGCATCTTTCCTGGAGTTTTTTTTATTTTTTAAAAGACATGCATTTCAGACACTGTTCATCTGCTGTAGATAATTTTGTCATTTCTTTTGTCCTCCACCCGTTCAGTGTCCTCAATTTTGTTAATTAGACTACCCAGCATGCTCAGAAATGTCAAGGTTTTTAACAATAGATCTTAGGAATCACCTTGTTGGTCCAGAAATAGTATTTTAGGGCTGTTAAACTGTGGTGTCTTTGGAATTTTTGATAGATTCAGCTAAAGAATTGGAACAAATTATGTATTTTTGCAATGGATTGCTAGTCGCAGAGTTCCAAAAGATAAAACTACAATTCGTTTTTTGCTACGTTATCTGTTATGTGTGGAAATAAAACTGATTCATCCCTTGAACTAGGTGCCTTTTTTTAACGCTTGAATGATTCATAGGTCAGTGTTAAGTGGCTTACCAAATAAGAAATATTCCTCTTCCTTAAAATAAGTGAAAAAGCAGCCAATATCTAAAGAAAAACCCTGGAAGATTATCAGAAAGCTGGGAGAACGACCAGTTAAACCAGTTTAAAATTTTCAAGTCTGGTTACTTAGAATGAAAATATTTAAAAAAAAAAAAAAACCAAACAAGGGTTGATCAAGACTTTTACACACATTGTACCAAAATATATGACACAATTTTTTTCCTATCTGATTGACCCAGAGGTTTAAATCTCAAAAGTCTTTAAAATAAAAAAAGGCTCCTGTTTAGCCTCACCAGTGGAGAAACCAGTCTTCTTGTGACATTTGGTGAACTCAATGGTAAAATAGGTGACCAGAGCATGGACGTAATCATTGCGCTGAATCTGCAGACAGAAGGCTGAGGTGAAGGACAGGTCCTCTGGCTTCACAGTGTAGATGTCCACTTCCTGAAAATAAAATTGCCAGTAGCTGCTGTTATACATGTCAGGGCAAATGAGCTTGAAATCTAACCATGCTATTTCAGAATAGAGCCACTGTACAATCACAGGCTTGCAACTTGCCACCACCATTTGCGATCTCTCACATACACATGCGGCACATGTATGTCAATGCTTCTTGATTATTCACCATGATTACTGTGCATGTGCAAGAATATGTGTGTGTGAGAAAGCCCACAGGTTGAATCACGGCTGGCAAATGAAGCCTGCTCGCACTACACATGCTGTGTGGGTGTCCTCCCTCATGTCTACAAGGGAGGGAGGTTTTGTGCATGTGTGTGTGTGTGTGTGTGTGTGTGTTTTATATCAAACTCTGCCTTACTGAGGTAGCCACAGATCTAAGTACTTTGTCACCTGCTAGGCATCATACTGGTTTCAAAATAGAGGAGGAGCAGGTGCATCTCTGCTTTGCATGTAGATGATGCTGTATTTAGGAGGATGGAGGGGGATTTTTATTTTAAACTGCAACCTGTTCATCTTGCCCAGCCTACTGGGCTTTGGAGCACTCAGCCATGTGGCGTCACCATGACAGATTGTGATTTAACACCTCTGTCCTTTCCAATGATACCAGGCCAGTATCGTATACAGCAAATTGTAGGAGGAAAAAAAACCCTGGGAGCGACTTTGTAATTTTAGCATGCGAGGAATGACTGGCAGTTTGAATTAAGACGCGGTGAAGTGGCTGGCAGGGGTGGGTTGGGGTGAAGATGCCCTGAATACATACATGTAAAAAAGATACCTGCAGTGAGAATAAAATTTCAGACAGGCATGTCAGTGGCTAAGCCCCTCCATCCTAACACATGAATCACCTTTTCTGAACACAAAAGCAAGACCATCGCTTATCACACTGATGGAGAGCCCATTTCATTCCCACTGGTGACTCAATGCCTGCTCTTGTGTGACATTTCACCATCGCACAGAGGGAGAGACTGAGTGAGACCTCCCTATTCACTCAGACTACTGAGGCCTGACATTGTTTAAAATCAGAGAATGGGACACAAGATGAAAGGAACGGTGGAGTGATTAGAAAAGTGAAAGTGAGAAATGAGACTATAAAATGATGTGAGAAAGAGATAATGAAAAAAGGGGCAATGAAGACATAAAATACTCGGAATAGAAAGAAACATGATATATGGAGAGAAAAGGGACAGTGAAATAGAGAAAAGGTAAAGGTAGAGGGGACAAACAAAAAGGCTATCACCTCTGTGAATGCTCTCATCCTCTGTTCATTTGAGAGATGAAAGACAAGCTTCTGTTGTATCTTCAAGCATGAAAACAGAGCTGCAGCCTATTACAGCCGGCCAGAAATCTCTATTATGTACTAGAAAATAGACTCAATAGATGGGGAATGTTCACAGTGACAGAGTATCACAGCTGTCTGACTTTTTCTGGGAATTCATGTACCCAGGAGATAGAGGGGGGGGAAAGTGTTTGGATATGTGCCACAAACAGGTATGAAATCATACTGTAGACAAAATGCGTTCACAAACTGGTGCAAATGCAGACTAACCTTCAGAAGGCAGGCGTTCGTCACCACTTGCTTGGGATCTACCACATCTACCAGAGGCTCTTTGATGGCCACATTGCGAATGCAACTCATGTCGAACCCATATACGTTTTCCCACCCTGTACATACAAAAAACAAACCAGATACCCATGTGAATGACCATGCACACAATATGTGTTTTCTGGATTTTTTTTCTCCTTCAGTTTTCAGGCACAAGCAAAGCTCTGTTCTCCCTGTTCCTGCTAAGCTGTCAGCACAAAAAAGGTAGCAGAGAAAATAAAACAGAGCGCTTAACTCTGCCAGGAAGAACAGTCCCGCTGTCTTTCTGTCTATCCAGGCCGTATGTGGAGAAAGACAAGCCGTCCCGAAAATATACTCTGGCCTCCTCCTCTACCTCCTCCAGAATGTCTGGCATCCTTGTTTTATTATAATTTGGGCTGAAAACACACCAAAAAACACATTCCCTCCCCCATTCCCTTCACTCCACCTTGCTTTGTCAGGAGGCCAAACACTAAGTCTGTATCATGAGATGGTGAGTGTGCCACCAACGCAAAAAAAACTAAAAATAAGAGTGTGAGGGTTTGGGGTAAAGTGAGTTCTTTTGGGATTTATGTGAAAGAACGTACCTTTATGTATGTTTAGATGTAATAAAGCACAGGAGGCCACCTGTGCAGTGAAAGGGAACTCAGTAGGCGTTATTGACCCAGATTCAAAGCCGATGTACGTACAGGTTTGAATGGCACCTTTAATACTGGATCACAAGGTTAAGCTCAGCCCTCCAGCTGTGTTAGCTATTTGAACACATGCCGTGAGTTTGGAGCAGAGAAAGCAGTTCAGGATAAAAAGTAACACACTGGTTTAAATGCTTTTGAACCTCTTGCTGCACAACAGGTTTCAATGCTAGATTAAACTACTTCCACTCAAATTAAAAATTATTTGCATTCACCCAATTTTTAATCTTATGGTCTTTATGGCTATAACGCTATAAATACCCTGTACATTTTAGCCACTTTTGCAGAAGGTACTGCTTTTTACTGTGGCATGTTTTGTTTTTTTTCCCCCTTGCAGTCACTAATCAGCATTTAAGAACAATCTATCACTTGTCATTGTCACATAAAGTACTGTTTGGTTTTATAACCTACAGCTTCACTGTTTTGGTTCAGTCTTAGAAGTAGCAAGCTCTTTCACAGGACTATGCACTGAAAACATCTGAAGCATATGAGGCAGGCAGGAATAGCTCAGTAGGTAGAGTGGTGGCCCCATGATCAGAAGGTTGGGGGTTCGAATCCACTGAACGGCTACCCTGAGGTCCCCCTGAGCAAGGTACCGTCCCTGCACACTGCTCCCTGGGTGCCCAATGGCTGCCCACTGCTTCAATGAGTGAATGGGATAAATGCAGAGAGGAATTTCCCCATGGGGATCAATAAAGTATACATTACTATTATTACATTATAAACAAGTTGCTCTACTAGTGAGGAGAGTGGAACCCAGTATTTTAATTTAGCAAATGATGAAGTCTAAAGCTGGTCAAAGAAACTGACTTTCATTTGCAGTCATGTAAAAAAAAAAAAAAAAGAAACCTTTCACAGGACTATGCACTTTAGCAGCTTGTAAAACCACCTTTAACAGCAATCTCTACATGACTTTATCAGTCTCTCACATTGTTGTAGAGGAATTCTGGCCCACTCTTATTTACAGTGTTGCTTCAGTTCCTTGAGGTCTGTGGGAATTTGTTTATCCACAACTCTTAAGGCCTCAACGCAGCATTTCAATCAGACTCAGGTTTGTGCTTTAACTGGGGCATTGCAACAGCAGTATTGTTTTGTTTTCCATTTTTAGCCATTCTGTTGTACCTTTGATGCTTTGCTTGGGATCATTGTCTTGCTGCATGACTCCTTATCAGACCATATATAAAGTAGACAGAAAGGCATGAAGTGGGAAAAGAAAGGGCCTCGGGTCTGACCCAAACCTAGGCTGCTACTTTTCACCCTCACAGAGGCTTTCTCCCAGCAAAGTAAACACTTGTTCAGTCTTTTTCTACTTGTACTGCCACAAACATTAACATGCCAACTCACACCTGTAGAGTCTGAAATGTAACTTTTGGACTTTTTGTAATCTGGTTTTACTGACTACTTAAATCAGTTCGGAATACAAACCAAATTTAAACAAACATTCATATTCATATTCTATGCACTTTATCTACTACTCATCCACAGGAACCATCAAGCTGTGAGGCAACAGTGGGCACTAGTTAAACACAGCTGAGAGGAAGACCAAAAGAATTTAAATGAAACTGCAACAAATGTACCGTAACTACTCACAATGTATCTTAAAGTCCTTGTACTGCCTGTCTTCAATGGCTACCACGTAGAGTGCTGCTCTGTCAGGGAACATCAGGCCTCCAGGTTTCTGAATACAAGAAGAAAAAAAAAAGTCAGGTATCCAGTGAACACACACACACAAAGGCCATCAATCACTCATACTGTTCACACACCTGGCATGTAATAAAAGATCACATGTGCTGAGTTCAAAGCCTGCTGACAGCCATTGAGGTTAGCAACCTGATCATTCATGTATGACCTCAGCATCTGGCGAGCAGACACATGCAAGCGAGGGTACAGTAAATCCTCCACTTCATCGCTGTGTGCTGTATTTATGTGTCAAATAGCCTTATTTGTCCAGCCAGCCACTCACAGACACACACGCACATAAAGCCCTGCTTAACTCCCCAAACCTCCTGCAGCACCATCTTACCAGCCATTTGTCCCTGGCAAAGATGACCGTGTTGAGCATGGACTCGTAGAAAAGACAGTAGCCCATCCACTCTGAGATTATAATGTCCACCTTCTCCACAGGCAGCTCCACCTCCTCCACCTTGCCCTTGAAGATGGTAATGACTGCAGTGTGCATAGCCACAAAACAGCAGGCAGTAAATTACTTCACAGCTTCTTCATCAGATTAGAGCAAATGACTTTATTCTCAAATGACAATGTTTGTATGCCTTGGGATTGCTGTAAATTAGTACAACTTAATTAATGTTGTCATCTGGTGCCTGTTTTTTTTTTTTTTTTTGGTGCATGCATTTTATTTGTCTCATTTCCCCATTCTGACATCTTTGACCTCCAGAGGAAGAAGACACCAATTTAAAGAGGTGTTACACGGCAGGGAGTTTGGCATTACCAATTGACCTATGATGTACAGTATATAATTAATTTCATTACTAAATATAAGGAAAAACAATTTTAAAAAATGTATACATTTTCTCAGGGCAGGTTTTCATTCATTCAGTGAATTTAAGCCATCTGTGTTCCACAATATTAATGAATGCAGTGCACAGATGCTTTCCTTCTAAAGTAGCATAAAGGGGCAGTTACTGAATTTATGCCAAGGTTTTGTAAATTGAGCTTGTCACAAAATTTCATTTATCAAATATTCAGAAATTACAGGAAAATTCAGCGATTCAATACTCTGCCCCTAATAACACAACTGGAGGTTAAATTACCTTTTTCTAATGACTGATAGTCAGTTCTACATCTACTTTTGGAATATTTATACTGTAGTTATTAATGCATAAACGGAGGTCCAGACATAACTTTACCACTAGCCTTTTGGGAATCAACTAGTCTATGTTTAGGGGATCAAAAGCCAAGTACCTGAAATGTAAATATAAAAGATTAAATTAAAACCAGTCTAATGTCAGATATGTAGGTTATAAAACCAAGCATCTGTTTCCCATCCTCCCTCTGTGAAGTTCAGGGTGGCATTTTACAATGGTAATAAGACCCACTGAGGGGATTCTGATTGATGGCAAAGATTAGTGTTATTTGACATCAGAGGCGAGCTGCCATTTAACCATCAGGACTGTGACTAATATTGTCAAGTGTGACGGTAATGATGGAAATATACAGATTTTACACGCTACTTCTCAACCAGATATATTTGCATCGTTCTGTCTTCAGATATGTGGATATGGGATTATGGCAGTAATGAGAAACAATACTTCTTCTTACCATTGTGCAAGTGATTCGACTTGATAATCTTCTCTGAATATTCAGATATACTTGAGCATTCAATCTGCAGGATCACAGAAAAAAAAAAAACTTCCAGTTAAAAGGTTGAGACATGGAGTTATCGGTCTATCTTTAAATAAAAAAAACAAAAAAAAACAAACACTTTTTTGATCAATTTATCAATAATTAGAAAATATTTCATGGGTTTTAGTGTGAGTAAACACACACAAAAAATTAATCAAATCCATCTAAAAACACTAAGGGGCTTTTTGCATCTTCAAGTGCAAATAACAGTGTCTATGGATGCAGCTGCTGTTCTTCCAGATAAGTCATCTCAGATCTGGTGCCAAATGAAAACTCATGATTAAACTTTCCTATTCATGGGTGTACTACAGCCTATAAATCATACATAACTGTGGGTTACAACACCAACCTGTCACTTATAGCTGTTCTCTAAGGGGAGCCAGATGTCTCTTATTGCCTCTGTCTAACAGAGTTTGCCCGACAAGCTCTTAAGATACATTTTAAAAAAGCCAGGATACTTTTTTAAAATAAATGTATTTGATATGGAGGAGTCAGAAGTCAAATATGTGTAGACTGCAACTATTTCTCTCATAAAGATTTAAACAACAGCAGTGAATGTTTGATTGCAGTGAAGCATTTGTTTGTGGTCAGACAGTTCATCTATTTGTCTCACCCCGTACACATGTTTGGCACCGGCGTTGGCAGCAAACATTGAGAGGATTCCAGTGCCGCTACCGACATCCAGGACTATTTTATCTTTGAACACGTGCTTGTTGTGGTACATGGCATTCCTGTAGGTCAGTGTCCGCACCTCATCTTTCAGCATCTCCTGCAGTGAAAATAAGAGTAAGAGTCCATGTTACCTGATGATTTTTCCAGTACCGGCACGCATACAAAGGACCAAAAACTCAACTACCAAAGAACGGTGTGATTCATAAAAATCCTCAAAGGAATACATATTACACATTATGTTACATAATGGATCTACATTGTGGCAAGTGTGGGCAGTTTTGAGAATACATTGATTTTTTTTCCATGAGTAATGATATGGAAAAGGCAGTATTTAGGCCAAAAGCTTTAGTGACAGTGGCAGAGCTTCTTGAAATAGACAGGAGTACAACACAAAGCCTTTGGGGACATCTCCCTGAGCCCATTCACATATCCCACTTTCCATCTTTTTCACTTTGCACTGCTTTAATCAGGACACACTGGTTGACTGCAAGCAGACAAAAAGCTGACCTATATGCTAAATGCAGACACTGTTTAAGAGGTCTATATGTCCCTAAACTTTTCCACCATCTCTTTTACACATACCAAGGTCATTAGTTGGGCTGTGGCCTTGGCACTTTACTTCAGATAGTTTTAAAAGACAAACACTTTTTACTACTGGAGTGCTGAATATGGATTTTTACCATGCTTATAATGTTTTTTAGTGGTACTTGGTAATAGAAAAGCCTTGTTTTTTGTCAGTTGTCAGCTACTCTTAAATTCCCCTCATGAAATCACTTTTAATACTTAAAGTTTGGTTCATGCTGGGAGTTTATTATTCGATAAATTTAATAATTTCAAATATGTTGCAGATGCTTTTGTTTAAATCTCAAACTCCTTTTAAGGACAGATTCTGAGAGTTCTGTTTTTATTTGTCTCCATTTTGTTGCGTTTAGTCGTTCGTTAGGCTTTCCCTTGGCATCTGTTACCTTAAGTGGATCTACTGAACTGAAGGTTTGATTTCTGTATGCACAAGGTTCATAGTTATTGAAAATACAGCATAAGAATATGCATCAAAATCAAAATAAAAGTCCAATTGTCCTTGTATATTATAGTGTTAAATCAGTTTAGGTTATTTTTTGACATATCCTACTAGTGTAAAGCCAGCCAAGCATGGTTGAAATTCCTTGGCAAAGGTAGAAAGAGTCAAGGGGGTGCCTTTTTTTCTTTAAATTCTAATCATACCAAGCTGCTGTTTTTCCAGCCCTGTCTGCATACCTCATGGATGCCAAAGTGAGCATAAGAGTCAAAGTAGTAGTCCCGTGATGTCATTTCCTCGGGGCTGATGAACTTGGCAATCTTGCCTCGACCAGGACAGGTGGCCAGTGCTGCTACATGAGGCGTATGGGGGACGCAGGGCACATGGTGGGTAGTAGGCACTGGTTTAGGCAGTGGGGAGGGCTGAGCAGACTGAGAAATGGGGGACATTACAGGCTGCTGCCTCTGTTAAGGACATACAAGAAAAGAAAAAAGGGAGAGTTTGTAGCATCATTTAGACATCACAGTCAAGTTAATGGTTTAAAACGAAATTATGGGAATACATAGGTTACAGGTTAATAATGGTCTTCTAGAGAGATCATTAAATTCAAACCAAGAATAAACTCTGAAATGTTTTTTTTAAATTGTATTGTAAAGCCATTTCCATAACACATATGATACAGCGGTGATACACAGTGCACTCATGGAGGAGCCGGCAAGAGATGCACGTTCCGCTTCAGCACCAAGGACAGCGGACATTATCACGTTTAGCAGCCCATGTCCGTGCATCAGTAATGAACCACTTAATCAAAATGCAAATATTCCATATGCATCGTCTATTTTAACTGCAATTGCATGCGTCTTTTGAGTCTAGAGCTGTCCTAACATCTGCAGGACACTGGGAAATGCACTTTACTTAGCTTACAAGCCATCAGTGCAAAATCTATTCTTAAACTCGTCTTCATAATTATCGCTGAAAAATACAGAGATATGCATAATATCTACACCAAATGTGTTGACACGATCAAAAAATACCAGACGGAGAGTTCACCGGTCCCGCTAAATACGGTGCAGGACACCACAAGGTCCCTACCTCTGAGCTGTCCGCCTCCGCCATCTTCCGCCGTAGCAGCAAACAACGCGACGAATGCCTCAGTCCCATGAGAGCTGACGAGATTTAGGCTACAACTCTTTTAAGTGTTCGGGGGCTCTGAAATCCTAATAGAAACGTGGGAAAAATAACAGAGAGCCACAGAATATGACTGGAACACACGGAAAAGTGAGGGTCATTCTAAGAATGTATCACAATTTCTTACAAATTAGGCTAAACCCACTCCCGGTGGAAAGTTGTGAATATGAATTTGAGCGAGGTGAAACGTTCGGATATCCATACTATAAATGCGATACAGGTTGTTTTTAGTGGGAGGACTCAGGGAGGCAGAGCAGTCTATTGGCTGGAGAGATGGTGTTGCGAGTAGAAGGTTGTAGGTTTGATACCAGCACTAGTCGGTCCTTCCGTTAAAACCCTCGTGCGCCGCTTCAGCGTAACCCGCTCGCTCATTTTTACATCTCCGGTAAAAGCAGGCTATCAGAGAAGACGCGAAGTGTAGCCGCACCACCACCAAGAAAGACATTCAGTCGCGTATTGCAAAGGCAGTTCCACAAAAATGCTTCTCATCAGCCACTTCATCTCTTGGAAACAGCTCTCATCACAGGGACTCCGACACCAAAAGTCGCATCTTTTTGTGTTAAAGCCCTTTTAGTTGTAACGCCGAAGGCTTTCTCCGACGAGAAAGTTTAAAAAAGGGGAGTTCAAACTGCTTAGTGTGCACCCGCCTGCCCGTTAAACTGGGACCCCGCTGACGACATGAAATGAGTGGTGACAAAAATACAACTGTCACCAAAAAGAATAGCTTTATCTCTGCCTTCTCAAAGCTAGATTCCTTCTCACACCAGACTTTCCCACAGTTAAAGGACCCAGGCAACCGGCACGATTCTCAGTGGCTCGCTTATATAACACAGGTGTTTGAGTTGGAGAAGGAAAAAAACCCAACTGCAATACGAACGTGGTATGCTAATTCTGACCATGAGGCTGTTTAATGTTGACAGAGGTGTACGCTACCTATAGGTCCCTTAATGATATCTGGATTAGCTGTAAATCGATTACAGGTGTGCAGCTTCCGATTAGTAGCAGTAAATAGTTTTGAATTACTTGGCACAAAGCCTATCAGAATCGAGGACCAACGTTTTAGAATTATCTAGACATAAAGCCAATCAGCTTCAGAGGAAACTTTGAATCATGTTATAGTTACATTGTTACTTGAAAGTTGATTCCGTTTATAATTTCATGGCAATTTGTGGAAAGCTAAAAACGATTTTGACGATATGTTTTTTCAGTGTTACAACCAAAACGCACAAAAAGTTATTTGGCCCGATTCATGACTGAGTAGTCTACCGCAGACAAGGCATGGAAACAGTCATGTATTCGTTGTCATATGAAAATCAGTCAGAGCAGGTCCATTCAAACAATGCACATATACATAAATTTCTGAGGACATTTGTAGATACTTTATTCGATCATTTCCGTTTTGGAATCTTTATTTTAAGTATTAGAATATGTCCATCCATCCATTTTATGTTGTCGGGGGACAGCAGCCTCAGCAAACCATTCCCCTCCTCCTGGACTCACCGAGGCGTTCCTATAGGCCAGCCAAGAGATGTAATCTCCAGCGTGTCCTGGGTAGCCTCCCGGTAGGACATCCCCGGTAAAGCCCGCTCAGGAGGCGCCCAGGGGCCCACCTCACACAGCATAGTTAAAATATTTACATTTCAACTAAATTTGTAGTAATGATCGGATTTCCTCACTTATCTACACCACACTCCTTGTCCTTGATTTCTTATCGTTTCTGTCCCTTAATAGAAACCAGTTACTGTAGGTTATTTTCTGCTTATGCGTTAGTGTAATTGATTAACTTATTTATCCTTAAGTAAGGTAATGACTTGAGTTCTAATGCTTTTTGTCTCTTGAGTAAGCTGTCAATGTGGGATTTCCCCCCCTTTTGTTCAGTTAAAGCTGCCTTTCATTCTTCAACACAGCTTAAACTCTAATAGGTAAGCTTTCTTGTAATTTCGTAGTTCTGCAGGCTTCTTGAAAGACATCCAAGGTTCTTCTTTGGATGCTCACTGCCTTTTGTTTTGTTTTCTGTCAAGATGATCCCACACTGCTTCGATTATCTTGAGGTTCGAACCCTGGAGAGGTCAATCCATGACTGATGTGTTGTTTCATCCAGCATCCAGGCATACTTTGACTACATTGGCAGTGTGTTTGGATCATTGTCGTACTGAAAAATGAAGTTGCTGCCAATCAGACACTTCCTATGTGGTATTACATGGTCGATCAAAATCTGGTGGAACTTTTCTACATTCATAATTTGATTAATTTGGATAAGATCTCCAACAACACTGGCTGAAATCCCGCCTCAAAGCACGGTAGAGTGTCCACGCTGTGTTAAAGATGGCTATAGACATTCACTGTTGTATCTCTCTTCGGACCTCTTCCATGCATATTTCAAATTTGGATTCATTACTCCATAAGACATATTACCACTGATTTTCTTTTCCAGTCAACTTCTTGTGTAATTTGGCACACCTCGGCCTTATTTCTCTCTGTTCTCCTTCCTTAAGAATGGCTTATTAACAGCCACCCTTCCAACTCAGATAATTTTTGATGAGGTTTCAGTGAACAGTAGGCTGTTTAAATGAAGGGCCAGCTACATCTCAAATGGCCTTCAGAAAGCCTGGAGGTTTTTCAAGACCATTATACAAAATGACAAGCAAGTCTGGCTCTGTGGAATCAAAATCTAAAGAAATGAAGAGTGGCTCAAGACTTTTGTACATTACTGTAACTCCTGTAACTTTTAAGCATGCTGCCCTCTTTCTTCATCCCAATCAGAAGTCACAGCAGGTGCTTTTTTAGTGACTGCAAAAGTCAAAACACCTGCTGTGTCATCACTGATTGTGTTGTGGCTCTAAGCACAACAAATGTGTACTTTGAATCAATAGAGAGAAGTGTGATTGACCATTTTTAGACTTTTTTTTCCTTCCCAGTAGCCTTCCGATATTCACTGCCCTCTCCTGGTGTTGTTTCAGGTCAGAGATTCCTCCCCTTGTATTTCACATCAACCTCATGTAGAGCTGACCCTAAATCATTCTATTTCTATTTCTATTTTCCACCGGATTACACAATTGGCCCTCAGTCTTTTAGACATACGACTAAAAGAAAAAAGTATATCTTTAGCTTAAGATGGGATAGAAGATCATGTTAGTGAGAGAATAATGCAGTTAAATCCTGCAATGTAATATTCACGCTGCCTTCTTCCAAAAAAGTATGTCAAAATATCTTTCATCGCACAATGTTTGATTTCCATTTCCAGAGGTATCCGTACCTCTTTCATTACTCTCCCTCAGTCTTTTCATATTCTATCAAAGGATTCAGTTAATAGTAACCCACTTTGAAAAACATAACAAAACATTTGTCGCAAGGAAAAATGGGCTCATTTCCCATTAATGACAGACAACACACAATGAAACACACTGGTTTTTAGTCACAGTTATGGGTGAGCTCCATCAGTAGTGCTTAAGAAGATCAGCCCACGCATCACACTTGAGGATAATGCGAGCGCATCCACTTTATCATGCACACAAATCAGTGTGGGGGCAGGAGCACACAGGCAGGAGTCAGGAGTGAAAGCAGTGGGCAGAATACTATTGATTGACTTATAAGTCTCACAAAGCTGTGAGCGTGACAAAGATGTGAGTCGCAGCGAGTTCCATCATAAACCTGAAGTGTTAAAGACTCCAAGCAGGGTAGCAGCAAGGCTCGGCGACACTGACCTTTAGCCTGTAATTATATGAAGAATTAAATATCTCTATATCTTCTTCAAGGTGTGTTATGTCTTATGCACACACTTAACCAAAGCCACTGTAATCTTTTGAAGCAATGTAGTGCATTCAATGGGTCAAAATGGCACAGGGAAGCCGTTACAGTCCTTTTGTATTTATATGAGTTCTGCCTAAACTATGAGGAATGCAATATAAATGAACGATATGAGAAAATCAGTCTTGAGGTGAAGTTTATTCAGATAACTTTTCAAATACATAAAATCAATTCATTTCCAGTTACTGCTAATTACAAAAGACAACTTAAACAGAGAGTTTGTCAATGTTCATCTTCTCATCTTAATATCATCTCTTTCAGTGAATCTGATAAAGCTTTTAATTTGAATTTGACAACAAAAAGCAAAAGGTCTGGCATGTATTTCTGTGTGTGTGTGTGTGTGTGTGTGTGTGTGTATTTTTTTTTAATTCGCTTGCATGTAACCTTGTCTAAATACGAAAATATACATAAAAATATCTTGTCAAAGTCTATCTTACTTACATTATGAAGTCAGCTGGTAATTTTAGCCACTGAAATATATTAACATCATAGCATAGTACATTAGACAAAGAAGGCAAACACATAGAATGATCTGGTGATGAACTTCCAAGCAGATATAGTTTTACATACTGATTATGGAAATGTTGAAGCCTAGTTTGTCTTCTGCAAATGAGGATCATACTAAGCTAATCTGTGAGGTACAGGTGTTATGACAAGAGGGGCAACATTCATTTTGTCTGTGTTATAATGAGGGCAAAAATATGGATAAAGTTTCTCTTTAAAGCGATAGCCACTGAAAGAGTAGATGTGTGACTTGGAATCCACATCATAGAAAGAAACCACTCCCTTATCGTAATCCACGAAGATGCCCACTTTTTGAAGCTTTTTTAACTGTACCAATATAACAGCTGAATTTTCATATCCATAATACTTGCCCTCATTTAATCCGATGGTCCAATAACCATCTGAAACTGATAGACGTGTGTCTCCCTTTCTATCTACAGACTCTCTCACCACTCCAACAGTCCACTTACTCTTATCTTTCACCTGCACCTCAAAGTAAAACTTCCCCCCTGTGAAGCCTTCCTTTGCTAAGACTTCTGGATACATCTCAAATCTTTTCGGATTTTTTGGAAGATTCTGCTTTTCTGCAGTTCCAACTTGTTTTCGGTCTTGACTAATGGTAAGTGAGCAATGTGCTGTGTTGGGATCAATAGTCAAGTCTACTGCATGTTCTCTCATTCTTTTCATTTTGATCTCTGGAACTTTCTCCAAAATTTTATCAGCTGTTTGTTTCACCTGAGCCATGGCTCTTCTCACTTCATTAAAAGACAAGTTGCTGTAAACATTAGCATTGGACCAGTCCTTGCTTGAAGGAACGCGTAAGCTTGAGAAGTTCTGGACAAGACAGTGATGGTCCTCAGATCGTGACAGCTGCTCCAGCTGGCTTCTTTTGCTTTTAAGCTCAGCAACTTCCATCCTCATCTCTTTCAGAAAACCTTCCGCCTTTTGTTTCATCGCTCTGTGCCTCTCTTCAATCACCTCAACAACATCAGCTTGACTCTTCTGAATAAAGCGAATGAAGTCAGTAAACATCTGCACACTGGCTTCTTTCTCTTCATCGGCTTCTTTCTGGCTGGCATCAAGTGACTTTTCAATCGCATCTATCTTATCGCATCGTGATTGTATCATCTTGTGGATATTTTCCATTACCTCATCATTTTTTGCTAACACAGCCTCATACTCTTCCTCTAGCGAGATGACATTGTGACTCTTGTGATCGCTTTTGAAACACAACACACAAACACAGGCCTTGTCAGTCCTACAATACAGTTCTGTTATCTTGTTGTGCTTTTTGCACATCCTCTCATCAAGATTAATCACAGGATCGATTAGTTTGTGGCTCTTAAGCACTGAAACTCTCTGATGAGGCTCCAGGTGGACTACACAGAAAGAAGTAAGGCACATCAAACAAGACTTAACGGCCTTTTCTTTCATCCCGGTGCAGATATCACAAAGCACATTTGTTCCTTCTGGGAGCTCTCGGTCTGAAGTTGACACTTTGACTTGGACCAGCTTTGCAACCTCAGCCGCTAACTCAGACATGGTAGTGTTGACGTTGAGTTCAGGTCTCGAAGAAAATGTCCTTTTGCAAAATGGACACTGACAAACGTCACTAGTGTCCCAATACTTGTGGATACACGGGCGGCAGAAGTTGTGACCACACGGGGTTGACACTGGCTCGGTAAACACGTCCAAACAGATGCAGCATAAGAACCTCTCCTCTGACAACAGACTGCTGGCAGTTGCCATATCTGCACAAGAGCGAAATACAATAAATAAATGAATACTAATAACCTAAAACTAATACAATTCAACTCAATGGACTGAACAAACTGCTCACTGTGTAAGAAACCAGTAAAGTAACCATACCTGCAAAGTCTCAAGTTTCTGATTAATAAAAGCTGCGAAAAATAGAAAGCAAACTAGTTCTATTTAAAAAACTGTTTTCTTTGAGGGGTTTTACTTAAGTTTCGTTTCAACACGTTGGCGTCCAGAAGCGGCCCTCCCCCAGTGGTCACTTATGATACGCCTCTTTATTTTTTTTAACCCTTTCATGAGATTAAAATTGGTGTGAGTCGCATTAAAAAATATATAATTTAAGTGTGCAAAAAAAAAAGATAAGAACTTAACTAAGGGGGCTCTGGGAAGCTCGTTTTGGGATTTGATGTAGGTAAATTCATTATGGATTTAAAAAAGCTATATAGGAAAAGAAAAACCCGGAAAGTTCTAAATTATAGACTAACAACTGCAAATTATATAAAGTAAATTGGTTACGTGTTAAAACCTTATACTGATATAGGATAAAGTAAAATGTACTAAATTAAGGAATTGTATTGTTTGTATTTGTAAAGGTGTTGAGACCGTTTGCTCAAACCCACAGGTGTTAGCCTCCAGAGGGTGCTAAATGGAACGTGTGCGCATTACTCAAATCATTCGGATCCGTCCTCTTGGGAAAATGCATGTATGGAGAAGTGTTCACACTGACAGCTGTGATTTCTACTTGGACCAGAATTGCAGGCCAGCTAGCTGATGGACAATTGAGATGGTTTGTAAAGCTAGAATAAGGTGTACACACATTTTCCATGCTAAAGATTAAAAATCCCGAGTGCCTTCAAAAAAAACAAACAAACAAACAAACAAAAAAGAAAAAAAAACACTCTGGGATTAATTATAGTTTTTTTATGGCTACTCCAATCTCCCTTGTTTCCGTTGTGAATCTGTCAGCTGATGCTACATGGTGTTGCTCTGCTTAGTATGCTCAGTTCCATCTGTTGACATTGTCCCAGAGTTCCCACACACAGATTGCTTTCACTGCTTGTGTTTCTCTACTTCTTTGTGCTTGTGTTTCTCTAGTCCTCTAGTTCTTTGTGCGTATGCTTGTGTCTTGTGAGGCAGGAAGACTTGTCCCTTAAGCTTTCGCTGTAACAATTTCTTATATCATCTACAGCACCCGCTTAGTTCATGTCCAGGAAATCCTGTAGTTCATCCTGACCTTTCCTAATCCATCAAAGAAAAATAGCAACGAGGTCTCTTATCTCTTGCAATTTGGCACCTATAATCTGCCTGAATTGTACTGCAGACACTGCAGCACGTGGCAGTCTGGGTACAAGAAGTCAGCCATAAGAAGTAGGATCTGAGTAGCTCTTTAAACAAGTATCATTTCTTGTTGATATGCATCTCACTTATAATTTTAAATGTCTTGTCTTCTCTTTATGACTTGAATAGAAGGCTAGATAAGCAACTGGTGCTAAGAACTGGTTAGGAAGAATGTGAAATTTAAATGAATGGATGCAGGGCACTGCAGTCTGTAAATCTATGTTATTTTTTCTCTTTCTATCTGTACACACACACAAACACGGTTCTTTTCTTGAATACTGCAATAATCACACATGCACACACCAGTGCACACAATGTTTGCTTTCCCCTTAACCTGTTTGTGTTTGACATGCACACTCAGTCATGACCTACTCCTACCCCTTTGTGAGAGAAAGAATTGGAGAGCTTAGTGGGTTACAAAACCATGAAAGGTGATAAAGTAACTCCAGCAGAATGGGACTGGACACAGAGGGAATGGTCTGGCACTGAAAAGAGCTGGCTTAAGACTAAGCCAGATTTCTGTTTATTCTGCCATGTCTCACCTATGAGAAAGTGGAAAACAGGCTCCAAGTTGCTAGCCATGGGACGGTGATGGCCTGTTTTATCACACTCTGATTAGACAATATTTATTGGGGAAAACCTGACCTGATTCATGACATCCTCTGCTAAGTAATGCTGTTTTCTTAGACTGACTGTCGCCAGTCCAGGTGCCCACTGCCGAGGCCTGCAGCCACCATCTAGTTCTAATAGCTTGCAAGCACATTGAATTACTGAGGTGGAAATAGAGGAAACAGCCCGCTGCAGAGTCTGTTTTGCTCAGAAAAGGATGCCTTGCTGTGATAAAGATTTATCATTACAATAAAAACTCATCACTGAACACACTGGTTGGACAGGGATGTAAAGCAACAGAAGCAACATAGAAGTAAGGTGGTTTTTATGTTGTTAACATTGATATAAGTGAGTACCAGAATTACCATGGTGTTTACATATTTTTACAGTCTTATCTCTTTATTTTTCCCTGCTTTTTTGTATTCTTTGGTGATTAAATGATTGCTGAATTGTAAAAAACAAAGTCTAGACAATCAAATTAATGCTGATAGGCTCATTTCCGAAATACCAAATTTCCATTTTTCTCTTTGAGGTCACAGAGTTGCTCTGTTCAATAATTTCATAGTCAACTTCACATTATGAAGAGCAAATTGAAATGTGTTGAGTGGCATGACTAGAATTATTAATCAGATTTATCCAACTCAGTAGTAAGGGCTTCTGCTGTATTACTGTAGTAATAGAAATGAATATATTCATAGAACCTGCATGCAAACAAGCCAATGTGCCAAGGCTATGCTCACAGTAAAGTATGCTTTTTTGACTTTGTCTTTGGTTATTCATGCACACCCTATTGGAAAATTCTTCAGAGGGGTTGTGGTTACATTGTAACCAAGGTTATGCTGTTAATGGCACTGTGGTATTCAGACTACCTAGTGGTATTGAGTCAGTTCCTTCTCTGTCACTCCCTACTACGTGACACGGTTAACTACTGCAGCCTTCCTTGACTATCAGTTGCTATGCCTATTATGCAGATATCTGTTACTATCCAGACTGTTTAATACTTTTACACAATCATACTTTTACTCGGCAGCAATATCTGTACCAACAAAGTAAATGATGTACTTTGTTTTATTTTGCGTGTGAGTAGAGAGGTCATTGTTGGAACTCACTGTAACCTACTTTGTAAGAAATAATTGTTGTATTTGAAACATGCAGGCTATTTGTATTGATTCATTTTGTCGTTTTAGTGTCTACCTGCAAATATATGGAGTTCATTTTATTACAATTTGTTACAAATCAATGTAATTAATTTTCTTGAAACTCGAAAATACGAGCTGCAAGCAAAAGCACCATCCGCACAGACTGTCGGACACCCTGAAAGCAACAAGCTTGACTGGACCGGACAAAACGCCCACTGCAGTGGTGCCGTACACTCCGAGTAGACGGAGATAAACGAGGTTCTTTTTTCAGCCTTAAACGTCGGTCTGGTGAGTATGTGGTCAGATATAAGATGAAAACGCCTGTTTGTCTGTCTAACTGTGAGATAATGTAGTTAAACTTTGTCCTGCCATCGGCAACGCAGGTGGGACATTTATTTTTTCAGGATTTTCAGGACGGCTATCTTGAAGAAGAGGGGGGGAAAGTTTGACTTACACGGAAAAGGACTTAAGTGTCTGTGTATTGATTCGTAGCTTGTGATGCTGGAGCACAACAGCACAGGTTAAAGTCTAAAATGTCCGAGACCGGGCTTTTTTCTTTTCTTTTCTTTTCTTTTTTTTTTTAAGGGGGACCCATGTTCGTTTCCTCCTAATTCTTCTGGACAGACTGTTAAAAGCAGGAAGGCCTTGTTAGAAAAGAGTTAACGGCCAGCTTAGGTGCTCTAAAATCAGACAAACTGTTTAATTTCATTTCAATTTTATTTGTCATTTCATAGTTTGCAGTAGGCACGAACACAGAAAGGAAACATGGCTTTATTTACAGGGGCGGTTAAAGGATATTTTCAAATTTGGGTTCACAAGGGGAACCAAGAGGATAAGGGGGGCGTGGGGAATACTATGTTAAAAGTAAACCTCAGGGTGTTTTTGTTTGTTTTGTTTTGTTTTTGTTTTTTTGTAGTGTTCTACAATCTGTAGTGCCCCACTACAGATTGCATTACATAAAAAGTGGAACTGCACAAGAGTCCACTAGCACCTACTTGGCTTGATTTTCCTCTGCTCTACTCTGTTCAATTTCTGTCATTTTCCATTGCAATTGGCAGGCTAAACCTAGGGCTAGTTGCAAATCTATGGCAGTGCTTACACATATAGACATATAGAACATGCATGACTTTGGACTCTGGGAGGAATGCAAAGTATTGGGAGAGAATGCATAATTGCATGGGAAGAACATGTAAACATTAGACACAGTTTGGCCCCAGCCGGCCAATGGATTCAAACCCAGGACCTCCTTACTGTGAAATAAAATAGGAAATAAAGTTACTCAATCAAATTAATAAGAAGCTCACTGACCACAGATACTGGATGTGGCTGAACCACACTGGGCCGGACTGAAGAAGCTGGACTACATGGTGGTTCAAAGGCACTCATCTGTGCTGTTCCCGACCCTGTCTCCTTGTCACCTCTTTGGGTTTTATACACCCTGCTCGCTCTCCCTGCTATCTCCACATCATCCGCCTCTTACTCCTCCTCTTCTTCATCCAACTCTCCCACCACTGCTCTCTCCTCCCTCACCTACAGCTCTTTGTTCTCACTTGAAGCTTCGTCTCCTGAAAAAAAGATGACAAACCTTAAGGAAAAGTTAAGGATAACCTCAGTGACTTACCTCACTTTCACTGTCATCAGTCAGTAGTGAGATTCCTGGACTTATAGAAAGTTTATAGCCTCCTCCAGGGTAAATAAATGTGGACGCTTCGCACCTGGTAAACAGAGATCTTGCAGACTATACTTACTACAGATGAACACCAGTGACTGGGTAAATTATCATAAAAGATTTATTTGATGGATACCTGTTTTTTATTCCCTTTTTTAAAAATTTATATTTATACAGTTTTCTCCATTGCCATTGAAAGAGTGGTTTATTTTCCACGAACCTTGTCTTTATACAGCCACAGTCGCCCCCTATTGGCTGAAAAAATAATTAAATAAAAAGAAAGAATGGTAATAATGGATGTTACCACTGCTGCACTGGGTTTACTTATCAGATCTGGAACCTCCTCTCACCTTCTATACAATGGACCCATTTCAGAAGCATATACATTATGTTGATCAATAATAGTTATTGACTCAGCAACTCAGCAGAATATAATTTCCTTGTTATGCTGCTGAGAAGCAAATAATCTATAGAATAATTTATTAATACATTTAAATGAATTATTAAAAAACAAAATCTTCAAGGTAACTGCTTATTGAAACTTCAAAATAAAACTTGATTCACTGCTATTTATAGACACACCTATGCTTTTTTTCGTCAGTTTTGTTTCCTTTTTCTGTTCTTCATATATTAGTCACAAATGCTTTAGAGAGAGAGCATTGTTGGAGCATTGTTGCTCCACAACATGTCAGATAAAATCTAAAAACAAGGCAATTAAGGTAAATTATCAAGAGATAACTGAAGTATTGTAGAAAATGCTGTAGATGCAGAGATGAAACCCCATTCCCATTTATTGTTTATGAGTGAAGGTAGATGGAATATCTCAAAGCCTGAATGAAGTGAAAATTTCATGCATGGAGAGACAATTTTTCCTTTCGTTTTCCTTCTTCCTTTGTAGACAAGCTGACCCTTTAGCAAGCTTACTAGCTTGCGTGTTTACCTTATTCATTTTCATCCCCAACAAATGATTTATTCATCACTTTTCCTCTCAGATCTACACCTACAGTGATATGTGTATTATTCCTGGTTTGGCAGACAGAAAAGCTGCACCATTTTCTTTTATGCTCTGTCCGCTGAAGGATGCTATTTAGATCAATTGTATAGGTCTAAGTGCTTTCCACACCCACGGCCTTTTATTTACAGGGCCAAGACTATAAGCTCAATTAATGATTCATAGGGACATGTCCTAGTAATAATTCAAAGATGCGGTTTGTGATATAACAAAAGCATGTTATATTGGGGCCTTGGACGCTGCATCACTAAACAACTAGTAATATGTCGTGCAGTGAGAAGTCTGGGACATGGGACTTATGTGCAGCTGGATAAGTGTAAATGTGTGAACAATACTTGTTTAGCTATTTTTGGGTAAAGAAAGGAATGTAAATGCTAAAAAAACATCTAAAGAAAACTATAGTAAGATTTTTTTTTTTTTATTGTGATACACTTTTTTAGCAGTACTTTGCAGGAAAATGTAATGTTTCCAACAAACAAATCTGCACTTTCAGAACTCAACTGAAGACAAAAAGATGTCGGTGGGTTATAAAGATGACCAGAACGACTGGGTGACCGTGTGCCTCAAGTACCTGCTCTTTGTTTTCAACTTTCTCTTCTGGGTAAGTGGCTAGTAATCCTCCTTTCAAGTAATATGTACTCACAGAGACCTCACCACCATAACTAAACTTTACATTTAACCTCCTGGTGAATTGGATCGTTATTGACAACATCAGTAGCAACTCGCGTTTTCTCACAGTTGTCCACTGTAAACATGTCTGTGTTCCTTTAAAACTGCTTTTTTAGAGACATTGCTCATACAGAGCCACATAGAAACAGGAAGAGGATTAAGGAAAGTTTTAAGTCTTCCAAGGCTGAGCTATGGACTGAGTTCAAAGTGAGTCATAGATTATTTAGGGCTTGTCAGTGTATTCTGGCCACACAGTGTATCAAACCTGCTCTCTGGCACCACACTTTATGCTGCTGTAGCTCTCCGCTAAAGCTCCGCTCTCTTACAGCATCAGTGCAGAGTCTTCGGGCTTACAGAGTCAAAAAAAAAGATTTTGAGGAGAGAGAGACAGATCCGTAAGTGGGAGAGGTTAGAAAGAGAAAAGGGATCAAGCTTTAGCTTTAGGCCTCTACTAAATTCTCTGTTGCCACCTAACAACCAGTCTCTTGAGGAAAAATTGTATCATTTTCCTCTGAAGGCTGTCCTCCACCTCGCAACACTTTTTTTTTTAAGAGGGCATTTTTGTCCACCCCCTACACAAATTAATCATAGGCGGGGGAGCAGTGCGTACTCTGTGAGGATGAACTGGCATTGGCCATTTCTGTTTTTCACTTTCTTAGCACATTACTTTTAAAAGAGAGTGCATCATCTAGGGATTTCTCATTTGTCCCTGTTTTTCACGGCGCTGTTATTGGCAGTCATCAAAAACACAGATATCATTAGTTAAAGCAAAATTTAATAAAGTAATGTTTGACATGTGCTCAGAAAATAATCCAGCTGATCTGATTAATGCCCGGTTAAAGCATGATTGTTTGGTTAATTGAGGGTAGAATGAAATATAAATTTGGCAGTATATCGTAGTGTTTCCCCTTCCCCTCCAAATTTGACTTTTTCAATTGATTTTTTTATATGTTATTTATTATACAGGGTGGGCCATTTATATGGATACACCATAATAACATGGGAATGGTTGGTGATATTAAAGTCCTGTTTGTGGCACATTAGTACATGTGAGGGGGCAAACTCCTCAAGATGGGTGGTGACCATGGTGGCCATTTAGAAGTCAGCCATCTTGGATACAACTTTTGTTTTTTCAATAGGAAGAGGGCCACGTGACACATCAAACTTATTGGTAATGTCACAAGAAAAACAATGGTGTGCTTGGTTTCAACGTAACTTTATTCTTTCATGAGTTATTTACAAGTTTCTGACCACTTATAAAATGTGTTCAATGTGCTGCCCATTGTGTTGGATTGTCAATGCAACCCTCTTCTCCCACTCTTCACACACTGATAGCAACACCACAGGAGAAATGCCAGCACAGGCATCCAGTATCCGTAGTTTCAGGTGCTGCACATCTCATATCTTCACGCCATAGACAATTGCCTTCAGATGACCCCAAAGATAAAAGTCTAAGGGGGTCAGATCGGGAGACCTTGGGGGCCATTCAACTGGCCCACGACGACCAATCCACTTTCCAGGAAACTGTTCATCTAGGAATGCTCGGACCTGGCACCCATAAAGTGGTGGTGCACCATCTTGCTGGAAAAACTCAGGGAACGTGCCAGCTTCAGTGCATAAAGAGGGAAACACATCATCATGTAGCAATTTCAAATATCCAGTGGCCTTGAGGTTTCCATTGATGAAGAATGGACCCACTATCGTTGTACCCCATATACCACACCAAACCATCACTTTTGTTGTTCCAACAGTCTTGGAGGGATCCATCCAATGTGGGTTAGTGTCAGACCAGCCTCGTTGAGATGCTGCAGTAGCTGGAGTTTGTAAGGGTGCCATTTGTGAGTAGCTAATATCCGCCGAAGGGATGTTCGACTAATGCCACTCTCCAGTGACATGCGGCGAGTGCTACGCTGTGGGCTCTTGCTGAATGAAGCTAGGACAGCCACTGATGTTTGTTCATTAGTGACAGTTTTCTTGCGTCCACATTTTGGCAAATCCAACACTGAACCAGTTTCACGAAACTTAGCAAGCAGTTTGCTAACTGTAGCATGGGAGATGGGTGGTCTCGTAGGGTGTCTTGCATTGAAATCTGCTGCAATGACCTGGTTACTGCGTTCACCAGATATCAACACAATTTCGATCCGCTCCTCACGTGTTAACCTCTTTGACATGTCAATGGCTGTGAACAAAGAGAAACTTGTAAATAACTCATGAAAGAATAAAGTTACGTTGAAACCAAGCACGCCATTGTTTTTCTTGTGACATTACCAATAAGTTTGATGTGTCACATGGCCCTCTTCCTATTGAAAAAACAAAAGTTGTATCCAAGATGGCCGACTTCTAAATGGCCACCATGGTCACCACCCATGTTGAGGAGTTTGTCCCCTCACATATACTAATGTGCCACAAACAGGACTTTAATATCACCAACCATTCCCATTTTATTATGGTGTATCCATATAAATGGCCCACCCTGTATATGGATATATTACTAATGCAGTGTGTCAAGCCTTTCTGATATAGGATATTTAGGACCGATAACAATATTTAGTGATTTTTAAATCTTTTATATATCAGCCGATATTTTTTTTTTTCTTTCAAAAATGGTAAACATAAACTCGTTTCCCTCACACATGCTAGGCACAGTTATATATACCAATGCAGTTTAAAAATCTTAATTTATTGACATAATCTTAGATTATTAATTTACACTGTCTGGCGGACAAGTACACTCTGATGGTGAAACTATGTAGCATCCATACTCAACATGGGTGAAGGTTGTTCCTCCTGTCTCTGCTTTTCTTGTTTAATTATCATCTATTGACTGCTACAAACGCCGGCACTGATATATCGGCAAATAGCTACTCTGTGGTCCCCTCACATGATCGCATGAACCACATCCTGATGCTTGTACTGCCATTTTACTCTGCCTCCTCCTTGTCAGTTACAGCTGAGGATGGTGTGATTGTGTTTTCAGCTTTCTGCTTTCTTCAAACCTGGCAAAGATTTCCTCTTGGACTCAAGAATGAACTGATTAGATTTTTGTGGTAAAACATTTCTGGCAACATTTCAAGTTATGTAAGATGTTTAAGGTTAAGTCTGGATAGACATGGATGTAAAGTGCAGCTTCACTACTTGGCAGATACTAAGGTGGTAATTTTATTTTGAGCAGTGACAGTACAGAGATATGAGAACAGTATTGGGAACTACATTCAGAAAAAGTGATAGCCAACTTAAAAAAAATGTAATTCAGTGGAACTTAATTGTTAGAAGAAATGTCTTTACAGTGTTAGAGAAGGGTGATTTCCCACTGGTTGGTCCTCGGTTGAATATGTGATGTTGTGAATAAGAGGTCCTTCCTTCTAAAGGAAAGGGATGGGAGGATGAAGAAAGACTCTGTCAGGCATTTCCTATTTGCCCTCCTTTGAAACTCGCAAGATGAGAAAAAGAGATCAGGAAGCCACCCTGGATCAGTTACTCTGTATTGTTTCTAAGGAAGTGGTCATTATGCCCTGGCTTGATTGCAGACGTCTCACCGCTCCTGTTAGTTGTTACGCATGGCCACTTTTCTCTGTTTCTCATTCTGTTTCCTCTTTTTTTCTTGCCTCCTTTATGCCTTCTTCCTCTGTTCTATTTCCTTTTCTTTTCCTAAGTGACTCATCTAAAAGCTTTGAGTTCACTTTAAATTGATCACTTCCTGCCCTGAAAAATGTTTCGCTTGAATGTTACAGTACTTGTGTTTTGCTATTCTTTAATAATAAACTGACATAGCACACTTAGTTACATTCTGTTAAATTTCATATCTCGTGCATTTTTTGTCTCTGTATGACACTTCGTGCTGCACTAAACATTTTTATTAATGTTTTTATTCAGATGTCGTTTTAATCCTGTTACTTTTTCTCTGCTTCTCTTAATTCTTCTCCAGATGGGCGGAGCTGCTGTTCTGGGTGTGGGCGTGTGGACACTGGTGGCAAAGAGCGACTACTTGAGCCTATTGGCCTCCAGCACTTTTGCTGTGTCAGCATACATCCTCATCTTGGCTGGCAGCCTGGTGGTAGTTACAGGCTTTTTGGGCTGTTGTGCAGTCATCCGGGAGCAGAGAAGCTGTCTGTCCACGGTGAGAGACGAGAGACTGATGGATGGGGGTTTCTGCTGAGATCCAGGCATTTGTTTGTAGATGTAAAGGTGTGGGTTAGGCTTACACTTAGGATTCAATGTAGAGTCTGTGTTTAAAATTAAGCTGCACGTAGATCATAACTCAGATCTTACAAAAATTATATTTTGATGGCAAACACTAATGCTTTTGAAACAGTTACCAGTTTGTAATTTAAAGGTTTAGAGGAGTGTAGTTTTTTTGAGAATGAGCATGAGAGAGTTAATTATATATATATTTTTTTCCAAGGGTATTTTTGCTGTAATATAGGAGGTCAAAGTGCAGATGGTCAATGCGGGGAGTGAAAGTGTACATGGACAGTAATTTTGCTGTGATTTGACTAAAGAACACTGCATCTGGAAAACCTAAAAAATCTGTTTAATAATACTTATTAATGTAGAGTTTGAGCAATATTTTTGTCTTAATTTGCCATCCATCCAAGACTGCGAGTCCATATTTGCTAGTGGAGTATCCACTTTTTTATGTTGAAAGGTCACTTCCACTTATGCCGGGCTCACACTGTGCGATTTTTTTCAGTCGCGCGATTCAGCTCCTGCTCAAACTGTACGATTGACTCGCAGGGGTTAGAAGTTCATAGGTCACGATGCAGGGTCTCACACTATACGGCCCGATGCTCTGATGCGACCTGAGTGCTCACACTGTGCGTCCATAAAATGAAGGTTATAACAGAAATTCTGTTGCTCGCTCTCCCTCTGTGTCTTTCACTCACACAGACACGCACACCATCAACTTTGCTATATTGCTAATGAAAAACATTGATCAGGCAGCTGTGATTGAGCAGCAATTAAAATCCAACTATTTTCACGGTTGTTGTGGTCGTGATAATTTTGTGAGGCCACATCGAAAAGGCTCGGGTGAGCTTGCCATAGTTCTACAAGTTGTGCCTCCATCGCTTGTGTCCAGATCACGCGCTGCACAGCCGTGCTGCGCCGTCTTTTTCGCTGACATTTGTGTTTGCGTGTGCGCAGTGTGAAAAGCTGCGGTGAGGATTTCAAACAGGCCAAGCGATTGATGATCGGGAGCTGGTCGTGAGGTGTTAATCGCTTCTCGTTACCCCACGTAGACTACACGATGCACGACGCACGATGAAGGCCAGAATCGGGCCGATCACTAAAACGGTCGCACGACTCAAAGATCGGCTCAAAATGGGCCAAAAATCGCACAGTGTGAGCCCGGCATTAGCCAGCTAGCCCTTGCATTTCCCATCACGTTTTCCTTTCTTGTAGGCAGTTTGGGCCATTTTTTATTTTGGCATCCCTGGTCATTATTCAGCAGCTTAACAGTCTCTTGTGTTGTGGTCACACTGGCTTTATATGTCATTACGCCAAGGTTGCAGAGATGGAAAAACACTCTTACAGTCCAAGACGATTGATTCGGACTCTGTCTGGTGAACGAGAATAGAATAATTCACTTAAGAAAGCATGGGTGTGCTTGCCTCCTCGTTGAGCACAGCAGTCCCACTCTAGCATAAATAGAATGTAACTGAATGGGGAAACACTGCAGAAGATAAATAATAAGTTATGTAATAACAGCCCTGATAGTCTACTGGTTCGTGGTTCTAGATTGTCCACTGTGAGAAGCTAGATGCTCGCCCAAATGTGGCAACATGCGATGGCGCTCATCCATGCTAAACCTGGTCTAAGGTCTATCGCTAGATGTTGACGAATGACGCTGACGGGGCCCTCGCTGTCCTCATTATTTTACAGAGACAGGACCCAGTGGGAGAGAAGGAGGCGGGAGGTGAACGTTCTCTGCCGCAGGGCTATTTATAGGTTTGTCTATCTACTGGTGACGGATGGAGAGAGAAAGGGCCTTGCAGGAGTGAAGAGGTAGATGTGTAGAGGAAATGGAATCTGCGGTGCAGTTTGGTTCAACTGCATTTTTGTGCTATTTATAGATTTGTTTGGGAAGAATAATGAGTGATGCTAGCATGTACAGTAAGTGTTGTGTGCATAGAGAAGTGTGAAGTTGGCATTTTGTGTGGGTAGCAGGCACACAGAGACTGAAGTGCTTTTTTCACAATCTTGTAACCAAGAGAGACGCAGAGCAGGCTGGGTTTCTGCTCAGCATCATTACTGCGATAGCTGCAAAACAAAAAGAACATCTGTTTGTGCGTGTGTTAAATATTTCTTCCTTACAGCTGTTTGTTACCAATAGTTTTCAATCACTTTGTTTGGTGCATCTAGCAGGTTGTGCAATAGCATCTGTGTCTCCATAATGGTTCTGAGTTACGCTGTTGTTTCCCCCGCTCTGTGACAGCTGGTCCCTGTTAGGTGCGTGTTTGTGTGTCTGTTTGTATATGGACTTGCGTTATGTGGAATGAGCCATGTTTTGATGGGTGTACAAACCATCTGATGAACAATAAAAAGTTGGGTTATTTAAGTGTGGGAAAGCTGGAGTTTTGATCTTGCTCATTTTGCAGCAGTCTATCAAAGTACTCTCTGTGTGGGCAATCAGTTCCTCACACTGTTTGCATAACAGTACATACAACAGTGCTTGGCATTAAGAATGACGCTTACAGTTAAAGCCTCTGTTATTCTTATTTTTATTTTTTGCCTCAGCACTCATCTCACGTCTGATTCTTTTTAATTCTTGCAGAGGAAAACTAAACACAGTATTTGAGAGTAGCGCTCAAATACTAAGCAAACACTACCCTCAAATAATAATATTTGAGGATGACGCTCAAATACTGTGCTAATACTGTTTTGTTTTTTCTAAGATAATTTCAGACGTCAGTTATGATAAATAGTGAAACTTTATTCTAGTAATGTGGGGAGCTCTGTAAAGATGCCCAGGAGAAATGGGTTTCTGCAGCCTGTCAAATTGCTTTCTGGTTGTCTCATTTCATGCAGGACTGCCATCTGCCTTTGAAGTGACAGATGCAGTGCGGTGACAGTTGATGAAAGTTTATATTGAGCCATCACAAGCGTGAGCAACTTGAGTTAGCAACCAGATACTTCAGGCGACTACTGAGCTAATGAGTGTTCAGTCAAATTTACTGAAATTCTTTTTTTGCTGTCTCTTTCTGTTCTTTCTCTCATCCACAGTATTTTATCTGCCTCCTGTTTATCTTCTTGATCGAACTTGTGGCCGGAGTACTAGCTTATGTATACTACCAGAGGGTAAGTGGTCACTTTTTACTGGTTTAGCTGAGTGATGTTCTGCAGTGATGAGCCAAGCTGCAGTTTATCCTTGTTGAAATAACTGCAGCAGCTAATCTATGCCTGCAGGCACGTTGGAAAATGGGGTTAAAAAAAACTTCTATCCAGATGACCATCATCAAACTAGTGTGTTTGGGCATTTCTCATATTAATACACTACAGATGGGATAGCAGAGAGACTACTAGATATAGGAATCGTTTGTGATTTACTGGATGTTAATCATAATCATGTTTTGGGTTTGAGTTATACATATTATGATTTTTTTTCCCTTCTTGGTATATATCAAAGAGCAGGGGTTTTGCAAAGCAGATAAAGTTCTGCAAGAAAAGTTTGAACATTCACATGTCAAGATGTCAGTAAGGAAACGGGGCAGAGGCTAAAAATAAACAGAACATATCTTTTTTTTCTTTCTTTCTTGAGCACTTGCTTGGCATTTGAAACATCTTTCAGCTCACCTTTGACTAAGCTGCATTTCGTTAGTGTGCATTTAGGCTGCTGCTAGTATTAGATTGTCCTGTGCTGAAGCAAAAATTGCAGATTACCAGTCAGGCTGTTGTGGTGGCAACTTGTGACTGGGAAAGGTAACGTAGGGGAAAAATTAGTATTAAAAAGCCAAAAAACAAAGGCCCCTAGGGAGGAGATCATGGTGAGTTCAACTATAATTCACAAAATCTGTTTATTTGCTGACTCTTCCTACACCTACGTGGAGTTAAACGGCCAGAATTTGTACACAGGTACATCTTATCTGCATCGGATATTATTATGTAGTCATTATTATTTGATGATTTGTTATCATTATTTCATTTATATTCACAAAATCGTTCATGATGATTACATCCACAAAACTTTAATTATGCATTATACATTATAAAGTCATTATATTGCTTGATGGCTACGTACTAGCGGTCTAAAATGACCCCTTTGCAGGATTTAATAAAACTAAAGCATGGAAATGTAGTAGAGTGTCAAAGAAGACTTAAAAAAACAAGCAAACAAACAAAGATATTTTTTTTAAAGTTAAATAATTATAATAAAACACCTGGTATTCTCAGAAAGTCTCCAACTCAGGTACTCATCCACCTTGATCGCTTCTTAATTTCTGAGATCAGATAAAATGGGGCGTTCTCAGAGCGATACGGCAGTAAAACCTGCCCTATGATTGACTGGCGGATGGATAGAGAGAAAGAAAGAAGTAATTTTCAGTCTTTAGGCAACAAAACTTGGTTAAGTTGGTTAAACTGCTTGGTTAAGTTTTGTGAAAGAGGGTCAAAATGGTCTGTTTTACAACATTAACCACATGTCAGAACATATTTCTGCAAGAAAGCCCTGAAGGCAAACTTCTCCCGTCAGGTCTTTTCACTTATACAAGCTCAGACGTCAGCTGCAGTGATGATCCTTTCATTCATTTGTATTTTGCAGTTACAGGATCAACAGGGTGATGTTAGATTGCTGTAGATGATGGCTACCTATTGTTTAAGAATGAATTCAGCTGTGCTTTTTGTGAATCAAAGAGACTAATAATATAATAAGTTATAAATAATTGATAAATTATTCATTAAAAACAATTATAATAAAAGAAAATACAGTGACATCAGTATTGTAAAAATCAGAAGGGAACATTCGAGTGAGAGTGTGGAACCGAGCAGGAATAAAGGTTTTCTAAAGCAGCATCCTTAGTGATCCTCATCTGATGACCTGACTCTCTGAAGTTTATCTAACACATTTAGATAATATTGGCATTTAGTTATCGCCCAAACATCTGGCTGTCAGTCAGCTTCAGTCAGTGAGGGCTGCATAGTGCATCATGTAATCTTTGGGCAGATTTATTGTGATGGAAGAGGGTTCAGTACGGGATAGAATCACTTTAAAGATAAAGATTTGCATTGTTTCCTGCACTGTGTGTGAGTGTAAGAAAATATATCCAGACATCAAAGGCTGTATTTCTAGTCAATTTTTTAGCGTCTTGTTTATCTGTATTCTGCATCACAGCACTCCCCAATGCTACCAATCTATCATCCCCTTATCCTCTCCCTCACTTCCACACTATTTGCACCTACGTATCACTTTTTTCAATGCCCTTCTTTGTAGACATCGCACGTGTAATCATAAATTAAGCAGCCCGTGGGGGGGTTACCATAAAAACATTTGTTTTTACCCCAAAATGATCCCCCCCACCCAGCCCTCCAGCCTTCCCATCTACTCTGTTTCAAACACACTGTTTCTCACTGTGTATGCCTGCTGTCTCTCTCTTTGTTCCTCATTTCCAGCTGAGTGAGGAGCTGAAGCAGCATCTCAACCACACTATGACAGAGAACTACGCTCAGCCAGGAAAGGAGGCAGTCACATTTGCGGTTGACAATCTACAACAGGATGTATGAAATATATTTACAAACTCATCTGGTGTCAAGTTTCTGTAAGATTATATTTCGCCCTCAGCATGCGTGGTTAAGTATACTTGTACTTGTTATAAATTAATGTGATATATGAAGCTGAAAATTATGCTGATGTGTAGCAGAAGAAGAAATGGCTCATCACTCTGTGTATTCTATCTGGGTTTAGACAGAGCATTGTTCCAAAGATGACAAGTGGAACAGCCAGAGTGAAAGTAGTCCCTGAGAGGAAAATTACTGCTGTGAAAATATATTTATATAGTGGCTTGATGTTAGGAATTTGTTTACACTAGATGATACATGAAACCATATTTTAATCAGAATGAGGGATATGGTCTCACACTGTGGAACTAAAGTCTGCACTTTCCTTTTTCTATCTCTCCAGTTCAAATGCTGTGGCAGCAACAACTCTCATGATTGGACTGTGAGCAAGTACATTGTGTCAGGGCAAGCAGAAGGCAGGGCGGTACCTGACAGCTGCTGTAAGACCATCACACCTCACTGTGGAAAGAGAGACCACCCCTCCAACATCTACAAAGTGGAGGTCAGTGCAATACATGCTTCTGGCAAAATGACAGCAGGCTTATTCAGCCTGACTGTTCCTCCTGTAGGCTCTATATCTTACAATAATCTCTTGTACAGTTTTGTGAAATGTGTTGCAACTTGGCTATATCCCTGACTTGAGTTATAAATATCAACTGAGTGCTTTTGCAATCAAAGATGAGTGATGATAGCCTAAAAACAGAAAAAAGAGATGGAAGCAGTGAGTATACTAATAACTATGTGTAGGCAGTAATCAAAGGAAATCAGTGTTATCCAGTTGTTCAGGGTGATTGCTCATCTTCACAGTCCATTTTTTTTTTTTTTTTTTTTCTGGTTCATGCCATATTTGAAGAAATTAAACTGGTGTTTTTTTCACTTCTGGTCTTAGCCAAACCATTTTCAAATATCTGAGGCTGATATTTCATTTCCTGAAATGAAAAGCATCCATCTACTTTCCTAACTGCTGCTGGGTTGCAAGGTCGACGTAGGGCAAAAGGCAGAGATAAACCTCTGTTCATGCTGTCAGATCTGTGGGCATTATTTTTGCTAACCTCCCAATTGTTTTTGGGATGAAGCTGTGGCACCCAGAGGAAAGTCACAGGCTAAACATGCAAACTCCACACAGAAATGCCCGAGCTGAGTGAGATTTGAACCAGGAACCTTCTTGCTTTGAGGCAACAGTGCCAGGCAGTGCAGCTCTGTGCAACCCTGAAATTAAACAGAGTGACTCACAAAAAATGCCAGCAAAAACACGAGTTTAAAACTTTCTTCTGATAGAATGAGCTGTAAGAAAAATGAATAAAAGATGAGGTTTTGAATGCTTATCCACGCTGCACAGGAGAGGCTCTTCCGCCTTCTCGTGTCAAATCACTCAGTTTCTTCTTATCCTTCACAATGCGCTACCTGCATCATGTGCAAAGACATAAGCATGAAGACATATCCTGAGAATTTAAATAAAATGGTTTGTGAATGATGACTGTATCTATGTTCACTTGTAGGTTTAGGATGATTTTTATTTTTTTTTTACTTTACTGTGAGTGTTATGAGCCCTCTTTCTGTAAATATGCCTGTGGGGTGATGAGGGAGTAAAGAAGGACTGAAAATATACTTAAATAATCAAGAACATCCCAGATTCAGTAAAACCACACAATTTCTGAAGGATGTCTTGTTGCTTGCTGAAGCAGTTTAAACTATAGCTATGCAGAAATGCAGACAAAGCTTTGTTGTCTAACTCATAATCTAGTGTAAATTTTAACTCTGTAGGGTGGCTGCATCACTAAGCTGGAAAAGTTCCTGGCAGATCACCTGTTGGTTATCGGTGCAGTGGGGATAGGAGTGGCCTGTCTGCAGGTAAGTAATATATACACCCAGTTCAGATGGTTGGTGAAGAAGCAGGATGCATTTCTACTGCCTTCTCCCTGAGCATACAGTGCTTTATACAAGCCCAGTTGTTATCAGAAATGAGAAACTGCTTTTACCTTTTGTGAGTGGAATGCTGCCCCATGTTGAATTAAAAGAAAAAAACACTCCTATTACTGAATGTACCCTGGCAGGTCAGGATCCTCTAAACGGACACGTCTTTTCATCTCATCCGATTCTTTCTGTCATCATTATATGAGTTTGGTCCTTCTGCCTATTCAGTTTAGTCTAAGATGGGCTTTTTAGTATTGCAGAGCCCAAGGATAGTTTTTTTTTCTTTTCTCTTTTTATTTTTTTTGGACTTTTCTACCAGCTAACCACCCTGTCTTACTGTAGCGGCAAACCACGTTTAAATTAACTTGAGGTCAACCTAGAACTAAACAAATCTCCTCTTATTGTTTCCAGTGGTGTTTTTAAGACTGACAAGTCCACCACTTTACATACAGCTCAGTTTTAATTGGGCACCAGGGGACTGAGAATAAAGACATGAAGCCAGGATTTCACTGCCATAATTATAAAGACTGCAAAAAGCAAAAGATGAGATGACCAACCGTGCAGTCTCTGTGATGCTCACCGCTATTGGTAAAGGGAATTTAAGCAGAGCAGTGGCTATAATATAAAGACTTTCTCACAAGAACCATCTGAAGGGACTTTGTTGAGCATTTAAATGAGGTGCTGAAAATATTGTGAATATATTGAATACATGACGTACACAGTGTAATTTTGTCACTTCTCACTCACATATTAGCATTTTTTTGTAATGTAGGCCAACTTTATGTCTCCTCTTTGTTAAATGTTCAGTCTGTCTTAATGTCGGTGTGCACTAATCTGTCTTTGGTGTGTTGTACTCTGTGTGTGTTTGTTATCACTATAGTTGGTCGGGGCACTCTTGACAGCCTGCTTTATCTATCTGCTCTATAAAGAAGAGGAAGAGGACTTTGGTGCATTGTAATTTGGCTCTAGAGCGCTGCTGGTTTAATCTAATCGAGAGGCAAGGTTGGAGGGCACTGTAGATATTTCACATTTGACTGCCTATTTGTCCTTGCGTGGCTTCCTGCTTTGTGTTAAATGCGAGACCTGCTGTCTGCATGTTTACTGGATTAACATGTTTAATTTGTCGTGAAGCATGCAGCGACTTTGCATTTGGTTACGTTTTACAGTTTGTTGCTATGCATTTTGTGATGATGTGTTGCTGTGGGTGATGAGGATGTGACAGCTTATTCAAATGCATCCTGAGGATAGCACAACTGACTTGCTTTTTCACTGTGCTTTGGTTCATAGTGTCATGATTCGTGCAGCACCGCTTCCATCTATGTAGCACCTGCGCTGACAAGAAGTGGGGAAAACACCATAGGGACAGGTGTATTTACAGCATGTAGCAGTGTTTTGCTGTATATCCCTTGAATTCAAACCTTAATGTTTCATTATGGGTGTTGGGAAGTATACGGTATACAACAATACAACCTTAATCTGCAGAAATAATGCAGAAATAATTAACATGCTTTTAATACTCTTTTTAAAAAAATTACAAAAATTTACAGAGTAGCTGCTGCACTTATTACACCTATTTATTTAATATGCTGACACCTTCTATTACATTACCACTCAGAAAAAAAAGCATTAGTGTTGTTGCTATAGTTACTTGCAATCTAAAATAGACTGGGCTTTCATGAACATCATTGAATAGGGACTCGGAGTTGTTTGGGGTGCCCAGATATGTGTTTTTTTGCCATCCCACGAGATGGCATGTTTCTGTCTCTAATGAGTTTACTTTTTAACACTGTTACGTCATTGTTTTTTAGCGTCTTCTGAAATTAGGCCTCAAGAAAACTAAAAAACAGTGTGGCTTTTTTCCTCTTTTTTTTTTTCTCACCTCATGTTCCCTCAGCCAAAATGACTGCATCTTCTATCCTTGTGCATAACTGTCACTGATGGTTGAGAAGAGAGAGGAAAACAAAACCTTGCTCGAGGAGAAATTATGAGTCAATATTAAATTCTGACTTGCTTGATCAGGCTTCCTCTGGAAGCTTTTAGAGGCACAGAAATGGAATCTGGACACTTGCCTATTTGGCCATCAAGCTTGTAGACCCAGCGGCTTTGGTCAGCTCCTGCTTCCCTTATTCTACTTTGTTTTTAGACTTTTTGCTTGGTGCTGTGTAGTAGTAATTTTAGACATGCTCATTCCTTATTAGGAATTTGCTGCTGGTGAAATTCTAGGCAGAGAAGGATGTTTATAACAGTTCAGCTGATAAAAGATGCAGATATGCTTCATTATGCCATGTTTGAATATTTAAGATGTAATGCATGTAATCGATATAATGTCTAGTTTGCTGATAGGCCAGTAGCGGTCAGCAGGGACAATATCTGTGCATCTCTTTTCTCCATACAGCTGTGTGTTTACACTGATGTCAGATGTGACAGCAAATTTCTAAATGTAAAAAACTTCATTTAAAATACTAGCACAACTGTTGTGGTCTGTTTTCCCTTATTATAGTGATATTTTTGGAAGCCTATTATTTATTATTATTATTATTATTATTATTTAAATTTATTTTGGGACTAATATCACTGGTCGGTATAGACATTTATTGGTTTCAACATTTATATTAGCTGAAAAATGACAGTTTAAAATCTAAAGAAGATACGAGGGAAACACCCTTCAACCATGTTATGACTGATATTGCAGTTTCTCCAGCACGGGGCAGTCTACAAATTCCCTGTTGACAACACATCACTTTGTAACTCAATAAAAACACAACCAGCTGAACCAAGCAGAGACAGGGAGACAATAAATGAGTAAATAAATAAGTACACAAAACAATTTGGGGGGGTTATCTGTTTGTTTTGTGTGTCTGAGTAAACATAAAAAGGTCCCCAGAGCTTTTGCAAAGAGGAAAAACAGTATATTGAGATGTAAATGCATGAATCTGCTTTTTCACCTCACCCAGGTTTATATAGTTTGTTTATGGAAGTCTGTGCGCATACGTTTTGGTGAAATATTGGCTGCTTGACTCCTGACACCACCTAGTAACCAGCTTCATACTTTCCAGCAGTCTCTAACCTCTTCACCTTTAAACCTTCTCTGCCCCACAGTCGGTAGCATTCAAGCTTCCTGCAGTTTTCCATGGCGACTAAGCTGCAGTCTGTGACCTAGCACTTCCTGTTTTCAGATATGTGGAATGGTGTTCACCTGCTGCTTGTACAGAAGGATCAAGATGGACCCTTACTGAGCACAACATGACCCCTGCACACCACCTTCAACAGATGGAGCATGACCTGCTGACACCTAACCAAACTTTAAATCCCTGCATTGTGATCTGATGATCTAAGCGTTGGACACACACGATAGAAACTCAGGCTCATGAGTTTCTGTTACCTAGTCTAGGCTGGATGTTTTTGCATGCTTTAATTTGAACATGACTAAAAAAGGGAACGACTTAATTTGTGTGGTATTCTATGCAACTCATGAGGGTGCGAATTTAATTGTTTATAATTAGGAGATTTATATAGGAGTGTTTCGACAATTCCAAGTCGAGTAGGCCGAGTAAGAGCACAGAGTACAAAGAAGGAAAGTTATCTGTGTGTTTCTGTCTTTTGTAAACACAATGTGCCTCTTACATAATTCTACTGGTAAATAATTATGTATAAATTCAGTGCCTGAAGTCTTGAAAGTGAGCTGTCAATACACTGTGATAAACTGCAGCAAATGAACGGGGTCATGTTTATATTTGTAGCTTTCTTTAATTCTAACATGTTGGCTGAGTGATGGTAATCAAAATAAACTTTGCAGTATCAATAATGCTCATATGTATGGCTACAAAAAAGAAAATTTTTTATTCCATTTAAGAAAGTGATAATTTTCTGTAAAGGCTGCTAAATCTCTGAATTTAGAGCTCCATCTAGTGGTCAGCATAGGTAACTTGATTTGAGGATGGTAAATGTAACTGTTCATCTTTTGTGAACTTTAAGCTTTTAATACTGCTGATATTAATATAATTATATATTAATTAATATTGCTGATTGTTTTTGGTTTTTATATCGGTGAGTCGGTGAGTCAAATTGAATACGGTTCTTCCTGTTTTTGCTGCCTATTATATGCCTTGCTAGCCTATTTTTTTTTATTTATTTTTTTTTCCTTGTCTTTGTTATATAGCCACCATAATATAGATGTTTTAGCTGCTAAACAGTGGAAAATGGCTGTCTCTATTTCAGGCTATTTAAATCTACCAAAATGTGATGCCATTCTCAGCACTCCACCTTCTGTAAAGGGACCTTACAGGATTTGAGAAAACCTTTTGGAATTGCTAGATTTTCGCAATTAATATTCTTAAAATGTTTTCATCTATTCCTGTCATAGCTGTAGGCCAAGACAATTTGACAAGACCTAATAATGGACAAACAGTTATGTAAAAATAGTCCCAGCTTTTCATGCATTCTCTGTATGAACAACGGCTCGAGGACAGACTGAACTTTTTATTCACGCTGTGTGGACCTTTTACTGAGTGCTTGCAGGTATTTGCCTGAACTCAACTTCATTACAATAACACACAAATCTCATTGTCTTCTGAACCTCCGTCCTCTGTGATTGCTCACACCACGCACACTGGATCAGCATGAGAAGGAGAGCAGTAATTGCCCTCTAAACGGCTCTGCCACATATTACTATTCAGGTATATAGAATATTAAACCTACTGACTAATCGTTCACCAGAAAATATATTTTGTAATATAATATTATACAGCTCCAGCACATGTTTTATTCATGTTCATGACAATTTGAACAACAGTGAAATTTAATCTTGGGCCATCGTTGGTGCTTCTTGAACAGCTTAACTTAGCAGCTGTCTTCAGGTCATGAGACAGCATGTCAGTTAGATTAAGGCCAGAAATCTGACCTCACCATCCCATAACCTGAATTTCATTCATTTTCTGAGATTTTTTTGTTTATTTATTTGTCCGCTTTTGGTATTACCCAACTTTTCCTATGCTCAGGTTATGGGCTGCTGCCTCCATTATGATGCATAACAGCTGGAAATAAGTTCTGGTGTTGTTGTGCGGCTTTTTTCTTTTTGTCGCGCCATCTCTGCTGAACAATTCAACTATCATTTCATCTGTCTGTTGTGGATTATCCAGCTGGTGTTCAGAAATTCTTTTATAGGCTCTTTCTGCTGTATGAATCATAATGTCTTTTTTCTACCCTCCAAGGTTTGTTGAAAGTTGTCAAAAATTAAAGGAATGGCGTGTCTGGAACTAACACTTCTTTTCTCATGTCCTTAACTAAAACACCTGACTCCAAGCAACTTTTGGACAAGTTAGGAGAAGAGGTATTTACTGTAGCACTTTAATTAAATTTGATTATCCTTGTCTAAAAGTGAAGATGAGAAATTAAAGGACAAATCCTGAAAATGTCAATATTTCATAAACTCCCCACCCCCCCCCCCCCCCCCCCCCCCCCCCCCCCCCCCCCCACTGGTATGTTGTTTTCTCTGATTTAAAATTTTGGGTGCTTATATATGTAACTGGTTGTTGATGATATGACACTGGCACGTGCTTCAACTACTGACTGTTTTCTTTGAAATGTGGATCTAGAACTCATAAATAAATGTTTAAATGTTGCATTTAAACAACTGTTGTATTCATGAAAGGGTAATATTAACACTCTGTTTGGGCAGATGCCTGTGATGCTGTGATTCCAGCTTTGTGTTAGTTGATGTGATTAATTAGTAATTTGTTATTTATCTAGACCAGAATCACATGTTTATCCCAGAGAATCTATCAATTTTGCAGCACATGTTTGAATTACACCATGTGCATATATCCAAGAAAAACGTAAGCTTAGGTAAAAGTAAAAGAAAATCCACTAGAGGGAGACAAAGATTCATCATTTGAAGAGATGCAAACTTGCACAACTTAGTGTTGACCCGACTGAACCCTTTTGGTTTTGCCATATGTTCAGAGTGGCTTTCTCACACATCATACCTGACTGACTTCTAGTCTTTGAAAAGATTGTTTTGACAGGCCCTCAGAAATCTGCCAAGTTGGAACTAACACATTTGATGTAAACTGCAGGTCTCTTTGTGCGTTAACCACTGATTGAATTGCAAACTCTGATACCCGTGAGAACTAAACACTGCTCGGCTACTTACTGTAACAGATGAGCAGCGGCAACGCAATTGAATTCATTCATGTTGTACATGCATCACTTGTCTGTTTGTCACAAACAGTGCCTGCTGATTATACACACATCAAATTCACTTTACTCTTCAATTAATCTTCTCATTATGGTTTTACAGCCATGGTTTTGGGCGGTTTTGTAATCTTGTCCCTTTGTATTTAATCTGTGCATTGTAGTAAATAAAGAGTCAAAGTCTTGCAAGATAATGTGAGCTGGATGAACATCTCACTTTGTATATAATGTGTGAGCTCAAGTAAGAGGGCACTGGGAAAGCTTTTGTTACGTGTGGGGTCTTCCACAATTCCACATCGGAAAAATCTCGTAGCGTTCCCAGCTGAAACCGCATTTATTTGTGGCGCAGCACTTGTGCATGTCTGTGTGGTTTTAGGCTATTGTTGAGGAAAAATCTCCATATCTTAAAGAACTGTGCCATGCACATAGGATATTTGTGCGTTACTGTTTGTGCTATATTGCTGCCATATGCTCAAGCTCTTTGTCTTTGAGGCACCAGCTTTCCCCTTTCTCTTTGTTGCCCTGCTCCAGATTACTCACAAGACGCTGCGCCGGTTCAGGGCGATCTATCATTGTCACCCATTTAGGAAAAAAGTTTTAAAAAGAGTTTGGATGTTCTCCAACATTTTGGCTTCGGCGAGCCTATAGAAAGTGTCAGTCTCTTTGTCTTCATCAACTATAGGAGGGTGACTCTCATTTCCTACAGATGTCACACATGCTACAATGTAAAGACATTGACAAGACAGAAACACACGTGCACGCACACAACCAAGAGGCTATACACATTAGCATGCCGTCTGTACCGTTTGCCAGAAAACACCCATGAGGGAGAATTGGGAGCAGCTGGAGATTCACCACTCATGTGTTGAGGCCTCTTTGCATCACAAGGACAAATACACACTGCTTATATCCTCTCTACCTATCACATTGTAGCCATAGGGATGATATTTCAGCAAGATGTCTTAAAGTTACCTAAGAACACATGTTGCAGTCTCATTTATCAGTGGACCATGAATGTGTGTTTGCATGTACAAGGTAACACACTGAAATACTGGCAGTGTTGCTCACAGAAGAGCATGTGCACCCTTGCAAATCAGCCTGACAGCACACATTTAACATTTCTTAGGATGCAAGGTATTTGTTGAGCACTCATAAAAAAGAAAATTAAAAAAAAAATCTGGTACAACCACTTTTGCCTCAAGAAATACACCTGTGCTCAATATGTGCAGAAATACTTAGTTGTGGTAATTAAATGTTGTGGTCCTTTTAGCATAATAGATGTACACAGAAAGAACTTCTGTAACACATTTTGTGTTCACTGGAACATCCCCAAAGGTCTGGTTAAAGATTTGTTGTTGTAGCATTGGTTTTTGTTTTTCCTGAGGACCGTAAGCATTTTCTGATTAAGTAAAACTGAGATTGTGCTTTTGTGGAAGGCCTGGTCTTTAAAGACTAAAAAGAAAACTGAAATGATTAAGACTCAGGTCACAGTAAGAGACACTGCTAAAAAGTTCAATCAAGGGGTCTGAAAGTCCTGAGTTATCTGCACACAATGAGAATGCAGTATTCACAGACCGTATCTTTTCTGGAACAACAAAGTCCCAAAGAGTGATTATCTTACAGCTTAACACATCTCAGCCTGGTGTGCAGTGTGTCCTTAAAAAATTTGAGGGAACTTGAAAAAACTATGTACAGGAACAGCATGTGAAAGTCATGTCCTGAAAAAGTGTGTGTGTGTGTCTGTGCGGGTCTTGTGGAGTAATTAATCCAAATTTTAAATTTTTAGTTCAAATCATCGTCAGTATCTATGGAGGTCAGGTCAGGCCTAAACTATAACAGTGAGTATCTACAGCCATCTGTAAAACACGGTGGATGCACTGTCATTGTTTGGGGCTCCATTTCAGCCAGTGTTGCTGGAGATCTTGTCAAAACTGATGGAATTATGAATGCAGAAAGGTATGGTCAGATTTTGATCTACCATGCAATACCATCTGGAAAACATCTGATTGGCAAATACACTGTCACTGCAGTCAAAACATGCCTAGATAGAAAAACATGGATTGGCCTCTCCAGACCTTGGATCTCAACATTAATGAGGCAGTGTGGGATCAACTTGAGATGGAACAGAACAAAAGACACATAGCATCCAAGGAAAAAGTTTGAATGTCATTTGAGAAGCTTGGAGAACTATTCCCGACGACTACTTACTTATGACAAAGCTTGCTGAGAGAGTTCAGGCTGTGGTAAAGAATAAAGGTGTTATATACTGTATTTCCATGAATGTTTGCACATATTTCTCATATTCCTAGCAAAATATAAAGAAATGAGGGACTTTGCACAGTACCGTATTGGAAGAATATAAATTTACCTTTGTAATAGAGTATGCGTCAAGTACTGCTGGTGTTTAACCGCTCACAAATTAGTAGATGGAAAAGTGCAATTACATTCAAATTTTCTGTTATAAACTACGGAAATGAAAGTATAAGTAATACCAGTTCCTGTTTAGTCCCAATCAAAACCAATTCTGCATCAGATTTTGTTTCTAAATCTGCACCGACCTCTATACTGTGACTCACCTCTCAGCGAGTTTGCATCTGGTCTGCAGCACATTAGCTGTGGCCATAAATGTGTTTGACAGATTTCATATGAGATCAAAGCATAGGAAAGGACGTGGCGTGTTTAGGTAATGTCAACACTGGACGTCAAAGCCTAGGAGACTGAAGAACGGCACGTCACCATTGATCAAAACCTAATATGTGTCCTAATTGAGCAACAAATACTTTGATTGTCATTTAGAAAGTACCAACAAGGACATAAACTGTTTCCAGAAGAAGTAAGAATGTTTTGGGTTCAGGCTTTCTCTCTTGGGTGTTGTGGTTTTCCTCCTACAGTTCAAAGAAATATGCATTGGCTTATTTGCTTGTTCTGAATTTGCTATTAAGTGTGGGTGTGAGCATGAATTGCTGTCTTTGTCTGGCAACCCGTCAATGGGTGTACCCCGACCTTTTGCCCAGTGACAGCTACAGTCATGTGAAAAAATACATCTTTGACTCATAAAAATTAAGAGTTTAAATAGCAACCAGGTGCTCCTAATCAAATGTTAAATGTAAAAATTCATGGATTTATGAACTATGAACTCCTCTGTATACCAAAGTACTTTAGAGCTTGGCTGAAATCGGATGATGCAAAGAATAAATGATCTGCAGCACGGCACCAAATCTACAAGAGAAGGGCTGAAAAAGAAAATAATCAAGGTATTGCAATGGCCCAGTAAAAGTCCAGACCTCAACCCAACTGAATCGCTGTGCCGGGACCTTAAAAGAATAGTACATAAACGAATCCTTGCAAACCCCAATGAACTGAAGCAACACTGTGGTCCAGAATACTGGACCACAATGATGTGAGAGACTGATAAAGTCATACAGAAATCAAGTACTTCAATTTATTGCTGCTAAAGGTGGTTCTATAAGCAAATGAATCATGGGGTCACAGAACTCCTGAAAGTCTTGTAAAAACTTTCTTTTCCACAGGAGTGTAGACAGGCTCCAGACTTCCTCTGAGCCTGAATTGGTCAAGAAGTTACGAAATGATGGCTAAATTGTTTAAAGGTTCGCTATCCATCGGTATATAGGAAGTTGAATCTTTCTGCATGTCTAAATGCATTGAGTTGCTGTCGTATGTTTGATTCCTCATACACAGTAATTTGAAATGGGGGCAATGAGTGCCTCATGCCCTAAAGTGTTTCTCACTTGCTTCTCAGTACTCATAGCTGAGAAAGCTGTGGTTTCGGAGGTATTCATGTGTATGTTTCACTGTGCGCGTTGGAGGGTCTTTGTCCATGGGAGAATGAGCTTAGATAGAAACAAACTTCAGAAAGCGTTTCAAGACGGCATTTCAAAAGCCTTCCTTTTGATAATGATGAGCGTCAGGTTGATGAGGGCGGTGATTGATAACAAACAGATGTCGAGGTGGTGTCGAGGTTAGGCAGCCACGCTGTGACAGATTGAACTTCGAGCACAGGTACCATGGCGGTATCTGTTTAAATGATGATAAAGCAGGAATTTGTTTAGAAGTTGTAACAGGACGCTGCGGTTTCTGACTCACGCTTCCTGTGAGATGGCACAAAGTCAGGGGGATGTCCTATTGTGTACTGACCAACATCAACCATTTTGATAAATACTGACAGTTAAATTATCCTGCTTATATAATCTAGGTTTGTGTATCACCGTGTTTGTGCAAAGCCCATTCTTTTAACTGAATAGATTGTTGTGATTTGTGGTGTGTGATCAAATTTGCTTACATTACAATGTACTTAACTGACTTTTTTCCCAGCACAAGTCAAAGAGAAGTGTCTGCTGAGTCAAAAAAAAAAAAAAAAAAAGCTTGAAAGTGATGGATGTTGTGTTGCTTACATGTGGCAAAGTGGGCCAACAAGGCTATGGAATTTCATGCTTCAAGTATGTCAGGGGTGCTTTACTTTAACATGGCCTCTCTGGCATTTACTGATGGTGTCTATACACTGTAATTTATACGAGCTGAGTGGTGTTTCTGTTTAAAGCGAGGGCTGAAGTCTTTAAATTTTTTACAGGCTGGCTGTAGTCTGTCTGTACACCCTATGGATGTGATTAGCAAGCAGAAACAAAAACTACATGCTCAGCTTTGAAAGGTTCTTCAAAGCAGCATTAATGTAGAATAAATGGCAGTGTTTTTTTGCAAAAATACTCGAAAAATAGTCTTTTCTGTGTGCGTACTTTTTGAGCTGCACATATGTGCATTGTGCATATATATAAGATTTTAACACGATATCAATAATATCACATTTTTAGGTCAGTGACTGAAAATGAAGAGAAGTGGGTTTGGTCTACACAGCAGAGCTTGGATGGATAGGACTGCTGCATAAAAACAAATTTGTCTGTCAACCTGTGTTTGTTTGTGCTTTAAAGATGAATGGAAGAGGAAGAAGTTATGATATTTGGAGGGAGATTGTATTCATCATACACAAAAAAAGGGACGCACAGGAACCAAATATCGTGAGAGGAAGTTTCTGCTTCTTCCTCTGAGATTGATGCCGCGGAGGAGAGCATGGGAGTGACCTTGACTTGGTCATGAGAGTGCTGTGAGCTCAGCAAGAAATAGAGAGGGAGAGTTTTTAATCAGTAAACAGCCTCTCTCTTACCCTTTAGGAAGTAAACACACAAACATTAGGCGCTCTGCCATTATAGCGTATGGCCTTGAGGATTTAAATGGTTGCAATAAAGACAGATGGCAAATTGGTTGATAGGGAGGGGAAAGATGTCTGGAGTTTGAAAATGAAAAACAAAATTTAATAAAGAAATTAGACTAAATGAGCCCAGGCATCATGTTGTCGTACGCATTGTTTCCAAAAGCATTTGCCAAATGGTGTTTTTTTGCATATCTGTAAGCATCTTTTGATACTGTCATCCAGAGATTCGGGCTGTTTACTGAGTCATACTACAGTCACTCCCATTAAAAAAAGAGACAAAATACTTTGTTCCAGCTGCTCAAAAATGATTCAGCTTCTTATAAACTGCGTATGGGACCACTAGTTATATAGTGCTGTCCGAAAACCTTGAGCCACCCCTCATGTGCAACTTATGAAATGTGCAAACGTATGTGGAAATATAGTATATAAGGCAAAAACAGTATTTGTACAATTCTAATGAGCTTCAAAGTCAATCTTTGGTCTGACCACCTTTACTCTTCATCACAGTATGAACTCCAACAGCAAGCTTTCTTGTAGTTTCTTTAAGTAATTTTGAGGAATGGTCCTCCAGGCTTCCTGAAGGACATTGACAGCTCTTGTTTGGATGTTGGCTGCCTTTTGTTCCATTTTTTGTCAAGATGATCCCACACTGCTTCAGTAATGTTAAGGTGCAGGGTCTGGGGAGGACAGACTGATGCATTTTTCTATCCATGTGAGCTTTGACTGTATTCGCAGTGCATGTGGGATCCCTGTCATGCTGAAAAATGAAGCTGTTTTCAGTCAGAGGCTTTCCAGATGTTATTTCTGACTCTTCCTTTCTGTATTAATGTCATCAATTTTGTCAAGATCCCCAACACCATGAGCTGTGTTGGGGATCTCCACTGTGTCTTATAGAATCTTACTGACTCTCACTGTTGTACTGCTGCTTGCTTTGCAAAAGTCCCACCAATGAACGACAATGATAAAGGAAACTACAATCCCAGCATATCAGCTGGGACCCTTTCAAGTAGTCAAATTTTATGCATGGCACACTGTTAAATCTGACTTACCCTATCTATAATTACTTTGCAACCCACCTCTATCCCACCCTGTTCTTGTTGTGTTGTGTTTGACCTACTGAGTGCTTTTCACATGTAGGCACTGGAGGATGGGATGGTCCCAGAACAAATGATATTAGCCAATCTAAATTACTGCAGCTGGAAATAACAAATGTTAACTATAGTTATTCTAACTGAACTAAGGGTTAATTTTATTTTACCATCTAAAATCTTTGCTAATAATCCTTATTTCAAATGTGCATTACCCTAATGCGGAGTATTGACACAAACCTCCCAATAATTAAACTGAGTTCTCTGACTTCTCCAACATCTGTCAACAATCATATCGTCTTTATTGACTTAATCATCCAACGTTCTTTTCCTTAAACGCCTTTAATACAGCTTAAAAAACAGCCATATGGATTTGCTCGTGCCGTGGCTGAACGGGAAATTATGTTTACACAAACTAATATCCAAATTGACAGTTTCACGGCAGCAGTGCGCTTGAGGTATTTGTCTCTATCTTAGCCTTGATATGAGTACAGTGTTGACATCTATGAATGACTCGGGCAGATTTAGAAATATAAATAGTGTATGGAATTTCATGGGAGTGTTTTACTGTTTATGCATTCATATCTTGAAGCGTCGACCTTGATTTCCTTCCGTGCAGCCAGAAAGGTGCGTGTGAGGCCTTGAGGTGTGCAGCTGTGGAGTCTTTTCTTTTCGGCATGGCTTACATGAAATGTGTCCCAATAAATCAGGATTTATCCGGTGAACATGACTTTGAATGTTGTAGCACTGGATCCTGGTGTCTCGTGCATCCCATCTGTGGAACATATTTGCAAACAAAATAATTGCAGGCTGATGTGATTTCCAAACAGGGCTTGCGTCAGTTTTGGGGGAGGTTCACTTAAGGTATCTAAAACTCTACATCGTGACCGTGATTTTTGTTGTATCCAATCAAGATAGACAATCACCAGCCACTTCATTAGGTATACTAATTTAGCTGCGCTTTAACACAATTATCTGATCACGTGGTTTTAGACACATGTGCATGATAGAGAAAACCTGCTGATATTCAATCCGAGCATCAAAATGAAAGGCGATTAAAGTGACTTTGGTTATTGCAAGGTTGCCCCGTGTAAGGTGGGCTACGTTGAGCATTTGAGAAACTGCTGATTTTACTACCACCTCTATGGTTTACACAAGATGATCTGTAAAGGAGAAAATCTCCAGTGAGCTGCAGGTCTCTGGGTAAAAATGCCTTGTTGAGGTCAGAAGAGAAGCAGAACACAACACCGGGTCCCACTCCTGTCAGCTAAGAACAGGAACCTGAGGTTAGAGTTTGCACAGGCTCACTAAAATTGGACAGAAGAATGGAAAAATGGTGGCTGATTGATGAGTCTTGATTTCTGCTGCAATATTAAGCTGGTAGGGTCAGCATTTGGGGCTGTGTCTCAATTGTTCAGGCTGGTGGTGGTGTGATGGTGTGGGGGATATTTTCTTGGCACCTTTTGACTCGAACTTCTGACGGCTTCTTTCAGGCTGTCACGAAACTTAGATCATCTCAAATTGGTTTCTTGAACATGACAGTTAATGGCCTCCACAGTCACCAGATCTCAATCTGATAGAGCAGCTTTGGGATGTGGTAAAAGAAGATGATGGATGTGCAGCAGACAAATGTGCAACAAATGTGTGATGCTATCATGTCAATATGGACCAAAATCCCTGAGGATGTTCCTGCAGTTGAGAGTCTATCTCAGTGGACCTCTAAATTGTTAATAAAGTTATTTTATGATAAAGTTGTTTTCTTTTGGAAAATATTGTACTATCTGCACTAGTGATGCAAATAAGAGACAGTAAGAGAAAAGTGTATGTTGGAACCAAATATCGTGCTACTAAAATTATCTATAAATTTCTCGTTGCGTCTGTTAGTAGAATGTGATCTTGATACATATAACTTCTCCAAATGATGGAAAACTCTGATTAAGGATGCATTATGTAAATTCATGCAGAACAGCTAACAAAGAATATAAACATACTGAAAACCTCCAACTCTTCCTGCTGAGGAAGCCGTGTAGAAAGCACATGTCATATCTCTTGGTTAACAGTTCTTGCAGCTTTACAGCTTCATTCTTCAAATGAAGCTGTAAGGTTTCTAAGGTAGTTCCATAATGTTTGAAGATTTACTGACCAAATGCAAAATTTAAAAATGAATAAATATAACACTTTGTCATGTTTTGCATGTCAGCCGACACGGCATATCGATTATGAATTGCCATTTTAATACTACTATGTGCGGATATAAAGCTATATAGAGAGTTTTTCATACATAAACAAATATGATGATTGAGCAAGTCTGTAAATGAAAAATTGTAAAAATGCATCTGATCCATAAAACAAGAAGGAGTCTAATGCAAACACAGCTTTTCTTTCTGCTTTTCCTTCTCAGGTGATTTGAATTCTTGACTAGACGGATTTAAGATTTATATGATAGTTTGAACTTTAAGTGTGGTTTTTGTTCAGACGGTACAACAGACATTGGTAAGCTGTCTTCTGTGTGGCAAGGAAAGTTTCACCAATACTGTGACCACAAGTGTGTGTGTTTCTCTGCATGTAAGAGAAACTCTGGATGACTCCAGCACACCACTGCGCAGACACTCACTCCTTTTCCTCTGCCAGAAGAGGATTCATGCTACACATAACATAGACGGCCTCCAACACACATGCCTCACATTACTCCTGGCGTCATCCTAGCCGCTCACAGTGAGTTGCCTGCATTTTTGTGTGCGTCCAGGCTTATCTTTTTATGTATGTTTGCATGAGAGATGTACCCCATGAGAATCCAATTTGCTTTAGCAGTGCTTGCTTTTAACTGTTGGCTAGAGTTTACGCTGAATACTAAAATAATAGGATTAGGATGAAGTAAAATGACAGTGAAAAGTGGAGCGTGACCTACATGTGATTCACTGTTCATCCACCAGATGGACTCGGAGCTCTAAATGGCCTTTTTTGGCACTCGGCAGGCGTCCCTTTCCAGCCTCTCTCCTTGTAAGACGTGTAAACCTTCAACTTGGACTGTGTGCCGACGGCTGTGATGGTGGCGTGCATCGATGCTGAGCATGTGAATCATGTCTACAGCAATCCACAGTAAAATATGACCAGGGTTTAACAAGATTGCATGCCTCGAAAGAAACCAGAAAACAGTTTTTTTTCCTTGTACTTATTTCTTTGTGTTGTGTTCTGACCAGAGAATTTATTGTTTTCATTTATGCTGTTCGGGGAATGCTTTAGAAAATGAGAATAGCGGTCATGTGGTTATGAATAATTAATTTATTTTTTTTCTTTACAGCATCCAACAAACATAAACAGATGCAGGGGGCAAGTTCACATGGGCACTAAAACAATCACCATGGAGACCGGATTTTAAGTATGTGTGTATGTGTGCGCGCGTGTGCTATGTGAGGTAAGCACTCGCAGGCTCGTGTGTGATGTTTTACAAAAAAATCTGGCCTGACATCTAATACAGAAGTGTCTCTCTGCGTAAGGATGAACATGCCTCCGTTTGGCGAGCCAAATCATCCGTGCCCGTCTATGGCCAACTGGTGTTGTGCGATGAAAAACGTGGTGGGTGTTGGTGACCATCACACGAGCACAGAGATGGGATCTGAAGGCAGAACTGTGCTGAAAGCTTCCTTAAGTGAAGCCCCTAATCTTTGACCGCCACCACCGGAGCTGTAAAGTGATTCATCTGAGGGGTTTGCCGCAACAAATCCTTTACAGTACACACACATCAATAAAAAGGAATGCTTCTCTCAGTCACTTATTGACATGCTTCCTTTTTAATTCAATATAACCACTGTGCGCCTCTTGAGACAAAGAGTGTCACCGCCTGCCGCAGATTTCTGCCAGGGCTCATTATGCAATCCCGAGCTTTGATAATTCCTCCAGTACACCGTTTAATTAGAAACACATGGCCCTGAGATCGCAGAGGAGTACAAAGCTTCCAATGTCTATACAGCCTGCGCCATGAGTAATTGTTTCTCCCTAGCTAGTGCCGAGCCATTTTTTAACCTGCTGACAGCCAGCGAGCAGGAGGAGGAAGGAGAGAGAGAGAAAAAAGAGGAGAATCTGGAGATAAGATTTAATCCATATTGGAGTTTGTGTTGTTATTGTTTAGTTAAGAAAGGCACTGAGGAGAAGTGAGAAGCACAGGCAAAGGCAGCGTATGAGGAGGCCTGATATGCCCTCCCTCCCCTTTGTTCCTTTTTTTTCTTATTATTTTTTTGTTCTTTACTCTCAGCCAGGAGTTGTTAAGAGTGAGGGAGGTCCCAGGTGAGCTAGAGACCAATGGAGGCTGACATCATGACAGGACACTTCATCAAAGCCTGCGGAGGCTGTTTGGATACCTGCCCGGGCTAAGGAGGAAGAACTGTTATAGCTTCTCCTATATACTGCCAGGCAGTGCAGGAACACTTCCACTTCAGCTGATATTCAGTTCATGAAGGGATGTAATGTGCGTGCGTGAGTGAGAGAAAGACAAAGTGCTCTCATTTTTAAAAAAAATTTCCCCCACTCTGACCAGTTGAGGATGTCTTATAGATGTTTCATCTTTTTCCTTTACTTGTCGCTTCACCTTGACTGGGATAATTGATTTGTTACCTTGGCTCGGATATTACTTTTTGTTCCTTCTTAGTTGTGTTTTACTGAAAATACACACACAAAGCCCTTGGAGCATGAGTGATTAGATAGCAAAAGGCTGATTGTGTGAAAGTATTACATCTCGTCTTCTGTATGTTGAGGTGAAAAAGAGCTGCTGTTTTTCTGGCAGTCATCTTTGTAGGTGTTACTTTAAAAAAAAGTTAAACTTCAACAGTCATTCATTTATTTTACAAGCAAACTGAACTGAAAAACAGGAACAGTTTGTTCTTTAAGATTATTCATTTATGGATCAGTCACACAAGAGTAAAAATAGGACAGCAGCTTCTTTGTGACTAGGAAAACTTGTTTGCCCAGTGATTACAAATAGCTGTGGTGACCAACTGGTTGCAGACCACTTTAGATAACAAGATCAGTTGCACAGGTCTTCTGGTGGGAGCTCAGCCAACTCTGACTAACTGTAATCACTCTCAGACAGATTGGCATAGGTTTACAAATAATGTCTAATTTATAAATGCACACAGGTTGCCAGTATTTTGCTATCAGTCTGAATCCGCCTGTTGCGATGAGCGCAAATCATCTGTGACGTGTCTCTTTGCAAGACGGGGACTCGACTCAACTCTTTGTATCCTGGTTGTGTTCCTATGTGAAAACAAGGTTGCAAATTTCCCTGCCTTCGAGGAAACCATTCAAAGCATTCATTGCATATGGTTGCAATAATTTTGCTTGGTCTTCATGTTCTCCAACCACAGTTTCCCCTACTGGGACTGCAGCATTAGCCAGATTATCTAAATTCGTCACTATTTGTGGAAGGATTTCAGAGTTTTTTTTTCTTTTAAATCTATCCAGGTTATGTTGGACTCTCAATGCAAGGATTTCATGTGAATTCTGTTTAATGTAAATTTTGCATGGATACAGTTAATTGCTCTGTAATAAATATTAATGCAAACAGGAAACGTAATTGCCATTCAGGTGTAAACTGCTAGCAGACTGACTCCATCTTATCACCAGTTTATTGTCGTCTTGATATACTAAAGTCACTTTGAACACGACAACTAAGTGTGAATGGTCACAGACCTGGAAGCAACATTCAGCCAATGTGTTTCAAAAGGAGCAACTTTTACTTTGAAGGCAAATAGTTTATCCAGTTTGTGTTGCACTTTTCACGGTTTCACTACAGTGGAGAGAGTAGCTGGACAGTGTTTGTAGACAAGTCTGTCACTTTCATTTAAATTACTGCGGTATGGTAGTGACACTCACAAGGAGGTTTTTGCCAACTGGTTGGGTAATGCATATTTTTTTTCCATACCAACAGGTGGTTGCCAGACTGGTCTATATGCCTGAGTGAGTGGGCCTTTAGCAATCCTTTTTCCAGCAATTACCACCAACCAGTTCCAAGTGGATGGCGAATACTCATTTTTTTCCTCACAGCTGGTGGTTGTCGGATGGTCTACATCTGATTATCGGTGATTGATTGTCACAGACAATCGAGACAATGTAGACAATTGGCAGACAGCAAATGGCAGACGACTTAAGGTCAGACGGTTAGTAGTTATCTATGCATCCATCGAGTCTCCTACATATCCAATTCAGGATTGGCGGGGGCAGGGTACATCATCACCAGTCTGTCCCAGGGCTAACGCAGAATCACTAATTAACCTAACCACACTACCTGCTTGACTTTGGACTTTGGGAGGACGCCAGAGTAATGTTTAAGTGTACCAACTGCCTCTTCACAAACTTTTTAGCTATGACAGACTGTAATTTTGTCACAGTTCTTGCTGCATCAAAAATATTAAAAAAATACTTGTTGAATATGGTTATTTGTTATAGGAGTCTTGGTCATGGTGGCCAATTGCTAACTAAACTTAACAATCCATTTGGCCACACAAATACTGGAAATCACATTACATGTGAGTCTAAACACAAGTCTAAATACAAAATAGGTGAAATGGCTTTCACAGCTCACCTATATTCAAGATTTGACCGTGAACATTTAATTTTCTATGAATATTTGCTTTTCCCAAAGACATAATTCTCTGTTATAGCTTCAAAATGTACATTAGATTGCTGTTAATATTTTCTCTTTCAGTGGTTTTACAGAATTTATGGTATTCAACTGAGAAAAACCCATACATTACAGTGTAAAATTGTCTGTTTTTAAAGCTATTTTATAGCGTTGTTTCCTTTCCTACACACTGTCAGCGAATAACATTGAGAACATGAGATTCTTGGTCTGCTTGTCGTGTATGCTTGTGTCAAACGTTGCCACCCTGAGTTCCATGCCTGTCTTCATTTTGTCATATGACAGTCATCCCTGGCCAGCGTATGTACAATGCTGGGTGCTATATAAGGTTAACTCAAATAACCACAGCTGTTCACAACCATTTTAGATGGAAAGACAGTGTGAGAGTTAAAAATGGGAGGAGAACAAAACTTTGAACTTGTCTCCATCTTTCAGTTTCTCTCTGTGCCCTGTCCAGAATAACCATTAAGCTGCTGTGGTCGGAATCCCAACTCACATGACTCAAATCCTCCTCCTCTGTTAGAGTTAACTGTTTGGCCTCCTCCACTTGTGGGCTGATGATGTCACTGATCTCGGGGGCCCCTCTTGGTCATCGGGAGCCAGGCTCCAGGATGACGTCAGATAGCTGGTAATGGCGTGAGCTAGAGCCACTTTCGGACAGCTTGATGTATTTGGATGGCACAGATGGTTTGGGAAGGGAGAGGAGGAGGGACTTGGGTGCCAGCATGGAGGGTGGCAATGACGCTTCTTATCAAGTGGTGCCACATGCGGGCTCTGATGTGCCATTGTGACAGGACGGTTTTCTCCTTTTCATCTAAATCTGTCTCCTATTGTCTATTTTTTCCCCTCTTGATCCAATCCACCTCATTCTTCTCTAACTCATTAATTAATTTCTTTTTAGCCTATTCTCTTTTTTTATGCTCAGTCTTGCTCCTGCTTAGTCTTTGTCGCTTTGTCTTTCCCTTTTCAGCTTGCTATCTCTTCTCTATCTCTTTCAATTTGCCTCCGTGTTTATGGTGGTTTATCTAACTCTCTAATCAGTGTGATCTCTTTAGCTCTTGCCTGCACTGTCTCTTCCATTTCTAATTGGAGTGCTTTTAATTTGTCTCTTTGTCTCACTCTCACTTCCTCATATGTCGTTTCCCTCTTGCCCTCTTTTCCTCTCTCCTTCTCTCCATCTCTTATTCTTTGTCTGGGATTGTCTTTTTCTCCTTTGTGTGCTCTGACAGGCCTCTTCCTCTCATTGATAGTGATGGCAGGCTCAGCCGCACTCCATAATGCTGCTGATATTTTTCCCAGCAGAGACCCCACTGTTGCTGCTGCTGCCCACCCCCTTAAAAAAATGGACAAGACACCCCTCCTTTCCTGCTCCCAATCCATACTTCTCTGTTTCCTCTAGCTCTGCCAAGCTTCTACCATTCAGCAGGGGAGCGGTTCAACAAGACTGGTTTGTTTTGGAGAGTCACTGGGCCCCAGCCTCATAGAGATTAATGCTCAGACAGACGGGGATGACATTTATGAGGCATGGACTGGAGCAAAATATAGAAGAAATGGGAATAGTACTGGTTAATGGTGTTGGATCAAATTTGATCCTTCGGCGACACACGGCCGCCACTTCAGAAGGAGTCCTTTTCAGAGACAGAATGAGGACTAACGTGTGTTTGTAGAGCAGAGAAAGAGGCCACATCAATATGTGTAGATGAGAACTTCCCACTCCCAGTAACTCCCCTATCCACCTCAGCATTATTCACTGAAATGCTAGTGATCATGTAGATTGATGGCGACAAACTCCGAGCCAGCTGAGTGTTCAGATAACTTAATCAAATGATTAATTTCTCTGCTGTTTCCGCAGAATATTCATTAGTGTGTGTATTGACGTAGCCTTCAGTTAGAAGTAATCAATGCAGTTGAACATACACACAGCAGGCATGATCCATCTATAAATGTCTCCAATTATATCTGCTTTTATCAGAGTGATAGATACTGTTCAGTGGCTCCAAAAGGGGGGTGTTTACATCTACTCCGTGCTTTGAACAGCGTAGTGCTACAATAGTTTCTGGAGGAGAAGTTATCAATGTAACGCCAAATTGGAATGGATCGTAAAAGAATTGGAACATGCACACAGCTCTCACCCCACATCGAGGTCCATCGCTCTTTACAGCTGCGTGATCAATGGAGCTGAGGCAGCGTAGCCAAGCTGCTATCCATTTTCATTACCGACTTTGCTCTTGCTGCTTTTCCTCGTTGTCCACCAAAGGCTGGGGGAATGTGGGCGGCCGGTCATACTTACATTCTTCCATTCGCACGGTTGCCACGTACCATGCCTGAGAACTAATGTGTCCCCCCTCCCGCCACTCCCTCGCTGGCCTGCACTCACATCAGGCTAAATGTTCCAGGCCTGAGCGCACTTCAGTTTGGTTTTTTTGCTCTTCTCCCTGTCTTCTCTACATCCAGAATAGAAGGGAAAGTCTTTTCTCTCACAAGCATAATAACATTGTGACTCTGTGTGTTAACGAGAGGGGAACATTTTCATTCCTGAGTGGCGTAGTGATGCTGTCACCTAACAGCAGGAAGTCTCTGTGCTTCTGTTTCATCCCAGAGTCCAAAGGTTAGCTTAATTAGCAACTCTAAAGTGGCCATAGCTGTGACTGTGAGAGTCACCCTGCATCCTGCCTCTTGCTCAATGTCATACCAGCAACCCTTGGTAGACAATTGATTAAGGAAATGGATAGATGGTGTTTCGGTCATATTGCCTAAAGCCAGCTGATGTTAAATGAACTGTGCTGAACCTACCTCTTGAAGAGGGAAATGGAACGGAACACAAAGGGTCTCAGTATACCCATCATATCATTAACAGTGACATCACTACAGCTCCGTACCATTTATAACAGTGCTTAGGGTTCAGATACCTGCTGTGGTATTCTCCTCAACTATAGTTTTTGCTACTTAGTTCAAGACTTCATATCAACACTGGTATAGAAAGAGAAGAAGTCAAAAACAGAAGCAACAAAATCATATTTTTTTCAGAGCTTTTCCAGAAATCCTCACCTTTTCAAACTATTGCAACATCTCCCTGTTTTTAATCTGCAAATCTCACTTGACATTTAACATGCACGCTTGCATCTTCAACCTGACTGTGGCTACGGCGGCACGACATGTTAGATTACAAAAATTAAGTGGTGCACGAGTAGCTGACAGCCAAAGCTCCAGTGGATGTGATGTCACTTTGATCATAGAGCATCATTCTGTAGTTTGAGAGTGACGCGCATAATAGCCCGGTTAAGAGTGGCTTCCTTTCAGGGGTAATGGTAAAAATTGCCTAGTTTGAGTTCATATTCAATAGCTATTGGAGAAATAGTCAAAGCATGTTTGCAATTCTGCTAAAGGGAGGCTTACATTGCATGCAGAAAACTAATAAGTAAAGTAAAAAATAAAGTACATAAATGGACCAAAAATACACAAAAGACAGTATGAAACAAAAACTATACAATACAGGTAGACAGTTCGAAAGAGACAGAACAATACAAAAAGGCACAAAATATATTACTTTCAAGTAACATGAAAAAGAAGCAGCTCCATTGTAAATACATAACTAATCCTTAATTAAAAAATTTTTTTTTAAAAGGATCCCAGTCAGTACTGAACTTGAGGAATTCCACATGTTGATACTGGAACAGAAAATCAACGACAAATGAGGATTTACGTAATATCATCTTATAGTTTTAGTTCCTCATGTTACTGCACTGGAAACTCTTAAGTGGAACCACAAGATCACTGATTACCTCAGGAGTCTGATTATATACCAAAAGTCATGGCTAAAGATAGCACTGTAATCTAATTCATTATCCTGAGAAGTGTTCGCAATTTTAGGTGTTTCACATTTACTTACATGAAGGGGGCAGAATATTAGAAACATCTTTACAACTTATTTAACATCTACAACTGAGTCAATGAAAGATGAACATTAATGACACTGTAAATTGTGTTTAGTTGTGCTACACTATAGGGGTGAAGTTATTTTAATTCTAATGAGAATGTCTTTGTGCCCTTGTTGGACATATACTCCAATATTTCAAATATAATTAATACTGGAAAGCTCAAGCAAGCATGCAGGACAAGGCATGCAATTTTATCTAAAAAATGCAAGGAGTGTGAATGGCATGACTTCAGTGGCCTTTTGTACTTCTCTAGTAAAGTCCTATGGAGTTCAGATTACCATCAGCCCATTTTTAACTGAAATTCCTTCATCCACTTTGAAGTTGCCTGAAGTCAGGACGATCCCTCTGATTAAATTATGTTTCATCTGTGTCAGATAGTGAGTAATTACTTTAGATGTACACATGCCTGTGTATCCATACATGTATATACAGTATATTTACAACACAAAAAGCTTTGCATGCTGAAAGTACACCGATATGAAAACCACCTGCTTAACATGAGTAGGAAGTGTAGACTTCTGAAGAGGTTTGGTGGTAGCAGGCATCAAGACATGTGCGTTAAAATCTGTTAGTTGATCCGGTGGTTTCTCAGCTCATCCTTCAGATACTTTACCCAAGTGAGATCTGGGATGTTGAACTCTTTGTACCTTCCTCAAACCAATTCTTTAAACATTTTTCAATATAGTGAGGTCTATTATCCTGCTTTAATAGGCCTTCAGAAAGTGCTCTCGTCATGAAAAGGGTGATTTTGGTCTGCAACAATTCTAAGGTAGGTTTTATATGTCAAAATGACACCTGCAAGAGTGTCATGATACAAGGAAAAAAAATGTGATTCATTTGGCTATTGTACAATTCTGACCCTCACATATCTATCCTAGGCAATTTCAACAGTGGACAGAAGACACCATGTGCACCCTTACCTGTAGCTATGCATCCCATCAGAGATACTTTTGTGTCATAGCCAGCGTAAAGCTTTCACCAGCTTGTCTGCTGGTCATCCTTCACTCCCAGTGAGCATCATCAAACTCATGATGCTGTCTTAGGTTATTTTTCTTTCTACCACTTTCCGTATGTAGTAGCCATGTCAAGACTTTGCATTTGTAAATGGTATAACTTAGCTGTCAAACCATCACAATTAGACAATGAGACTGTCAGAATTTCTCAGATCCTTATGGTCGTCCAGTTTTCCTGCTCCCAGTGTAGCAACTTCAAGAACTGGCTGTTTTCTTTCTGTCTAATATATCTTCCCCTGTCAGTGGTTCTAAAGTATATTCATTTATATGCTTGTTGTACAAAAACCATGTAGATGTTCAGATGCAGACAGGACACAGATGTTCGCACAAGCACTGACACTTCCATAGTCTTGTCTGTTGATTCTCTATAACAGGAGCTTCTGTTAGATAACATGTCTGAGCATGTGATACATCTTGTCATGCATTAATTCAATTAGTGTGATATTCTAAATATCTGTGGTGGTTTGTCTTGGTTGAGTTACATATTCATCACAATTATGTCAAGTAAAATCCCCACTCAGCTAACTGCAAACGGCTCCATTGTGAGATGTAGCCTTTAGGGGCAGGCGGGATCAGAGTAATTATAGTGAAAGTGTAAATCATTTTTTCTACGAGCACGTCAGAGAGGAGCTGTTGTGAATGAAGCTAGTTCTTTGTGGGCAAGAGGCTCACTATTTGGGTACAAAAAGCCTTTTGTTTTACAGTGGTGTCTTCTGTATTCAATCACAGAGCTATTAAAACAGCCAGAGATATTTGATTCAAATTTAAGAGCACTAGTATGACATATCGCATGGTCCTTAGGGTTTTGTGGGTTATTCAGTCATGCCAGAGGCAATGGGAATAGCCAATTGGGAATGTTCAGCACTGACCTATCTTTTCTTTGCACAACTTTTTTTTTTTTTTTGGTAGTTAGGACAGTATACTATTTTTCAGGAAGCATAAATGTGAATCACCACTTGTGTGGTGATTCATATAGTATCCTGGTTGCACCTGTGGATAAGCCCAATATCATTACTCACCCAGGAGAGAAAAGGAAGTAATGAAATCTTGCATCTGGATCGTTGTAGGAAAACAAACAGCTGAGCCTGATGCACATACGTTTCATATCGCATTGTGTTGTCATGTAAATATTTTCAAGTAATCCAACAGAATTCGTCTTTTATTAAGCCCAAGTGAATTGTTATGACTGAGAACAGGCCACAGTGGGAACAATGAGCCTGAAAGGTGATATTGATTTTGATGAATGCCAAATGCGCACTGCTGGAAATGGTAGATTTTTCACAAGAGCTCAGGGCTGCATTAAAGCACAGTGTGTGTCTGGTTTCAACCCACGTTCATTTGGGAAGCGCAGCATCCGATTCATTTGTCCCCATGTGTCGTTTCATAGACAGGACAGGTTACCGATGGCTGTAGCGGCAGAACTGCCCTCCATCACGGCTGACGGCTGTGACAGTAATGCCGACTGTAGCTGCTAATGGGACCGCAGGGACTTTTTGCTGTGTGCGACATCAATCAGGGTCCTCAGCACGCTCACTCAAATGGCCCTCCTCACTCACTCAACACATAGCAGATGTCCCACTCTGATCCTCCAGCACACGTATAAATAATGCCAAATGCATGCTAATGACGTTGTTCTGTTGCATTGGCGAAACTAATCCCAATTGTGGTTACAAATGGCTGCAAGGTGCCGGCCATGTTCTTGCATCCAGTGCCGTTTAACGACAATTTTTGATATTTGTCTGCAGTTTATTACAATACATACATGTTTTTTTCCACTTTAATAATATGAAGTCTTTTCAACAGTGATGTCAAGTAATGCTAAATCCCAGTGCTAATACATATATGTGACTTTTTGGCTTTTATAGCTGTTCAAGTCTGTGCATTTAGGAAACAAAAAGTTTACAATGATGATCTCATTGGGTTGGTACCCTAGGTTTTAAATGGTCCACCATAATGCCTCCACTTCTCCATAAATAAATTACTGAATCACTGTATGTTTTATCACTCGTCCCTCAAACTATTTTAATTGTATTTTCAGTACAGCTCTGAAAAACACTCCACACTTTTTGCCTCAGTCATCAGCTGTTGCTTCTTCACAATAAATACATATATAAACATACAGACACATAATCAAACATACCAACAGACATTCATTCCAACATACACACATACATACTAGGGGTGCAACGATACACAAAATTCACGGTTCGGTTCGGTTCGATACTTTGGTGTCACAGTTCGATATTTTTTCGATACAAAAAAATGTTCATGCTTTTTTAATTTGTCATTTGTTAAAATTATAAATATATATTTTAACTCAAAAGTACAGTTTTTAAATTTAATGTTGCTGAAACGACAAAGTAATAAAAAAATAAATATCTGATGGAGAAATCACTCATCTTTGGAAAAGAGAGTTTATTACAGAGAAATGGCTCTTTCCAAAATAAAAGCTATACTATACGCTTCTTCTGGGGTATACTCTCAGCAGCATATTAAACATATCAGGTCCCCCATAAGGAGAATCATGTGCTAACAGCTGTCTAAATGACTCGGGTAAAGTTTGTAGCATGCGTGCTTGTTGTTTTTGTCTGCTTCCACTTGTCTTTGCACTAGGATGATGTCGGAGTAAATATGCAGTCATATTCATTGTGGTCCCACTAGTGCTGTCAGCGTTAATCTGAAACGCGGCAAATCTCCGTTAACGAGCTACCGCGGATCGCCCCGTGCGTGGGGCTGGACTGTGTCAACACGTTAACGAGCAAACTGCGCTAACGCAGTAGTTCCCACCCATGTAATTGAGCATTGCGTGGCACATCCGACATACTGTTTTACTTTTGTCCATGACGCGCTTACCTTCAGGGTCATACTTCACATGAAGACCAAAATAGTTCCAAAGGTCAGATCTGAATGAGGGTGGGGGAGGTTCAATTTGCTTTGTTGCAACAAGTTTAGCTTCTGTCTTGCTAGCTTGCGCTGCGCTCAGTGGATCTGCGCTCGCCAGTGCAGCCTAGGCGGAGTAGTCGAACGCAGATCCACTGAGCTCTCAACACAGACAGCATCGTCAGAAGAAAAGTTGATAAAATAAATTAAAAATTTTGTATTGTTCGATACACATGCGTACCGAACCGAAAGCACTGTATCGAACGGTTCAATATCGATACAAGTATCGTTGCACCCCTAATACATACATATACGCATGGTTTCAAACTATGGCCAAAAAGGAAGAGAAATGGATAAAGGAAATACTAACCTATAAAACTTCGTTTTCAGCATTTACATTTCAGTAGTTACAGACCACTTTGAATTGCCGAACAATTGCACGGGTCTACTTGTGGGAGATAACTTGTCTTGTGGTTCCATTTTGACAGCGTGTAATCAGTCTCAAACAGACTGGTAAAAGTTTGCCAATAGTCGCATCTAGTTTATATAAATGCATTCAGGTTGCCAGTACTTTGCAGTCAATCTGAGCTGATCTGTGGCAATGAGCACTACTCATTTCCGCTGTGTCTCTTTGCAATAGAGAACTTAACTCAGCTTGTTGGCAAATAGTTGTATCTTGGTTCTAGTCTGTAAAAGCAAGGCTGCTAAATGGCTGTGTCGTTTAGCAGTTATTTTTGCTGTCCTGCAGCAACAACATCAATACTTGTGGAGGATTCTGAATTTCTGTTTCAAATCCGAGTTTCTGGCTGGACTCTGAATGCAAATAGTTAATGTGAATTTCTTTCTATGTTGACAGCAACTGATTTTGCAATTTTTACAATTTGCCACAGTTAATTGCTGTATTATCACAAACAGATTGCCTGTAATCACCAGCTTGACCCCATTCAACTGCTAACAGACAGCAGACTGATTTCATGTTCTTGCCATTTTAGCAGCGTCTTGATGCTCCAAAGTTGCTTTGATGATGAAAACTGACTGTGAGTGGTCACAGACGTGGTCCTCATCCATTTTAAAGGCTCTTTGGACATGATTGCAGTTTGAAACCTTCATTGGTACATTTTTTGGAAATCTTAATGTGTTACTGCCACCTAAAGATCAATGGAATTGTGTGAAATAATTAACTTTACTGTGCAAATACAATACAAAGAAAACAAAGAGTTAGCTTAGTAATAATACGTTTAGTTGGTGGTCGGAATTATTTGTCAAGTTCTATATAGTTTTAGTTTTAGCGGTTTAATCATACAGCATGTTTGTGAGTGTTTATAGGTTTTTGAAATTGATTACAGTAAGCACCAATCAAAAATCCTCTTTAATGTCATATCCATAGTTAATCATCCACCTAATAAGCGTTGGATACCTTTGTCTCAGTGCTGCAGCACGTATCCCAATGGGGCTCATTTTACTGCATTCTTCCATCGAAGGACAGGGCAAGTACGCGATGGTCCCGTGGGTCCTATAAGCAACAAGATGACTCACCTTCACAAATTATTTCACAAGTTCTTCAGAGTTCGTTGAAATGTCACTTTCTTCTTCCCCTTTTACCTTGTCCCTTTGCCCAGGTGCTGAATCGACACACCATTGTCTGTTGGAGCGGAGCATCGATCCCTCCCCCAGTCAGCACCTCCTCACTGATGAAGGCAAGAGGGAAGAGAGCAATATGCTTAGAACAGCATAGCCATTTTTATACTAAAATTGCTGAGACAGAGAGGAGATGCGCTGATCTGTGTAAGATACACTCCTGAACACTGCCTGATGGACGCGATAGACTGTAACCTTTTGGCAAAGTTTCAAGGTGGTACATCAATGGAAACAGCTTTCCATCTTGTTGTGGTCTTTGTTGCCGTTGTAATCTTTGTATGAGGGGCACAAAGCCTTTAATCTGACAAACACCTTTAGCCTGCTGTCCTCCCTCAAGGATTCTGTGGCTTCTTTTAGTGCTACCTGTTCTCCAGGGTGAAGCACAGCTTTTTTCGTCAACACCAATATAGCACCTTTGTCTAAATGCGCTTGCTCATTTCCTCCATTTCCACAGTGACATTGCATTAAAGCCCCACGGTTTCCCCACTGCCATTGTCCCTACCCCCCATCATGCAGACAGGGAGGGCTTTTTGTAGTTGGTCCCCTCCTCCTGTAGGCTGTAATCACCCTGAGAATGGGGTAATTAGGGCCACTGTAGGGTAATTACCAGAGCTTGAGTTGTTTAATTACGGCCTTCTCTGGAGCTGTCTGATGCCAGTGACAGTGGAGGCGCCACTCACCGATAGAGTGATTTCATCCTCTTGACTGTACCAGGCGGTGAGGGACAGAGAGAGGAAACATGGTAATAGAATGAGTAGGCGTGAGTGGGCGGGATCGGAGGAGTTACACTGAGAGGGAATGAGAGAGTTAAAGGCAAAAGCAGACGATCTAGATTTGATAAATGTATATGTCAACAATGGCATGGGGGAGGCAGGAGATAACAAAGCAAAGCGGAGATTATTTTTGAAAAAAAGTGTACCAATTTAATTTATTTGACTGTGTGTGTTTGTCTTTGCTGTTTTTCTTTGGTATTACTTACAGTATTGCAATCCAGCCTATGCGGATTTGGTGCAAAGTCAATAGAAGAAAGCCAGCAGAGTTGTTTTTGGAGTATATATCATGTATAGTTTTAAAAACCTTAAAGAAGAAGAACTCTAGTTGTTGCCTGAAAAAGAAGAAGAAGAAAACATCTATGCGAAGAAAAGTGGGTGACATGGCAAACAGGCATCCCACTGGTGGCAAATTCCTGCTTTAAGGAATCACACATGAACGTGACTGAGAGAAGGAGGGCTTCCCTTTTGCCCTTTAGTTTCTTCTAACCAGCCGTGACGGCCATCTTGGACTGCAGCAGTAAAGGAGTTGCGGACCTGAAGATTTGTGGGGCAAAGGGGCGGGGGGTCAATCCCCCAAACTAGGGGAAAGGAATTCACACGGGCAGCCTAACATTCCCCCAACTGGAAAAATGATTCTGTCTGCACACTGTCTCTGACTAAGCCTAAAATAGAGCATGGTGAGAAGATTCCCGCCACCCACAGACCACAATTCTAAAATCCTAACCAGACTTAGATCAATATACACTATGTGATTAAAAGCTTGTCTGAATACTTTGAACAGATGTGGAAGGTGCTCAACAAGGAGTCTCCGTCACGAGTTTTTATTTAGCTGAAGTGGAAGGTTTTAACTCAGTTCAGACTAACCCAACAGCAACGGAAAGGGTCTGCTAGACATTTTAGCATGCATTGTTTACCAAACATCATGCTCTGCAAATCTTTGATCTTTATGACTGATGACTGAAAGGCATTTTTATGGTGCAATGACCTGTTGAATCTTTGTTCGGATTCCAGCGTGAGCATGTGAGCTGTTTGTATTTCCACTGTACCAGACGCTCGTAACTCAAAACACCAGATGAAGATGTAAGGGCAGAAAATATTTCCTGACAAATGTGTTGACTGACAGCGGCCTGTTGACCGTTTGAATCTTGCCCCCCTCCTCCACATGCGTCGCTCCTCTCAATTCTCAATTTTTAAGAAACCTGCACGTATTTTTAGTTTGGCTACAGGAAACGCTCACTGAACCAGAATTTTGGCTCAGCTGATCCTAGCTCGTGAACATGAGGCTGACAGACATGTGTTTTCATACATGCTTTTCGAGCAGATGAGTTAGAGTTATTGTTAATGTTGTGTTGCAGATGCGACATGTTATCATTCTTCGGCATTGGTGCCTGACAGATGTTACGGGATGACAGCGGAAGTCCGTTGGGGATTAATGGTGATAGATGAACTGGCTGCTTTTTCCCGGCTGACGAACCGCAGTAATGCGGGGAATCACCTCTGCTAGAAGACAAGGATGACTGAGTCTGACACCTTATTTTAAAGACCGCAAACCCGCAACCTCCTCAATATCTCACTGAGCTTTTATTTGTTTTCAGAGAGAGTATATAAAGACTGTGAATGTCAGTCAGGTGGAACCGCGGGTCATATGAGTGTAAAATGAGGCGACACCAAAGGCTTGTTGGGAAGTGCTATTTCCAGACTGCCTCGCCTTCCCCAGCAGTTACGACGAAGAGGCGGATGGACATCCTCAAACATCTTTGACACTCTGCACTCACTATCTCTGTCACCAAGTCTGCTAATGTACTTTAGTATGCGGAGACAGTGCAATTTAGTGCAATCATTTTTACAGACAACCAGCTTGTGAGGGTTCAACGAGCACTTTTCTCTTTGAGGGCCCATCCATATGTTTTGCATTATATCTGAAGTGTTTTCCATGTGTGGTGTCCTCTCATAGGTTATTGAAGATGCAAGTGTGTAATTGTTACACGTTTATGAGCGATATTTGCTTTTTAAATGGAGTCGCAATCGCAAGCTATTTGTGTGCTGCTCCTTTGATTGGCTGCTGATTGATTGCACAACATATAATTAGTTGCTTCCAGCGTAGTTGATCTTTCAGCGTCGAAGTTCCCACACTAAAATAACTTCACTGCATTTAGAACTGATCTCTTTTGCCAACATGTTTGCCGCTCACATACAGACACCTGGCAGATGTCTCAGTTTTTTGTGTGTTTTTTTTTTTAAATTAAGATAAGACAAAGTGCTTTAAAAACAGTTTCAAAGCATGTAAAAGAAAACTAAGAACTTCATATCAGTGACCTTCGTCAGCTCAAGCTATCTCCTGCATCTGTGAATCATTTCTCCAATTAGTGATAGAAAAACAGCCTAACGCTGAGAACTGAGACAAATTCAGTCGCGGAGTGAAAAAAGGCAGCTCGTGTTTGATCTCTGCAGGCAACGGCGTAAAGAAACCTTCACTGAAACGTGTTATCTTCAGAATAGACTGCAGCCTCACCTCCTCCACCTCAGTGACCTTGTCATTTGGCTCTCCATCTTATCAGAGAAGGGAATGATGTCAGCACTCATCTCTTTTCGACCATACCAAGGGGGTGAAATGGGACTCTCCTGCAGCCAGTCTGTTAGAAATATGTATAGCGGAGGTCCAGTGATTTAACAGGAGACCGCGGATCGATAACAGCCTGTAGTGTGAAGACTGAAAAATGCTGGGTAGGTTTTTGCAGAAAATAAAAACAAAATAAAAAGCCCTCTCCGTGGATTCTGATGTGTTTCCAAAGTCACATGAGGGTCTGTGTAATGCAGTTGGCTGCCAAAGTCTGGTTTTTAATTGGCTCCCTTGTGTTGATCATTGGACTGTTCTCTCCTGGACTCCTGAAGCAGCAGTACAGTGCTCCTGCCTCGCTGCCTATTAGAACTGACAGTTTAGCATCCATCACTTAATGTGTCCAATTTCTCATCCTCCTATCACGGGGAGAACTCCAAGACTACTGCGGCTGCCCTATTTTCTCTTGTTATTTCTGCTTTGTTGTCCTTTTGTTTAGGTTGTATGGGTGGATGCAAAGTAGCGCTAACCCCCCAGTCTTCTGGTGTCTGTCAATCAACTCAGCGCCTGTCCTTTGTGCATCACGTCACTTTTTCCAAACGCCTTCAGCAGAGATGAAAAAGCCACCTGACCCCTTTTTAAAGCGAAGCTCCGCTTGCAGCCCTGTGATCGTTGTACCGTTTGTGGCCTTCCCCATGGTTTGCGTTTGCCCCCACATTTCATGGCTTCAGACACTCTCACTGAGATCAATCTCCCAAAGTCCCGACCCCCTGTTGGGACTCCCTCTGAAAGTGCTAATGACCCCGTTTGTCTAAGGAGCCACCCGGTCCTCTTCTCTTGTGCCTGCCTCCTTCTAGGCCCAGCTCCGTCTTCTCTTTATAGTGATTACTTTGCCAGTTGTGGCTTTCTTGTCTGACCTTAACTGCCTTGAGGGCGGAAGACAGCTGAACTTTTGCTGCAGGTCAGGGCATTTGGCGGGAGAATAGTGCTGGTCTAGTTTTGTGGGGAACACTCGGGGCAAGCACCTGCTGACTTGCCAGTGACACAGGTGCTGACAAGTCAACGAACGCGCCTTGTAGCGCAGATTTCTATATTTATACTCATTCAGCCTGCAGCTTCAGATTAAGATTTGGTCAAGTAAATTTTTACTGTGTCAGTTTGATAGACCCACAAGGATAAAAAGCTGTCAGTAGGAGAACTATTAAGTGTAAACGTCAGTGCTCGCTGGATGTTCACTCCCTGAAAATAAATCAGAAATTTTGTGTAAATCCTCCTCGATCACAACATGACAAAGGACCAGCTGTATCATTTCCATCTGGCTGCATTTCAATAGCACCAACAATTTAAGGAATCTGATATGGGAGCTGCGGCTGTGTATCCGATGTTTTGCAGTGATGCGCCTTTCCTCTGTGTCAGCGGTTAGGATCGCAGAGAGATCATCTGAACTGTGATGACGCTTTCTTGGGTTCAGACCAACTCTACATTATCCATGATACATGAATTTGCTGCTCTCCACCCCCTGTGCTTGAGGCCTCACATTACCATGAGCCCACAAAGTAATTTGTAGACAGATAATTTCGATGACCTCTGACAGAAGCTACGCATTGTTTGCTATAGCCCTTCTATGGCAGATTTATTCTCGGGGGTTCAGCTCATTGCTCGTTTCGGGGGAGCTGGCAAAAGTCTCTGCAGTGGCCCAATTAGTGGTTTTGGAACATGGGGAAGTGATCATTGTTAGTTAGTAAAGCACAATAATGGACTTCATCATTCTGCATCTGCAAACGCATATAACCGGCAAAAGATAAATACACATTTTAAAGTCCAGCTAAGTATGTCCTTCAGGCTGTGCTCAGGCGAGATGCCATGAAAATCTGCTCAAATAGCAGAAACAGAGAAGCAGGAATCAACTGAGAAGGCAGCCCGGGTTCATAAGTCAATCCCTTGTGCAGATGCTGTTTATTTTTTCAGTTGTAATCTTTGATGCTGGGTTTATTTGTGGACCTGTCAGTCTTTTATAAACATGTGGGTACCTCAAAGTGTGTCTTATCAACCCCTAGTCCAGGATTTAAATATGGGAAGAAAAGATTGTGACTCGAACAAATGGTATTTTATTTAGCTACATAGCAATCTACTGATTCCATGTGGTTATCTTAATTTGCTTGTAATGTAATCCTGTAATGGATAAGAGCATATGAGGATTATTATTTCCAGTTAATGTATCTGGAGAGTATTCAATTTTCCTCTAAGGCGTTTCCTTTTTCAGTATTGTTAGCAGATTTTGCAGTAAAGTGTTTGTGGAGCTCACTTTCCTTTTGAGACAATGTCTGTTATGCAAAAATGCTCATTCAGTTGTAGAATGTCTGAAGCTTTCCAGTCTTCAATAATTTAGCATAAAAAATGACTCTGGAGAATAATGATCTCTGAAAAAGTTATGACAAGAGAATATAGATTGGGTAACACTTTCTTAACCTACTGTTATACAACAGTAGGTTATGAGGTTTCAGTACGCAGGCTGGGTTAACATGCATTCATCATTGGTTCAATTTATCCTTAATTTGTAACAGAGCTTTAGTTGTTCCTAGTTAATTCTTAAGTTTAATGAAAATGTATTTCTATTTTATAAAACCAAGTAAACTACTGTGCAAAACTCTCAATTCACTCCTCATTTTGCAGGGAAAAGGGGAAAATAGGTGCAAACTTACATAAAAACACAGTCCAGGAGAAAATAGAGTTTGTACAATCCTTAAAAGCTTAAAAGCTAATATTTGGTATGACTACCTTTATTTTTCAACAAAGAATGAACTCTCTTAGGCAACCATTCTTCTAATTTATTCAAGCAGTCTTCAGGAAGGACATTCGGAGCTCTTCTTTGGATATTGGGTAATTTTTATTCTGTTCTTCTCTTCAATAATGTTGAGGTCTGAGCTCTGGGGAGGCCAATCCATGACTGAAATTGTTCTATTGTGTGTTTTTCTATCCAGGTATGCTTTTACTGCACTGGCAGTGACGTTGTCATGCTAAAAATGAAGCAGTTGCTCATCAGATCTTTTCCAGATACTGTTAAGTGGTGGATCCAAATCTGTTGGTACTTTTCTGCATCCATAATTTCATCAATGTTGACAAGATCCCCAACACCACTGGCTAAAATGCAGCCCCAAACAATGACTGATGGCTGTAGACACTCTCTGTTGGAGCTCTCTCCTGGCCTCCTTCATACACATTGATGGCGATTTGAAACAAAACTTTTATAATTTTGATGTATTTTTTGTGACAGTCTCCAAGTAACAAAGTATCTAAAGATACAGTTTTATTTTTTTCTTTCTTTAAAGTTTCTTTGGCAAGTTATCTCTTATGTATAGATACAACATTAGTTGATTCCTTGAGTTAGATAGGATTTTTACGCTTGGCTGCCTCACAGATCTGTGTTTTGTGGCTTGCCAAAGAATAAGCCTCCCTTGAAATTGGTCAGGTGCAAAGACTGGACTAAAAGTGATTGAAAGAAGTTTGAAAGACCTTCAGAAAGCCTGGAGAACTCAAGACTACTTTAAAAATATTACCAAAAAGTCTGTCTCATTGAAAGCAAAATAAAAAGAAATTTTTACACAGTACTCAAACAGTATTCAACAGCCTTCATAAACATATTGAATTGCTTAAACTGTCATTCTGAAACCTTGGTCATAGTAGACCTTCTCCCCTAAAACAGGCTTCTTAAATCTTTGCAGGCCTGATATGCCAACACCTCTTCAAGAAGCTTTTATTTTATTTTATTTGACCACCTTAAGCTAACATACCATTGATGATAATGAGATTCTAGTTATTGGTTGACAGTTATTTTTAGGCTATGTGACTACTATTTTCTCAAATAAACATTACATATCCTCGTAACATTTTTGTGGATGTGGGCAGAGCTGTTTTTGAAAAGCCAACCATTTCTTTTTTTACTCACTTTTGCAGCATAGTTAGCAGTCACACAGTGGGCAGTATAAACACATCCACAATAAGCATAAAGACTTCATTTTCGGCACAAAGTGGTATGGGAAAAATCAGAAAGCCAGTCACTGGAGTACTTTCTGGCAGATGCACTGATTTTTGCTGTAAAGGTCTGCTTTTGAATGAGTCAAACTTACTGCTCCGGTACCTGTGAGAAAACCACTCAGTGTACTTCAAGTCTCCAGCTTGATTAGCTGAGGGTTTGGGTTGAGCGCTCCGAATTCTTGTGGTTTTCATTTAAAGCCTTGAGAAGAGTCCAAATGATCTTGTTGCAGCCCCAGAATAACTTCTCCATTTAGTGAAATCTGTGTCGAAGCAGAGACATCCAAATGGTCGACTTCATGCCTCTTGGATGATTAACCAATAGCAGTCAGTGATGAGCCACGGGATAAGTAAATGCTTAATTCTGCACAACAGTGTAACAATTTCTAAAAGCCAAACCTTCAGATGGTTTCCTCCTGTCAGGATGCTTTTAATCCAATTCCAAGAGCAAATTATTTTGACGTTGCGATTCATTTATGCCAGATGAATAATTACAGAAGATGAAAAGTTAACCTTTAACACACTCTCTGTGTTGCTATATATAGAGCTTCTATTCCAACATATTTTATTGCATAAACATGATCCGTTATCCGTTAATAAAAGCAGCCAATAAAATATTCTGTGCACACAAAACCAACACAAACATCAGCAGAACACAGACTCTGTCAGATTTATTGTTTTAGGCCTCACAACAGAATCACATCATGTGTGCAGCTGTCAGGAAATGGACTGTTTTGTCTACCCTCTTTGCTACATTATTGTAACTTTTGCAATATTGCAATAGTTCTCTGGGCTTTTTGAAGGCCAAAATTTTTCTTTGGTCATTGGCTGCAGTCCAGTCTTTGTACCTGACCATTTTCAGGGGAATGTTTTTTTTTTCTGTCTGTTAAACCACTTAACACTGACCTATGAATCACAGGCCAATTGGATGACAAAAGAAGTAGTAAACCCGAACAATTATCTACTGTAACTGAAAGTTGTCCTTAAGAGACAGGAAAATCCAGCAAAGGACTGACACATGACCTGAGATGTATCTGGCCCTTCAGCTGATTCGTCTACTGTTATTACTAAACTAAGGCCTCATCAGAAATTTTGTCAGTGGAAGAGTGTCTATCAAAGATGCTATTATTTGGGAAGGCAAACAGGGAGTAAAGGCTGGCGTACGCCACATTACACAAAAACTGGACAGGTCTTATGGAGTCATGAATCCAAATGGGAAAGGTTTGTTTCAGATAATAATCATCATTGTCTACAGGCACCTATAAAACATGGAGGAGGCTCTGTCATGGTTTTGTGCTGCATTTCAGTGAGTGATGTTGGGGATCTTATCAAAACTGATGAAATTATGAATGTAGAAGACTGCTGTCAGACTTGGTCCAGCATTCAGTACCATCTGGAAAACATCTGATTGACGATGGCTTTGTTTTTCAGCATGGTAATGATTCTCAGAGCGTGGACCTTAACATTATTTAAGCAGAAAATAGAATAAAAGCCAGCCAACATGTAAAGAAAAGTTTTGAATATACATCAAGAAGCCAGGAGATCTATTCCTGAGAACTAAATGAGAAGAGGCTAGGTCTTGGGGGGAGAAAAAGATGATCATACCAAATACTGACTTTCAAGCTCATTAAAATTGTAAAAATAACTATACTGTATTTCCATGTATGTTTGAATATATTTCATTAAATTGCTGTACTAATTTACAATTTCCTAGCAAAATATAAAGAAATGAGGAGTGACTCGAGACTTTTGCACAGTAATTTATTTGCACAAGTAGATGTACAAAGAACAATATAAAATTACTATTCTGTGCTTTAGCTAATAATTGAGTTTACATTCTTTGTGGCCTTTACACTATATAGAATATACATGTTTTTCCTGTTTGTTAATAAATAATTGAGATGGGTTAAAATGCAAAACGGCAGAATAGGCATTTATTAGTCGACATACATGACACCATGAAGACAAAAGGCTAAAGCCAGCCACCCCGAAAGCAGTTAGATACCTTTTATTTTTCCTGCCGCAGGCACTTAGCTGGAGGATGTCAATTAGGTGGGACAAAGACCATATAGAGAATAAAGTGCTTTAAACCAACACAAAGGATAAAGCAAACAAATATTCATAGACTTCTATCAATAATTCAATAGCAAAGAGGTCATAATTGTCACACAGATCAATATTGTTTCTGTTTCTCCACCAGCGAGCCCATCTCTGCTTCCTTAATCTTTCAACACACAGCTCCAAAGTTCCAAATTTAATGCTATAAGATTTTTTAGAAATAAAAACAAATTTTGTGCCTCTGTCCTTTTTCTTTTTTAACACTTAAATTGTAAGAATTGATTTTTTTTTTTTGGTGATAATAGACTGTTTTGTATCTTTGTCAAGCTGTTCTATTTTTTGAGTTTTTAAATGTTAATCAAACACAAAACCATGTTGTCGTCTTCTCCATTGCTCCAAGCGGCGGAGAGCTTCCATCACAGCTGGAATCAATAACACTCTTCCAAGGAATGTGATGCATGAATAGATAATTACTTTGACTGTGGCATAGGAGGAACGTCAATGAGTTGCAAGATTCCGTAATTACTCTTCAGCATGTGAAAATAAATGCCTGCAGTGCTGATTCTAGTGCTGCGAGTGTTAAAAGATGCCTGCAGAGTCACAGCAAGCTCGGAAACAAAAGTAGGTTACAGCCTGAAAATGTGAGGACGAGCTGCACAGGGGCCGGTGTTGCGTTCGACCACATTACGGAGTGAAAACAACACTGGGACGATGCTTGAATCGCACTTTTTAATTTTTAATTTTTCCTGCTACTATTGTGAGAGCTGGGCATTTCAGGTTTCAAGTCCACATTTTAGTCAATTCCAAGATGGTGAAAGCTTTTTGCTGCTCACTCAGTGGTTGAATAGAAAAGGGGTGCATCCTTGTTTGACTGCTCTCCGTTCTCCCAAAGAGGTGAATCGGAGGTGAAGGGCTGAACAATGGACCATTCGTCATTAAAAATCCCCCATGTTTAACTAACCATGGGTGATATCAGTGAATGCCGCCATTGGATGCTTTGTGGTTAAGCTGTCCAATAGTGACGCCATGTATCTGTGTTTTTTCTACACTTGACAGAACAAGAGGACGTCAGCGAAACACACAAGTCTGATTTCTTCAAGTGCTTTCATGATGCAATTCGCAACTTGGGCATGACGGCCAAGTGCAGCCACAGGAATCCATTACAGAGGAGCAGAGGCAGATTTTAGACACAGCTCTATGAGGCATAGATGAAAAATAACCTTTTAGTGCCGTGCTGTGTTATCCTCTGGGAGACACCCCCCATCTCCATTGTGTATGTGTGCTGGATATAGTTAGAAAAGAGAATCAAAACCCAATTTAGTGTTTGAATTATTTTCCTTCAGTACAGCCAGAGACTTTCCTGTAGGTATATGGGTTCACTCTCCACCAACAAGAACCCTTGTTGTGGTGTAGTGTCTGTGTTGTAGCCATATAGCAATATAACAAATCTCCTGTGGGATGCTGATTGAGTTTGAAATAGGACTGGTTAGCCATGAGGTATCTGAACAGATCTAACCTGCAGGAGCTCCCCAAGGGGGGACTAGCTAGTGAGGGTCAAAATGGGGTCACGTTTATTCAGCGCATCTTGGAGTGTGCCAAAAATCACATTGCTTCCTCCCTGTACCCCTTACTCCATTCAGTTCTTCTGTGTCTCCAGGCCTGAATGATCGTGGGCTAGGCTCAGGCCACATCTGGATGCAATTCCCCTTCAAGCCAATGTAGAGAAGTCCTACTGATAGTCTTCAAGCTCGAAGCAGGGAGATTCTTATATAACGAGCACGGAAGGGAGATGAAATTGTAAAATGGAACTGCTGTTTTATATTCTTTGTTTATTCGATGCACTGTGGTGTCTGTCAGCCCTAAACGATCGCTTGTGCTGTGGGTTGTCAAATCTGTGGATTTAGACAAATGTGACATATTTATATGGATATTCGTAGCCTGTTGGGATTAGGCGGAGGGAGCGCAGTTTCATATTTGAGGCCTGTTTAAAATGGGCAGTCACATTTCATTAAATTCAACCAGATTTTCGAGTACCTGCCAATAGTTAACTGCACTCCTTGCGAGTGATACAATTGAGAAGCTGAGCGTGAATGGGGCAGGAAAAATATGGCAGCCACATGTATGACAGAAAAAGAACAAGGTGAGAAGATTAACCAGTTTTATATTAAGCAATCCAGACTGTGGCTCAGTTACAGTAAAAGCAGTGTATTATCGTCTGTGAAGACTTGGCACTCATTTGACTTTTAGGGCCATTAAGCTATTACTAAGCTGGTTGCTTTACATTTTTATCAATACTTGGAAGAGAATTGGCTGAAAAATAGGAATGAGTTCATCATTAAAAGCCTGAAACACTCCATTCACCATGAAGTTTATGATTACCTCAAGCATACTTTACAGTCCCTAATAAAATGTAATAGGTTTGATGAATTTATTTGCTGATGCCATACTTTGTTTAAACCTGGTGTTAGCTTGTCACTCAGGCCATTGTTTTTGTAAGGCACACTACTTCACCAGATGCTAATCTATTGAGCAAGTTTTAAAACGAATACCTTTCACAAATAAATTGTCAGCCTGATGCTGTGGTGTGAAAATTAATCCTCACCATCAGTTCTCTACCTGTATGAAGAAAGACGTTTCAGCTTATTTCATTTTAGGCCAGAATGTTTGAACATCAAGTTTTTGGAACTGCTGTGCTCACAGTGTGTCTGAGATAATGTAGGGATATTAAGGGTATCCTCTTGCTATGACGTCATAAAGTATAGAATAAATTATCTAAACAAGACCATTCAGAGCATTTACAATTTGGATGACTTTAATAGTTGGATAAAAATCTTTAGTAGACAATGACGCTGTGAAGTCTAGAAACAATGGCGATCATCAAATTCTTCATTTCCTCCTTTGAGATACTCTGTCAGGCCTTCACCTGTAGCCACTTTGAGTTATGGCTTGTTTGTGGGTATCTCTGCCTTGAGTTTTTACTTCAGTAAGAGATCAGATGACTGATTGGGCATTAAAGAATCTCCCATTTCATTCCTTGAGAAACTCATTTGCCTAAATATGGGCAAAGAATATCCATGTATACTTCAGACTTCATCCTGCTACTTCTGTCAGCAGTCAGATGATCAATAAACAATCACTGGCAGCCATACGTGCCCATGGCATAACATTGCCAGCAATGTGTTTGACATGATTTGTCAAATACGGTGGCATGCTCCAGGTCATGACCTGTTTCTTTTCTTCCCCATACCTTTCTCCTTCGATCTATGTGGTACAAGTTTATCTTGGATTCATCTGTCCAAACATATTTTTAGATCAGTGAAAAGTCTAATGTGACCTTCCCGTTCTTGAGTGTAACCAGTGGTTTGCACCTTGTTGTAAAACCTCAGTATTTCCATTCATGAAGGCATCTCTTGATTATAGACTTTGACAAAGAAACTTGCTCCTTGAGAGTTTTCTCAACTTGGTTCGATCTTGTGAAGTTGTTTTTCTTATTTATTGAAAGAATGCCAGTGCATTTATTCTTTTTACGAATGAACCATATAATTGATACAGACACTTTTAAAGTTTTTTCTGTCTGTTAGTTATTTGGGTTTCTAAGCCTGGCGATGGTCACCATAATTTGCACTAACATCTCTCTAGGTCTCATTTTTTTTAAACAACCGTGAAAAGTTCTAAAATATAAATTCAGCACTTTGTAAGAATGTCACAGAGTTCACCTGAAACTCTTTGTCAGTCAGTTGTCTCACTTTTCAGGTATCAGCATTACTTGTACATACTTTGGCCACATTATTTTAATCTTTCTGTTTAATATGAACATCCACCATTGTAACACAAAATATGTGACAGATAAAAAAGGAAAAACATAATAGTTATTTTTAATAAATTAGGCAAATTTATTGCTATTAGTTTATTTATAATATCACATAAGGATCTAATGCATAATCTTCCTATTATTCACGTTATATTCTGTCCAAATACTGTTCTGACTCTTTTAATACCCATGTGTATTTTCTTTGTATAAGCCCAGCTTTGTGTAAATCCATTATGTTCTTACAACAGGTCAGATTTATTTGGAACGATCTCATTATTTGGCTATTATGCGTTCCCAATACATAAAACTGAATATGGTGCCAAGATACTTTGACTCAAAGCCTCACAGAAGCTGATGGCTACTCACTTTGTGTTGTACAGAAGATGACTTTAATTGCTTGTGAAAGTTGTTCATTTACATCGACGTGCTGTGAACTTCCTCTCACCCTTGGACAGGAGAGCTAAAGAATGCCTTTTACTTCAACAGAAGTGTTGACTTAAGGTGAAAATCCCTCTAATAAAGAAAAGATTACCTTCTATCCTGTAAGATTGGAAAACAAAAGATTATAAAAGATGTATTCAAAATGGTGCTTTGTGATTGTTCTTTCATATGGCTCAGTACACATGCATACCATTTGTTTTACTGGCATTGATTGTGAGTGTGTGTGTGTGTTTTTTGAGTACTTAGGTGTGCAGTCATGCAAGTGTATAATTCATGGACATGAGCGGTCAAACCCCAGTGGTCCACGGGGATTTGCAAGGTATCATGTTCAGGTTTTGTGATCCGGTGTAAGAAGCTGACTGACCCACTAAGACAGGAAAAATCAAAACCAGCTGGGAGACGTCACTCATTATTTACTGATATTTATCTGTGACTCACACTGATTACATGAATCCTATCAAGGAATGGTGATGGGGAAAGAGTCTGTGAGAGAGAAGTGTCTCTCAGTTATTTGGTTAGTTTATTTGGTCAAATAAACTGTGAGGGGTGGAGAAATAGGGTAATATATAATGCAGTGTTATGAAAGAGGACAATGATCTTTTTAACTGTCAGTTCACTCACATTACGCACATAGTTTTTCCTATATAGTTTGATATTTTTAGATGTCACTAAAGTTATTGTCACAACCTCAACACAAGGGGGAAAGATGGAATTGTTGTTTGTGGTGCTCAGAGGATTTAAAACTCATCCAATAAAAATTCTTGACTCTGGACAGAGTGGACTTTTCAGTTAAATTGGGATACTTTTTTTTTCTGGAGAGATGCAAAGCTTTAAGATCCAGGCATATTTTTTCTTATGAAACCCTGCAAACAACATTCCTTGTCGCCCAATTTTCTGGTTATGCAACAAAAATGACTGAGAGATTTCTGGAAGTCTCTGGCTAAATGCTCTTTGGAGGTAATGGAAAATTTTGTCTGTGTACAGAAAAAAACATCCTCAGAGGACAGGGAAAATAGAATTATCTAACTAACTAAGAATTAGCTTGTATGATAGAAACCATAAAATGAATACAAATCATAGTCAGTAAAGTATAAAAGATGGATCTAGCCCATGTGACGTTAATAGTAGTTTCTGTACATCATCACTAGTATTGTGACAGCTGTGTTGGGTTTTGGGCTGCAAAAAAACAGAAAATGGAGTACTCAATTATCAGCTAATGCTAGCTTGATTAGCAAACAAGAGCACAAGAACTGTTAAAAGGGCCAGTTTGGTGATCGAATTAGCACAGGTAAAGACTACAGGATAGCTATTTTCTACATCTGACCTGTCAATCAAAGCAGTTTCCAAATGCCTGTACAGTTTTTATGAAGGGGTATATTAATCATTAGCACCCAAACTGACTTTTGTTTGTGGTGTAGCACAGCTGGGCAGTGGTTAGCACTATCCATTGTGGGGTGTTTTCTGTGTATAGCTTGCATGTTCTCCCTGGGAACTCGAGCTTATTTCCACAGTCCAAAGATATGCATGGGGTTAGGTTAATTGGTGATACTAAATTAGGTGTAGGTGTTAGCCCTGTGACAAATTGGTGACCTGTCCTGGCTGTTCTTGGCCTCTCGTCATATGACAGCTGAGATAGGCTCCGGCCCACCTGCAACCCTGAATCTGATAAGCAGGAGAAGGTGAATGGATAGATGGATAGGATGGCCTATTCTTGGATCTATAGGAATCAACTTGCTTTTGAAGTCAGCCTCAAATTGTTATTTGAGCAAACACATTTTTTTTTTGCTTTCTGTGTTATTCAAGGAGCTTTTACCTGACATAAACACCGACAAGAGTAAAGTGTTTTGCTCAGTGCTTCATCAGATTACTGAAAATATAAAATGGCTGAAATATGCAAATTCAGTTTGTGGACTAAGTAGTAATGGACTACGGTGTGCAAAATAGATTTCAAAAAAATAAATGTCTGAAACAATCCACGAAAGCACCACAGAGTTCTTTGCATTTAATGCACATCTATAATAAAATTGTCATAACGGATAAACGATTATAAATATAGTAAAAGTAAGAAAATGCATAAGGTGATAAAGATCTTCTTACTATTTCAATGCCCATTGCAGATTTAGCTAGAACATGTTGCTTTACTGTTGCATGCTGGGACGCTATATCCATGCGACTCCTCAGCCTAACCTTCCCATCAGAACACTGGCACAAAGGTCAGGGGTCCAGATCAGAGCATTTCTTCCTGCTTTCTTCCTTGTCCTGTCCAGGCATGAGCGTTATCAGCTCTGTCAGATTCACAGACAGCAGAGGTCTAGGACCCTCTTCCTGACCTGCCCATCAGCTCTCAGAGGAATTCCACTAATGAGGCACTATGGGGAACAGATGCAGAGAGGGCAGCCCGGGCAAAAACAACCTGCCACAGTCACTTAATGATCACACACGGTTATGTCATTGGTGAGGTTTTCAGGATGGATTGTTTTGTGTGTCATTGGTGTTCATGCGCAATGATATCTGTTTCCTTTTTTGTGAATCCTTAAACCATGTGTGCGACTAAATCTACAAACAGTTGTTATGTATCCAGCATGTGGGTTGTTATACACTGTGATGACTCATTTGATTCATTTGCTTCTTCTCCTCTTTTATATGTCACAAACATTTTTCTCAGTCTGTGTCTTGTCTTTATTTGTGACTATTTTAAGGTCACTGAAGGCAACACTAGTTTCTGTGTGTATCAGACAGGAGAAATGCCCTATGCATGTGGTATGTAATTTCAATAAGGGTTATGCTCCTCAGAACACTCAATGCATTCTGTTCAAAGACATGAAGTGGTTTATTATTACAGTACAGAACTAATATCAGCCAAGAATATTGCCCAGAACTTGCCTTGAATCGCACATGGTCACTGATCAACACCAGCGTATATGCACTCTGCTTGCCCTTGCGAAATGTGTTCATTCAAACTCTCTAAGGTTTCAGGCCTCAACTTCAATCACAGCTGTAAATGTTAGGACATGTTTGTGTTTGTGCAACTGCCCAGTGTATATTCCAGTACCTTGTGTTGTTTGTATCAGTTGTGGTTAAAAAGGATTAAAGGGCCAGTCCATAAAAACAAGATGAGACTGCCAAGACCAAACAAGAGAATGAAAGAACTGGAAAATGTGCCAAGTACTTACAGACTGTAAGGAGTCAGTTGAGAAGTGAAACTCTTATGTAATTAACATAGTTTAGCTCTATTTCTGTCATGGTCAGTCTTCTTCATGATCAGTACTTATTTTAATGATGACACTAATATCGAGTGTTTTCTTGTTTTAACAGAATTGCTTTGGTTTAAGGTTTAAGGTAATGTGGGAAAGGGGAGGAGTTAGTCGCATATGAGGAAGGAGAGAGTGTATTTGCTCCAGATGTGTGTTGACACACTGTCAAGTTTTTTTGATCAGGTACAAGAGGCCCTGCTTTCTGTCTCCTTTTCTTCTTTGTCTTCACACATTCACATGTTTTCTCCCTCCCGTCTTACGTTTCTTCCCGGTCACTTTTCTTCCTGCTTTACCTTCTGTTTTTCCATCGTCTCTCAGTGAGCTACTTCCACCTTGTGAGCCATGCTTTTCTGCCTGTCCAGAGGAGAAAGATGATCCAGACAATGGAAATGAGCACATACCAGCTGTTGGTAGCAATCAGCTCACGCTTACCTCAGTCCCAGATCAGACCACAGATTAAATACAAAACAGAAACCCCATGCTAACTGCATCTGGATGCTGATTCCTTCGCATGAGATTCTGAATCGCTTTTGGCATGGCTTCAGCAGAGGCCCCTCTTTCATGTACATATTGAGATTTATGAAGTCCCAGCACATGATAAAAGCTGAGTTATAGACTTCAACAGGTACGCATTCTGAAATACAGACCAGTGTTATAATGCTCACACACACAAACATATGGCAAGTATATTACAAGTGCCGTTACACTCCACTACATGTACTTGGATACCTTAGTATCAGGTGCTCAGACTTAGATATTAAAATATTATTTGTGTACCTATGTCCTAAGAACATCTGCCTTGAAATACTATTGGATATTACTCTAGAAAGTATTTGTTAGTTATAAATTTTCACTTTTATTATATATTTCATTAGTTATTATTTGTTGCATCTAGCAAAATATTTTTTTCTGCCCTTAATTTTAGGTAGTGTTGTTCACTGTTGGCATTTGGAAAACAGGCTTTAAGGCGCTCAGAAGTGAGCAGAAACTTCTCAGTCACTGGATTTCCTTGGAAAATTCTCATGTCCTTCACATAGAAGGCAATCCGGGGAAAGCTAATGTCTTTTGATTAAATGGCGTTTAAAAAAAAGTGTCCATGACAAAGATTTAATTGCTTTTTCTTGACTCACACGAAATCTGGTTTTAATATCAATTGTTCCTTAGAGTCTTGTAATTTTGCTCCATCCAACACCCAAAAAGAAATAAACTTCAGATTTTAATGACTGTTTTAATGTTTTATTTTCAAGCTCACACATTTTTCCCTGCTTAGCTCTAAAATATGCATAAGGTTTAAATCCAAGATCCTTACAGCTTAATAGAACAATTTATATGTCTAGACCCATTTAGAATTGTTTGCAGTACCTTCCACCATGTATAACTAATATTAGCATTTTCCTCATTTTCTTGGCAAGTAAGAGGAGCTGACATGTCAATTCAACAGTGTAGCAAAATGAAATCAGCTCCCCAAAAACTATTTGAATCATAACTATTAAACTGAGAGTAAATAGCAATGTAACACAGAAGATGTTCCACTGATCTGTAATTGCTTACTGCTTAAATGTCTCTGGGGAAAACACAAGCAGAGTTCAAGAACAAGGAACCAGGTCTGGTTGATTGGGCTAAATAAGACAGATTTTTGTGGTTTAATTTGCAAAAACATGACAAGTTCACTGTGATTAGCATGCTGCTAAATCCCTGGCTCTTACTTGAGTGGAACCTTAATGACTGACAACCCATAGGCACCTTCTGAATCTGCCCGATCAGCACAATTTAATTGACACTTGCCGGTCTTAACAGATTTTTACCAGCCCTGGAATGATATTGATTGGCCTTTAGGTCTGAGGATCTGCATTAACTAAGTCATAAATAAGAAACATGTCTTTGTAATAATGGGTTATAAAACAAACAGCTACTGAATTTGAGTGTTTGGAGTGAGCAAGTTGAATAACCATGAACTTTGTACAAGATTGACCCGAGGGCTGGAGGTGACTGACTTGAAAACTATAATCTTTGTAACAAGGAGCTGTTGGGGTCGACACGCTGATTGAATAATCGAAGATGCACCCAGAGGAAATGAGGGAATCTGTTTCAAGGGATTGGGTTATCTAAGTAGAAAATTACACTATTGATTTTCATTAAAGTGGAAGGCTGCACGTAAGAGTGAATTCATTAAGAAGAATTCTTTAGGTCAGTCTGTTTGCATTTTGCTCTTGCCATACACCGTCTCTTTCTCACTTTTTGTATTTGTAATCTTTCTTTTTGTATTTGGGTTGATAGTTGTAAATACCACTACGCTGGCTGCATTGAGACATTTGAGCATGTTTTCCAAATCATGCGGTTTTAGTCTCACGCTTTGTTATTTTCAGTGGGTAATTTCAAGGCAATTTTTTTGTTGGAACAACAAAGCAACTATTTCATAAGAGAGGTGTGTAAGAAATAGATAAACACAACTAGCTTTGCCAACAGTACTACACTTTTACTGGACAAATTGGTTATGACAAACAAAAACCACCAAGAGAAACCATTTTATATACTGCCTGGCTAAAAAAGAAGTCACCACCTGGTTTTAACTAAGAAAATAGATAAGAGGCTTCCATTGGATAATTACTGCACTGCTTAATATGTTTTGACTAGCAACAGGTTATTAAATCCTAACTGATGAAGTGAGTAGCTTCTCATTTTTTAAACAAACACATCCTGTGATCATTGAAAAGACATTAACTGTCCAAGATATTAAAAAAAAAACAAACCTGGAGGGATAGTGGTGAACCATCATATTGAAGGAAGAAATGTGGTTGGAAAAAATCTTGAATGATCAGAGATCAGAGGTTTGGTTAAATCAGATGGTAAAATTTCAACAGCAGAACTCATGGCTGTGTTTAATAGTGAAAGTAAGAGCATTTCTGCACGCACAGTGCAAAGAGAAACCAAATGGTTGGGACCAAACAGCTGTGTAGCCTTAAAACTGTTTATCAGTGAAACTAATGGGGGAAAAAAAAGACTTCAATTAGCTAAAAAGCAAAAAGCTTGGCCTGTGGAGTGGTGAAAAAAGGTCCTGTGGTTTGATGACTGCAGATTTACCCTGTTCCAGTGTGAAGGGAGTGTTTACTGTGTTGAATGTCTAATGCTCCCTGAACCAGCGCTATGATCTGGGGCTCTTTAGTTTAATGTTAAAGTTAGTTTAATGTTATGTCCTCCCAAAAATTAGGTCAGCTGATTACCTGTATACACTGAGTAACGACCAGGTTTTTCCATCAATGCATTTTTAAATCTTTCCTTGTGGCTTGAACATATCCCAAGCTGACAATATCAGGATTCATGGGATCTAAACGGGACATCATTTGCACACAAAAAGTTTAGACCTTTGGAGAATATTTGGGGCGTGCTGGAGAACACTTTCCACCTCTCCCCTAATGAATACAAGATATAACAGAAAAATAATGCAACTCTGGAAATCTTTGAGTGACTCTGGAAATAAATGTTGTGAAACTGCATAAGCTGATTAAAACGATGCCACAGCAAATCTGTCCGACAAAATATTTATGCATGTTCACTGTACTAATTAGTGATTAGATGCTTAATGAAGAATTCAGCTATTTATAACATTCTAATTATACGGCTTCCACCTTTCGCACCTTTCAAGTGCTCTTCAGCACAATCAAACAGGTAATACTGTGCGTTCCTCTAACAGAAATAGGTAGACAAAGACACTCCCAAAACTCTCCTGTCAGAGAACATCATCAGACACCCAGCTTGGGTTTCTGATCTTCAAAGGCTTGACTTGCATTCCTGTGTTTTTCTTTTTTTCTTTGAGAATATTTTGTGTCTGCGAACATTCCCACTTCTGTGTCCGGTTTCATGTTTCTGCCTATTATGAAAACCTCCCTTATAGCGGGACATGGAAGTCAGGAGAGTGCTAATACAAGGTTACAAATACTGGAACACCAGCAGAGGAGCCAGATCAAATGTCACCGTTCCATAGACGGCACACATCGCAGTCTTGAAATGTCTTCATTGTACAGTTGAACAGATTATTATCAAAGACATGCTCCTGATATAAAAGGCTATTACAAAAACAATGTTCCCTCTGTTTCCCCCCCCCCCCCCCCCCCCCCCCCCTTGAAAGGAAATACTCCTTTAAAGTCGGTGTCAGTTACACAGAAAGTTCACTTTTTAAGAGTTTCATCCAGCGCTTGTAGTCGAATGGTTATGACGTGAAAGTTATTTCAACACTTAAGATGTCCTGCTTCATAGAATGTTTGGAACATCTGGATAAATTGTTGTATGCATTTTGCCTCCGACTCCCACAACCTGAAAATTGTTTCATCATGGAAACAATATAACTCTAAGTCAACTTAAGTGCAAGTGATGGACGTCTTAAGCGGAATGATGAAATGGCTCCATCTGACCTTTGGGATTGTTTGAGCCCTTCTCTGTTTTGCCTTTGCAGCAGTGTGTAAGTCATGATGTCATGTTCCTTAAGCCAGGTGTCCATGCGTGTTCGGCTGCTCAGCAGTCATCCCCTCTTAAACCCACTGACCTCACAACTAATGCAGGTAACACTGTGGTAATACTAGTATTGAGGCAGCTTTGGATGTAGGTATTGAAAGGACAGCCAGTCAAACAGAAAAGTGCTTGGCTCGGGCATGGGAATCAATGGCTAGGTGGACAGAAGGCCAATGCAATCAAGGAGGCGATTGAAGCAGACTTAAAGCCTGCTGAGCCAGCACCAATGCAGAGGTAGAGTCATTTGGAACTGGATGCCTTCTACTTGTCCTCTGGACAGCACAAAAGCATTACAAGCATGCTACAAGAGTTACATTCTGTCCCACATTAAATCACCATCATGCACATACACCCCCATGTAGGAACGCATTCTTACACTCAAAGCATGGCCTAGCTGTATTTATTAATAAAGAGACACTGAGGCAGAGATGCATGAGTTCCATTTTGATTTCAGTGCAGTTTTATTTGTAAGAAAAAAATAGCTGGCACAGGCGAAGTAGTACATTTTTCCATAAATAATGTGTTCAGAGAACTGCTGGCAAAGGAGAAAAACACTAAGGTATTTGTAGGTTGAGGTCACTTGGACTGTATGTGTGTGTGTGTGTGTGTGTGTGTGTGTGTGTGTGTGTGTGTGTGTGTGTGTGTGTGTGTGTGTGTGTGTGTGTGTGTGAGTGTATCTGCATGTGGAAACAGTTGAGTCCATACTCTTTGTTTGCATCCTTGTTTGTTTTTCTGTGTGTCTGCATGTGTGGCACATTCTGCAGAGGTTTGTTAAAAGTGCTCCACTGAATTTCTTCGAAATATCAGCACACGGATGCGCTGCAGCTGCTAATTCTCTGGCTGAACAGGCCGTATGAGAAGCCTCAGCATAGGTGCCCAATAGGGAGCTTTGGTTTGTATAAGGCCTGAAACTCCGACACTGATTTTCTCTCTGAGCTTTCACTTAAGGGTGGTCCAGTCAAACACATTGAGGTCACCACTTTCATTCATTTCCAATGAAAGCATGAGCTGTGTGGTTTTTGTAGACCACAGACAGTAGTTGTTACTGCAAAATCAGTCAAGGACCAAATAGGTCTTGCTGCAGAACAGGCAAAATATCTAATACAAGCTCTGGTTGGAATAATACGAGAGTGTTTTCTTTGTGAGGTGTCTGCTGGTTGGCCAACGTGCTGGCATGCTGTTTTCCTGTTAAATCGCAGCTGAGGTCTCTCTCTGCTGGCCCCATTGTGTTCGCAGCCTCGTCTGGGAGCACAGTAGGAGCTTTAAGTGAGTTGTGTTTGTGTACTGCGGAGAGCCTGTGTGTGCGTGAATATGTGACCTTAAAAATTTGCATGCACAAGGGGGATTATATATATTTATCCACGTTGTGGGCCAAACCCTGACCCTATGCAGGAAGAGCCATTGTTATTTTGACATTTTCTGCGGAAACTGGAATTTATGAGAAAGTTTCAAGACAGATAACCTATAGCGATACCAAGAATTAGACTCTAATTTTAACCAGAATGACATTTTTCTCTCTCTTGACTCTGTGGCATGAAGAAATCTGGGGTTACCAGGTTACATTTTGTCATTATTTTGTCTCCTAGCAGGATGCTGCAAAAACACGCAAAGCTGGAGGTCATTTTTATTGAGAGTGTGAAAGCCAAGGAGGAAACGCCAAAAAGTGCACTTCCTCAAATGGCCACTTGAGGCAATACAAGCATATGTGTGCACCTGGCTAATCAAGCTTGATAGCATTAGCTAAAGCCATCTACATATTCAATATCTTATACTCTCTGGACCTTCAGTTTGACCGGTAAGCCTTAAAGATCCCTGATGGAATTCCATGTCCTTTCAATTACCCAAAATACCACTATTTTAATTCATGTAGCTACACTATCAACAATGTTTACTTTTGGTTAAGGCATTATTTTTTGTTGATTTCTTATTTGCTAAAGCTTTTGTCCAAAACTTAATCATTTGTATTGTTATTTTAAGAAGAACTGTTTTCTTTCCATAAAGGCTTTGATCAGCTTCACTCAGATTCACTCAAACCTTTTGCCTATGTGGATTTAGGCAAAAGGTTTATGAAAAAGCTACTGTTACTGTAACTTTTACACATACAAGTGACTTATATAAATATAAAAGCTTGTTTCCTACGATGGGGGGAGGGGGTTCTGCTGTCTGATTTAAAAAAAAAAAAAACTTAAAAAAAATCAACATAAATTAGGGTATTACATGTGAACTTACATTTCTAATTTATCAAATGCCACTTGCTGAGCAGTTCTTAGATTTGAAAACAAAACTTCTTTCCTCTGGCTTCTTCACCTCTTCCTTCTTACAGCTTTTCCTATATCTAATGGTGACATTATCACACATTAATGGCTTTTTGTCACTGGAAAATACAGTCATTCTGCCTGTAGCTTGCGGATGCGGTGTGGTACAAACAGCACAACCCAGCTTAGATGGCTTTGCTGAATTTCTGTGACAACAATTTTATTGGCAGCTGCCAACAGGAAAGCATCACAGCTCTGAGAAGGAAAATGTGTTGAGAGTAAAAGTAGGAATCTAAGATAACATGACATTTGTTAAGCAGGTGTATCAATGAGTTTAGGACATGAAAAGTTAACTTTCTTGATTATATTAAGTATAATCACATTTATTTGCACATTAATTTAACCTCTTAAGCCCCAAGGGGGTTTCTGAGCTTCCTGCTCGAAAATGCAATGCCTAAATTAAATTGATTATTTCTCTGCAATTACAAACTCTGTCCTTACAATCTTGGTATCAAAATGAAGCTAACACTTGGGACATTTAATCAGAGGTGTAAATATTAAAGCAGATATTACTCTGTCAAAGTTACTGAGACTGGAACACAGAAAAAGTAAGTAGATTTTATTCTCGCCTAATTTTTTTTTGTAATTTTTAGCATATAACCCTTTTAAAAATATGCCTCAGATCATATTTGGTTCCAGAAATCCAGTAACCAACATATAAGCATAATCTGTGCAAAGATTTGTGTTTCTAAAGTAAAACAGTGAAAAACTACAGCCCTGTCAATACATGAATATCCAGATGTTGTACAAAAATGTCCAATTTTGGCACACAATTGGACACCATGCCAGTTAATTTTTTTAGGTATTAAAGAGCAGAAATGAATAAATTTTATTAACAGGCCTAAAAATGCTTTTTTTAAAAATATATTTTTGAAGAATTAACCACACATTTACATGGTAATGGCCCTTTTCTGCCGTGCGCATAGAGCGCTTCATTGGCCTCTGGCCCTTTAAACTCCGAGGGGCTGTAACTTTGGTTTCTTTTGGTCAATTTGCATGATTGACACCTCTTTTTAATCGTTTTAGCCAATAGATTCAAAGTAACGATGCCACGTTCACGTCACTTCAACCAATCAGACGTTGTAATGCCAAAACCCACGTGTGTCCAAATTTACTGCATGTGACGTCTGTCCAGTCACGTGTCTGTAGGTGGGTCTAAAATGGAGGTTGTTGACGGAAGATGGCTCTGATGCACCTAGGTAGGCATGGTAAATAACAGCAATCACGTGGTTACCGGCTACCGGCGAAAATAACGGAGGAAATCGGGACGGTAAGCCAATTTCTGTGTTAGCGCATTTGCGCCGCTGTGTGTTTTTGTGGTCTTCTTTTGCGGCTAATTCAGTGAATTCTGGTCTGATCGTGGTGAAACTTGGTGTGTGGAGTCAGTGATAGCTCTGGGAGCTAACCAGCCTATTTTTAACCGCTTACATGAAGTCTGAAGAATTTCTGGTTCGGTTTTGTGTGTTTAGCGGACTTCTGCGCATTTACGTAACTGCTCGTTTAATCGCGGCTTGTTTTCGGTGTGTTTGGTGGTTGTAGAAATGGTTTATATGACATTTTAGCTGAGATTCTGGGGTTTCTGTGGATACCACACATGTCTGGATTTATATTTCTCAACCGGCGTTATAACCGATTAAACGTGATCTCCTCCTTTTTGCCCCCAATGCCGGGGGCGTGGGGCTTAAGAGGTTAAGGTGGAACAGATTGTTCCAGTCCACTTTAACCTATGGGTAAACTAAATTATAGAAGATTTGCAGTACATGAGGTTTAATAGGAATTATTTGTTTCTTTATTCCATTTAAATATGGAAAACAAATAACTAAAAATTTGAGGATTCAAAACAGGAATTCACAAGCCAGTGGGTAAAATTAGATAGGTATGTCTACCTTTTATGCAATTTATGATACTTAAAAGGTAAAAACTATGGTATGTTGAGGAATTTTCACCACTGAAGGTTTTCAGATTTCCTTTTAGCCTTAGTTAAAACTAACAAAAATGGAAATGGATTGAATGCGCTTATAAAATGAGTTTTGGGTCATGTTTCTATCTGTTCTGAGTGCTGATGTATTGTTAATGAAAGGCAGTATAACTTTCTGTTGTGCGCTTGCATTTAAAATGAGCATGTACATTGTTTCCTGCCTGGTACCATTTATAAAATGAGAACGTGCCCTGTCTGGGCCATAAATGATGTCATCTAAAGCCTTCTCAGTGCATTATGTATATTGATGACATATATTGGAAACTTGGCTTTCTCGTGTATATTTTTACCAGAACATTTGATCATAAATCTAGACTAAATTGCTTGTATGGCTGATAGCATAATGCTGAATAATGACTGTGGTCTCAGAATAGCGTTCGTAACTCACTCTTAAAGCGTATCAGCCGAGTTGCATATGGGCGTGTGTGAGCGAGTGTGTGTCTGCACGCAGGGTTAGATGACCGACTGGGCAGGGTGATAGCACATTGTGGTAACTCCACTCAGGTCAAACTCTCTCCAGGGACTAGAAGTGGAAAGTGAATGATGCCAGTTTGGACATTGGGCTATGACAACTGCTCTCAGCAGCATCTCATCTGACAGACCTATTAGTACTGATGCCAACATACAAGCACAGAAACAGCAGGGCAACACACACAGTATAAACACAGAGTAGAGTAAAGAGAAGACATCCTGTAAAACGAAGCAAAGAGTGTGACATCAGCCTTCTTTTCATTTTTGTCTTCAATGAACAAGTGCAAGTACAGATATTTCCAGTAGGCAGCGAAGGGCACATTTGACATGGTGCCTCCTTAAACACATCACAAATCTTAGACCACAGGGTGAGAGACGTTTGTGTTTCATTTCCGCTTGCGTACTATTTGCCAATGGCCATCACTTCCCCACAAAGAGGAAATTGAAACATCAGGCCCCTGTTATTATCCAAAATATATTTATTTTCATTCGATGTATAACCTCAAGAATGGTGACTTTTGGTTTAGATGCATTTGGGTTTAATGAAGATGTTGTAAATTAAAAATGATCCGGTTAAAACATCCAAAACTGCAGGACACTGGGTTGAAATTGCCCATAGCAACTTCTCGGTTTTACCCGACACACTTCTGTTCGCAGGCTGAGAGAAGTGTTTAGCAGCGCTGGCTGAGGATTAGACAAGTTCCAGCCCTTCTACATTTCCTCTGCTCTCATTTCATTGTTTTCAACAGGCGTCCCTCAAATCACTTCAATCAAATATCATGCTGCCAAAACACAGAAAGAACCCAGTGCCCCGTTTTTAATCATTTATGCCACGGTCAAGAAACCGAATTTGGGGAAGAAACTGCCACTCTGAAACTCAATACACACACTGTATTAAATAATGCAAGCAGTTTGACTTCTTTTCAAACTGGCTTGATTTTTGTTTGTGCTCAGCCCTCTTTTAATGCCCGCAAGTGTGTTCCACAAAGTTGGATCTGTGGAGAGTAACTGGGTTCATATGCACACTTCAACTTGTGTATTAAATGTTTACCACTGAGTATTTGATTAATAACTTAATTTTTCTGTTATGCGTATTTTGTTTGCGTTGCGTCTTTGATGGGAGAGTTTTGAGTTTCATTCTCCCGTCAATGGGTCAGCCGTTTGTGTATCAGACCTCTATGATTTGCTGCCTTACACTCCATCATCTTTTTTGGCTTTGATTTGTGCAGATGATGTTGTTTCTCAGACACCCAGGTGTTTCTCATCAGTCCCATAAGAGGGACTTTACTGCTCACCTAAACTTTTTCCATACGTAGAGGAGCCCTTTTTTCCTCTGCTCAGGTTTCAGCTTACTGGCACAGACAAACCTCAACAGAAAGCTCTGCTCTTTTTAGACCTTGTGATTCTAAGTGCTTTAGAAAGAAATCCAAGATAGAAGTAGGAGCTGTTGAGAGTTGCTGCAATCTGTTAGTTTGAAAGGACTCCCGGCTTACTCCACTCACAGACTTCTCTGTAGTTCCAGATGGTACAGTCTGTTTTCTGGTTCACATGACACAGGAAAATGAGACCGATCTGAATTGTTTTTGAAAACTTTCTGGTAACTTCTTGTATATTGAATTTTTAATATAATAACTTTAACAGTGTTTTTCTTGATTCTCAATCTGTCAGGTAAACATTTGCCTATAAAACTGAATAAAATAATTACACAAGTTTCCTGTTTGATGTCACACAATAAAAACTTTTTTTTTTTGGAAATCACATTTGGTTAACTGCACTGATTATTGCACATAACACAGATAAAACTGTCCAAAAGTCTCAAGCCACTTCTCATTTCACTATATTTTGCTAGGAAATATATTCTGCAATCTATTTAAACAATCATATTAATACAATATAAAAGACAAAAAAAGACTTTTGGGAATTCTAATAAGGTTCAAAGTCAATATTTGGTATGAACACCCTTATTCTTTTACGCAGTCTGATCTCTCTTAAGACAAACTTTCTTGCTATTTCTTTAGGAAGTGCTCAGGAATAATTCTCCGGGCTTCTTGAAGGACATTCAAAGCATTTCTTTGATGTTCACTGCTTTTTGTTCTTTTCTCTGTCAGGATGATTGTTTCAATAATGTTGAATTCCAGGCTCTGGGGAAGCCAATCAATGACTGATAGTCTTCCATTATGTTTTTATGTACAGGTCTGATACTGAACAATTTATTAGACCACAACTTAATGTAAAGATTGTGCCACAGTTGCCCTAAATTAACATGGGCAATCACCAAAATAGTTTGTTCTCTCATTTTAAGACTGTATGCCAAAAAATGTTCTTTTCTAAATATATTTTTTGGCCAGATACAGTGAAGACTGACAGGAAAGTGGAGGGAAAGAGAGAGGGGGAGACATGCGGCAAAGGGCCGCAAGTCGAATTCGAACCCGGCCCGGCTGGTCTCAGCCATGCGGCATATGGTTGCCTGCTCATCCAATTGAGCTAATACAACGCCTGTATGCCAAAAATTTCACATTTGTATTCATCAGTCCATAAAACCTGTGACACTAATTTTCAGTTCAGTTCTTGTGTAATTTGGCATCCGTCATACCTCAGCCTTTAGTAGATATCTTCTTTTTAGACTCAACACTTTTGTTTTCCTCCACTTGTCCATTTTCCTCAGATTTTTAATGTGACACTGTACACCATGCTGAGATAAGCCAAGGTTTCAGTTGATAGTTCTTTGGAAATCACCTTTTTTTATGTCTGTCAAACAGTTACATAATTTTCATAGCTTTAACTAAAGAAATGAGAACAGTTTATGTGTTTCTGTAACAGGTTATACTAGTAGCTTGTTACAAAAACACATAAACAAAGTGCATAAATATACAGTTTATTACTGATTCTTTGCTGTTATGTGTAGAAACAACACAGGTTCATCTCGTTAGTTAGGTGCCTTTTTTATGCTTGAGTGATTCATAGCTCAAGCATAAAAAAGTAACTTAAAAAATGCAACAAAAAAAAATCGAAAGAAAAAATGTAAAAGACCTTCAGGAAGTCTGGAGACATGTTGCTCAAAACACTTTAAAAATGACAAGAAAGTCTGTCTCTTTGAAAACAAAATAATAATAAAAAGAGGGGTGACTCAGGACTTTTGAACAGTATTGTACAGTGTTAATGTTATTCATTTATTAAAACCATGGGAGAACAAAGTGTCTACACTTACACAAATCCCTATAAAAATAAGACATGATATAGCATTTTAATTCTTTCTTTTATTTTGACTGCATTGTCCCTTTGTTCAGCAATTTGTCCGACACTTGATGCCTTTTAAACATGTTAAACAAATAAAGCTGACTTGACTGCTGCGCAGATAGAACTGTGCAAAAGTACATGTAATTCAGATAGTTGGGTTCTTGTTGGACTAAACTTAAGATTAACAGCTGGACTGTTTCATTTCTAGGGTGCATAAATACTATATAACTGGACTTAATAAAATGTTCTGGGAACACAAAAAGAAGGGCACCTTCTGACCTGAGACATCTGCTGTAATTCTACACTGAGAACATATCTGTAACGTAGTGTGGAGCCAGGCCGTTATGCACTTTATACAGATGCAAGACAAATGCTGTAAACACTTTGGAATTACTTTGATTTCCGCACTGATTACTCATAACATATGGTCTGATAATCATTTAAATCACAATTAAAGACAGACACAGAGTAATAACAGCAAGTAATCACATAGAGTTGAGTTGAATTGATGACATTTTGAATTCATTGATCCCTCTCTGATTTCAAAGCATCCAGGCCCTGAAATACCAAACCTGTACCAACGTCCCCATGCTCCTATGAACCTCTACAGAGTTGAGATTATATTTTTCTCTGCAAGTATAATATTGGAGAAGAAAATTGCATTTTTCATAAAGTTTAAAATCTGCCCACAGGACTTTGTCCCAGACGTATTGTGGGATTCTGGGTAGACTTTTGCAGAGCTATCACAATATTTATCCATATATTTATTTCTTCAGAGCTTGAAGTTCATCCATTAACACCAGAATTGCACATTTCTTTTTTTGGTTTAATCTTTTTCGGGATGTGCACTCATAGCGAGAGGAGAGCAGTCATGAATTTTTTCCTTTTTTAGAGTGTTTGACTTCTTGTGGACTAACACCATGGCCTTTTAAAGGTCCTCTAAAACTTGCTTTGATTAAGGAATAGTTAACGCCAACAGTAACCAGACATTTTATGCCTTTTTTTATAGGTACCACCACCTCTACAACCGACATCTCAGGCCTCATCTACTATATCCATTGTGGCTTGTTATTCCTGAAATCCTGCTAACATTCTGCCATCTGTGAGATATTTGATCCCATAAACATGAAGTTGCAATGCTCCAGCCTCCTTATGGCAAATGCATGCAGTTAAACTGTGTATCACTGGAAAAGTATCTTTGTAAAAGTCCATTCTGGACTACGCACCCTTATTTCCGTCAAATGTTATGAGACTGAATTAATCTGCCATGTGTTCTAATGGTTAGCAGACACCTGTCAGTAAAACACGACTCTCTATTGTGAGAGAGCACACTTAACCTTCACAGGGGCCACTGGCCAGTACTTCAAGCTCATACAAAGCCTGGCTGAATTCACGCCTCTCTGTTTAACAGCCCTTGGCCTCGCTTTCACGAAAGCGGGCCCGTCCTTTTCATTGGTGCACCTGGAACAATTTTATTTGGCTCGGCTGGAAATATTCAAGGTGCAAGGGAAGGGAAGGGGACATTTGTGGAGTTGTGCTGGAATGAGTCTCTTGGCTTATGGTGTCCTGAGCTTTGCCAGAGCACTTTTTCATTACTTCCCCAAACAGAAATTATTTTCTAGTGCTCAATGTGGTTGTTAAACAGACACGGTGAGCAGTTCTGAATAGGCTGAACATTGTTCAGCTGCTGTGGGAGAGTTTTCTTTTTTAGGGGGGACAGTCATTTATGTAGGACAACTGTTTCATGCAGGTCATTCACGGGTGAAATTTGGTGCCCATTCTTTATTACAGTGACGAGAACCCAGATTGTCCTCCAATTTGGCCTGTTTTGTTGAGTCAAGAAAGCATTTCTGGATATATTATGTTTCCAGTAGCCTCGTCCATTTCCTTGGTCACAAATCAGATCAAAACCTTAGCCAGTTTCTTACAAGTAACTTCTTACTCGTTTTATTCTCTAATTGCACCAAACATTCTTCTTTCAAAACCACAAACTCTTTAAAAATAACTGGCCAAGCAGTGGCATGGCCAGCAGTCTGAATTTGAAGACACACACACAAGGACATACTCACGCACACATCTGGTTTCAGTTTCGAATGCCTTTCCATATATATTTTTCCCGTTCATCCTCACACACACAAAATAGTCTTTTTATCCCTTCTAAATTTGGCCCTGCGTGACCACAGCCACTGTGTCCAAGTAGGCCAATGAATTGCAACATGTCATCAGCATAATTAAGCCATTTAGTGCACAGAGCTGAATGTGTCATGCATTTCATATGATGCCCACTGCTTCCTCACGCAGAGCAGATAAAGTATTTTAGTTGGTCTTCATAAAAGGCAGAGAGGACAAGGAAAGAGAGCCTTTGGTGGCCATGGCATTTTACAAAAAGCAATTACCATCAATCATGTTGAATTCTTTGTCAAGGTGGCCTGGAGTTGATTCCCGTACCCTGGGGAGAGCTTCCTGACAATGACATAGGATCCTCTATTGGCTACAAGCAAGAATGTAGAAGATGAAAGATTCTTTTGGACCTAATGGGGGCCATGGTCTGAAATGTAATGCATGGCCATTGAATATCATTATGTCCTTGAAAAGCCAATAAACTGCTGTAGGACACAGATCATTATATGTCATTAGAACTCAGCTCATGCCCTTTGTCTAAACACATTTAATTATTCTGTACCTTTTCACCAACCAGCACAGACTCTTTGGTAATGAAGATAAAAGAGGATAAGATAGAACAAAGCAAGAGAAATATGGTAAAATAGATAAAAACTATAGCAATAGTGCTCATTATTAACTGATTAAGTATAAAAAATTGCTAAAAACAAAACAGAAGCTAAAAACAAACATATGCATATAAAATTAGTTAAACTCTCTAACAGAAACCACTATGTAAAAGTACTGATGGTTCACATATCTATACATTGTTAGAATATTGGACAAAAGTGTACTTTTCACAGAAATAGAGGTGAAGTTAAAGAGTGATTTTCCAATGAGACAAGCATTTTTTAAATGTACTATTGGCTAGAGATGCCCTCATAAAATTTCCCGTACCATCTCCTCTTTCCTTGCTGTGGTTTTGAACTTGACACTTACCGCTGCCACTGCGCTGTACACATGAGTGACTGTACTCTCATAACAATCACCTGTTTTCAAGAATCTTCCCGCGAGTGTTTATAGTCTCAGTGAAGGGAATTGACTGATCCCACTTCTGTTTTTCTCGCCCTGGGCTCAGGGCATTCCAGCGCTCCACAGAGGTGTTGGCTAATTAGTCTCCTGACCCTGAGGTCAAAGGTCACCTAGCCTCAAGGGAAACCAGTGATATTTTAAGGAGTTTTGACTGTGGATACTTAAAACAACGGATTATAGAGCCCCAAGGCTCTATAGACTGCTTTACCTGGGTCATATAATGACAGGTGATGGGTATCAAGATAGGGCTATTGCCGTTTCCTGACCCCTGATGCTCTTTTCCCCCAAAGCTCTTGATGAGCGTAAGACTGTATATGTGATGATGCAAGGGAAAGAGGTCGTCCTTCAAAAGATGACCTGAAATACTTGCTTTAGGCCAGGGTTGGGAATTGCAGCATGTTCCCTGCTTGGACAGTAGAAGCTCAGGGGATAACAGTGATAAGACCTTGACACAGCACCTGCAATGTCTTCTAGTATTTCACTGAATTTATTTAGAGCAAATAGTTTGCTTCATTATATAAAAATAAAACATTGTAATTGTATGTTAAAAATCTCTAATTATGCTGAGTATTGTTTTTATAGTTTTAGCTCAAGCTACCAGCCTAACCTCACTTATTTTACACCTCTGTACATATAGAACTTCCTATTTACACCAAAGACATACTCGCCACTTCCCACACCCTCTGTAATCCCGTTGGATACTGGGCTGTGAAAAAGCTATCACACAAAATCTGAGGCAGGTCAGTTTATAAGACCTAAAGCCAGCTGTACCCATTTGTAATCATCATTGCCTCTGTCAGCCTTTATGCTTGGCACATAAGCAATTTAAAAAATATAAATTGGTAGTTTTTAAATTATTTGACAAAGAAAAAAAACCCAACAAATTAGATTCTAATTTTTAGCCAGCTAGGGTTTGCATAAACAAATGTTTCTAGCTACTTCAAACCATTAAAATGTCTTCTGTGAGTTAGGTGAAAGGCCTTTTAAACTTGAACAGACTGTGGATGGATTTTCTGTTAAGGAAAAATCCAAAGGATGTGATTTTTTTTTTTTAAATCACTTACCATGTTCCTAACATCAATGCCTCTCTTCCCTATACTGCTGAGTTGCATCACTAGGTAACATTCTGAACAAACAGCTGACTACCAGCACAATACAAACTTCATTTAAGCACATAAACACTAGTAATTGTATGAAAATACATAGCCAAACTAATTAATTTAAGTTGGTTTCTGTCAGTTTATGGCACATTACTGTTTTGTTCAATGGCCGGGACATTAGCTAACGCTTGTGAGGAAGCTAGTTAGCATGAGAAGGATCCTCATCAACCAGCTAACATTGTCACTAATGAAAATGTTTTTTTGAGATTTACAGAGAACTTTTTCAAGATATTTTGCAATCTAAGTATTCCTTTTTCAGTATAATTCAAATAACTTTCATATGCACATAGATCCAAGGTGTAAGCTAGCTCTGCCTAGTTACCACTGATTGCTTTACAGAGTACATAAGTAAGTAAAATAAGAAGATGGTAAAATACAGTATTATAGTGAAAGGTACAATATTAAATAAATAGAGCTCATAACAGTCCAGTAATTTAAAAAGTGTCTGACAAAGAAGTAAAAAACATTATAAGATACTTTTCTTGTGAACTACATGATTCATAAAAACACTTCACATCTGAAGACATAAGCACAGGCGTGATAAAGAGTGGAAAATAGCCTTAACCGTCGAATATGGAAACCTCATTTACAGGCGCTGCCCTCTTTATTATAGATCTCAACCTGTATATATCACCTCTTTTTGACAAGTGATACCTGACATGCATAAAACCCATAGCATTCTTTCCCACTGATCTCCCACTGTATCTTTACTGCTCACCACCCAGGCAGAACATATAGCAATACTGGAACTTTTGAATGAGTGCTTTTACTTCCCTTTGCCCCAAGGGATTTTTTTTTTAACATAGTGCAGAAGACCACGCCATGAAACTCACCAAGCTTTTTCAGCTTTTCATTTGCCTAGAGTTTATCTTTGTGAAATAAATTCTATAAAGCAGAAAACCACTGCTGGACTATTGAGCCGCCTCGCAGTTACAGAGGGTAAAGGAAAAATGGTGACTCTGGTAATTGTGTGTTTTTCAGTATAATTTTATATGGAGCTACACTGTAAACAGGACTGAACACTAAGTAGCAGGGTGAAGGCTATGTTGCTATTGTGCCGTATTTGAAAGTCTCATTCAAAGTGTGCTTAAATCATAGTTTTGACAGTGGCGGTGTTTTATGGGAGATTTGTGAAAAGGGGAAAACAAAAAGTTGTGTTTGTCTTTGCAGTTCTGCTGCATCTGTGATAAGTGTTCTTGTGTTTTTGCTGTAGCCACGGGCTTTTTGTGGTGACCGCAGTGCAGCGTATTGTTTTATTTTCCTTTGGTTGCAGAATGTGTTTGCCCATTGTCAGTTCAGTTAATTAATCCCTTTGACATAAAAAATGAAATGAGAACTGAGAAATTACAGGCAAAAGCAGTCAGCCTGAGTTAAACAGCTCTCCCTCTGATTTATGACTATTTACATTATTAAAATGCTATACATATTAAATATGAAATGAAAACTTTTCTTTACAAGATTTGCTGCTCAATGCATTAATAAATTTGTCACTACTGACCATTAAAGTTTGTAAACTGTAGATATATTTCCCCCCTGCTCTGCATGGCAACTCTGGGGTTTGACTCCCACTGTTTCTAAATGGTGGTGTTATTGCACAGTGAGCGGAAGCAGCGGGGAGGTTTACAGAGTGTGTAAAGCATTAGGAGGCCACACAGACAGTAATAAGTCTGCTCTATCTTGACTGATGGTTCTGCTTTATTACAACAGCCAGAGTGCTGTTGTCCCCTTGAGGGACACATACCTATCTGCACGATGGATGAAGATTTTAGTCACAACAGAACACCTTGTTTGCATTGGAGGGGGGGGGGGGGGGGGGGGGGAGTTTTGCACTTTTACAGGGGAGTACTTTTGAACAGCGTTGTTTGGTCAGTGTGTGAACAATTACAGTGCTAGCAGAAAGTCAGGAGTTCGAGCTGATAAGACTTTGTGGGTTTGGGGAAGACAGATTTTGCAAGTTTTCTGTCGGTCCACTGGGGATTCGGGTGAATAGGCTCCTCTGTGCACAGAGGCCAAGCAGTTAGGAAGTTTGGAAAGTGCAAAAGTAAGTTGAAGGTGCTAAGTTGTCAACAAGCCATCAGGCAGCAGGGTGGATGTAATGAGCTCTGTGTGCATGTGAGTGTGTGTCTCTGAATTTATGAGACGAAAGAGGTATTTTTGAAAGTGTCTGCGTGCCTGAATGTGTGCATCTTTTGTGTGTGTGTGTGTGTCTGTGCTCTATAGTCATTTTTTGCCCTTTCCTTACACACCTTCTCCTGTTTCATTTTGCACACACTTAGACAAGTCACTCAGAAAACCATTTTAATGGAAAGAGGGCAAAATAGCTTAGCAAACACTGCAGATTTGTCAGTCCTGACTACTTTACCAGACTTTTATTTGCTCACTAATCTCAGCAAATACGCGATCAATGAACACTATTAAGTCAGGCTCAACCTAATTTCCTGCTTGTTCACAGTGGCCTGCTGCATAAATACCATAAAGGCCATCTTTGTATAGGGGTAAGTCTTTGTCGTAAGTGTTTTGAGGTCCTTGGGTGGAGGTCACTGCTCCCGTTGGAGTGCGTCTTTGAATATCGACTCCAGAGAATGTTTGAAAACATGACTTATTGATTCATATAAGGTCGTTAGGTTTATAAAAGTCCTCCGCTGATGGATGGTCATGCTTGGCTCAAAAACATGTCAGTCTGCCTGATGGATGCTTGGCTTGGGTAACACATCAGCATCGATAGGCAGCAGTGGAGGAATTCTGTGTTAAAACATTCGCTTGTATTGATTCGTTGATGCAAATGAACCACAGTGTGAGGGTCAGAGCAGGCCCTCAGGGGGTTGTGGATGTGTTGGCGTGAATGTCAGCCAAGGTTGGAGCCAGTCATTCAGCAACACGTGTTTAGGAGCACACTCTGCAGGCTATGTGAGTCTGTAGCATTGCTCCATAGATGTTTATCTTTGTGACTTTTGAATATAGATACATGTTGATGGTATCCATTTCAAATGTTACCTTTCCACCCAATAGTTCTTATCAGTTGTTATCAGTCACATGTATATTGCCAGTAGATGCTACTCTACATCTGATAGCAGACTCAGTGAGCAATTGTCACTTCAGTAAATAGTGGTGGTTTCACCTTGCTGAGTGGAAATAATTGGTGGAGTGTTTCCAATTTAAAACAGCGGTCAAATAAGAGCAGCGGTTGGGGTGGTGTAACAGAGTGACACAGAGAATTGTCTCTTGGACCTAATTTGCGTTTTGACTGTTTACTTTCATTTTTAAACTGTGCTTGGTTAGGTTTATCCTCCAAAAATTCTTGGTTATGTTTAGAAAAAGATCACATTTTAGGTCAAATATACCCTTTCACAATGTTTACCACATGTTAGAAAGTCCAATTTTCTAGGTTCTCACCACATAGTAATTTTGTATACTTGATCACCAGTGGTCTCCTCCATAATCAGTTTCTGTTTATCACTCATTGCGTCAGATGATAACTGCCTGCTGAGCGTGGTGATAGGTGTAGGAGTGTGTCTGCTGGCCATATCTGTGGGACTGATTAAAATTGATAATGGTCATTTAACACACTGATAACATGCAAATTGGGTGTTGATGCTCACACCCATTTTGTCCTTGTATTTGCACAAAACCCATTTATTAACATATTACACCTTCTTTTTTTCCATCCATCCATCCATCCATTCACTTCCGCTTATCCTTTTCAGGGTCGCGGGGGGCGCTGGAGCCTATCCCAGCTGTCATAGGGCGAGAGGCAGGGTACACCCTGGACAGGTCGCCAGTCTGTCGCAGGGCTAACACACAGAGACAGACAACCATTCGCACTCACATTCATTCGCACCTAGTGACAATTTGGATTATACAATTAACCTATCCCCACAAGCTGCATGTCTTTGGACGGTGGGAGGAAGCCGGAGTACCCGGAGAGAACCCACGCAAACACGGGGAGAACATGCAAACTCACCACTTTTTAAGAGTATATGTGGCACAGATCCTTTTTCTTTTTTTCTACTACAAAATCTACAGTGCATTAAACTACACAAATAAATATTACTGCATTGTAATCAGTCTTATACCTTACAGCCAAAACAAGATAAATTGGTAGAGATTTTTTATATTGTTGTTTCTATTGTATTTTATAACTGAGTTCTAAAAAAGTCGGGACATTGTGTACAACAAAAAAAAACCCAACAATTTTCAAATCTCATAAGCTCTTATTTTATTTACAACAAAATAAGAGTTTATAAGTACAAAAAGTAAGTAGCAATATAAAGAAAAAGCTGGAGGAACATTTTGAAACTAATTTGGAAAAATGGAAAACTGCTTTGTGGTCAGATGAATGGAAATTTGAAAATCTTTTTGGAAAAACGTCCTTTAGACTAAAGAGGAGAGGGACCATCTGGCTTGTTTTTTAACTCTCAATTTGAGTGGTGCATTACTGCATTAGAATCGGTAGCTTGCACATTTGGAAAGGTACCATCTAGATAACAGTTTTTTGAGGAAGGCTTTGCATATTTCAGCAAGATAATGCTGAATCACATGCGGCATCTATTACAACAGCATAGCTTTGAACAATACTGTCTACTGTCTCTGTAGCCAACTGAAAACATCTGGTACATTATATAAAAGAAAATGTGACAAAGAAGACTGTTGAGCAGCTAAAATCCCATATCAGGAAAGAATGGGACCACATTCCCACAGAAATCCAGCTCCTGGTCCCCTCAGTTCCCAGGCGTTTTCGGTGTGCTATTGTGACTAAAATATCGGTTTATGAGATTTTCAAATCATTTCATTTTTTATTTATATTTTACACAGTATCCCAACCTTTTTTGGATTATTGATGTAAATATGGTCCATGCTAATGTGATCAACACCATCTAGAGTTACTGTCAGCATTATCATAGTTTATAAACTGCAAGTAAACTGATAAGCCTGAGAAGTTTCAAACCAGTGTTTCTAACTTTGCTTACGTTGGCTAAAAAAACACAAAAACAATAGATTAATCTGAAAATGATCGATGTTGTTACAGAAACTAAATAAAATATGGAAAGACCAGAGAGGAATTTTCCATTAAGAGCTGTTCAAGCGCAGGCATTTCTCTTTGACTTCTGCAGACACTTTGGATTGTTCCCTGATCCATGGGCCCTTGAAGTGGGCAGGCTGTCTGTCAGCAGGAAGGTTGACACTTTCATTTAGTAAAATAAATAGTCATATGTTTAGGTCAGGAACTTGTCATGCTACAGGGCAAGAAAATGTCTCAGCTGAGCCTAATGGAGTTATGCTATACGAGTTGAACATTGGCAGCGCTGTTGTTGTATGGAGAGAAATAATTGCAGTACTGGAGGTAAATGCAAGTCTCACAGTTCATAAATGGAAACAAGCTCTACAAATGTGTATGACAATTTGTGAGTCGTTAAATTGAAGTTGTAAATCTACACGCAGAGTACTGGTATCCATTCATTATAGGCTGTATTTATTTGTAAAAATGTATTCGTGAACACCAAAAATCAAACTGAAACCATCATTAATTTTCTTTATGGGGGCAGCCTGAAAGAAATTCCTTTCCAAGCGAATCTTTTCCCAGTCAGTGTTTCCAATGAAATTTCTAAAGCGTGGTCTGAACATAAATGTGGCTCTCTTATCCTGTAAGCCATGGAGGAGGGAACAAGTGTTACACCCATCTATCACTATCAGGGTTTCAAAATCTTAAGTGTGGTGTAGATTTTCCCTGATATTTTTTCGGTAATTGCTAGCAGAGTAATCTCTGTTGCTAATGTTACAGTTGTTGTGTTAGTTTTGTCACTATATGGCAATTAATCTTATCTGGACAGTCGTCTAGAGAATGCGGCTCTGTTAGATATCGTCATTTGATCCTGGTGAGCTCACAGTCCTGGCTGTCATCACCTGATAACGGGTCTTAATACGCTCACCAATGAATACACTTCCTGTTTGGACAGCATGTTCAACATGCCCTGGTGCTTTGGATAATATTGTGACAGTCTGTATTTCTTAAAATAGCTTGATTGGTCAATCCGGACTAGTTCATCCCGCTCTGCCTCTACACATTCATTGTTTTCTTTCAGCTTACTTTTGTCTTGGAAAACTTTAAATACCTTTAAATTAAGTCTCTACTGTGTAACCGTCTAACCTCTTAACCTAAACTGTGCCATATTTAATGCATATGTGTGCCACGGTGAATTAACCTTTTAGCTTGGCTTTAATCTCCGCCTGCATACTTTCATTCTCCAAACAGAGAAAGAGAGAAGGTGCTGTGCTGTACGCCTCTCTGTCATCCTCACACCTGCACGCACTGTAGAGAAGAAAGGGAGGGAGGGAGAGGGGAAAAAGCAGCAGTGGATCGCATGTCTTCATGGCTATCCAACAGTAAATTAAAATGAGGAGCAATTTCCTGAGGCCCAATTAGCAGAAAATTGGTCCTGTCTGTTGGAGTGACTCCCTTGGGAGGAGGGAGAGGTAGTCGAGGCTGTTACTGAGAGAAAGAGAGACTTTGCTAAGACTTTTCCCATTACAGTACACGGAAAAAATTGAAAATGGTGTGAGACCATCAACAATGTTGATTTGACAGACACCAAAAGGCTCCAGTGATAATCGAATTTGCAAAATTTTGTTCTATTTTCTGTCGAGATGATCCCAACCTGCTGCAATGACTTTGAGGTCCGGACTCTGGGGAGGCCAATCTATGACTGATAGGGTTCCACTGTGTATTTTTTCTAACCAAATATACTTTTGATGTATTGGCAGTGTGTTTGGGATCATTTTCATGCTGACCTCTTCCATACATACTGATGACAATTTGAGCCAAAACTTCAAATTTGGAGTCATCACTCCAAAATACCTGTTGCCACTGATTTTCAGTGCAGTGATTGTGTTATTTGGCATACTTCAGCCTTATCTTCTTATTTCCTTTCTTAAGAATGGCTTCTTGACAGCTACCCTGTCCATCTGCTTTTTAGTCTTGTCACTTCTTTTTTTGTCCAGTTGTCCAATTTCCTCAGTTTTTTAAGCACAGACTGAATTCCTTGCTGAGATTTGCCAGGTTTTAGGCTAATAGCTCTTTTGGGATCACGTTGTTGGTGCAAAACTGCTTTTTTACGCCCATCAAACCATTATCTTTGGCATTTTTAATAGGTTTTTACAATAAGCTGCCAGTAGCAAAGTGCTTAAAGATACAGTATTTCAGTCCAGGGTGCATGGACTGGACTGAAATACAGTAAATACAGTACAGGTAAATTTGTATTGTTCTTTGCATGCCATGTTGAATGTTAATAAGAACAAAAATACTATTAATGCTGGTGGCTTTATGTTTCTGTCCAATGTTATCTGCTTTGTAAGGTGTGTGAGCACATAGACAAGAGGAAGGAATATAACCCTTTGCATGTTCAATTAGAGCCACTGAGAGGCTTTGCTTTTACAAAGAAAGCAACAAACGATTTTCCATTTTATTTGAGACCACAGTTAAGTGTGCTTTCACTCAAACCACAGCAAAACCACCTAAGAAATGAAGCGAGACATTTTAGTGGGAATCTGCTGAGCTTTAATTTAACTATAATGGTGAATTGATAACAGAGGTTCATAGTGATGGATGCAGGTTTTTGGATGAGGTCCAGTGCTTCCACAAGTAATAAAAATCAATTCACACACATTTTGCCTCCAGGGGCTTTGACTATTGATGGCGGTGATGATGGACATGCGCTGACATAGGTCTCGTGCGGGGAGGGAACTGGGTCAATGTCAGTCCCGGTTCGGGATCGACCCTTCTGAAACGCCTGACGCTCAGTGTTAATGAAAATTCGATCGATCGCCGTGTACAGTATTGTCACCACAACAGAACTCATCAGCCGAGCTCAAGTCATTAACCACCAACAGCCATCGCTTGAATTACTGTTCCTGCTCAGCCAGTTAAGTAAACATTTATCTGAGCTTGTCTTTCAGGATGAATATCTGACTCCTAATTAACAAAATTAATCTCGCTCCCCAGCTTTATCCATGGGGGGTAAAAATAGATGTTAAAAACCTCAACTTAGCACCATATTTTCATTGCTGATCACATAGAGTCTGTGAATATAGTTGCGAAATTAATATGTTTGTCAACTTTCTTTAATTTCTGATTTGCCTGCAGCAGCTACAGTATGTTTTTTTTTTCATTCTATATCATGTGTTTAACCTCTTTAGAGTTTTCTAATATTATAGTTTTATATCAGGTATCCATGCTTGTGATTGGTCAGATGCTTACAGCACTGCCACTTTCTTGTGAGTTGATAACCAGCTTCGTAGAACCAATTATCTTTATTACTGATGTTACAGTAAATGAATCCAGATAACAGAAAGATGCCTGGGGTATGCTGAACTCACTTTGTAGTACAGGCCCCAGCAACATATGTGGACAACAAAGGGCAAAGGTGAGAAAGGGCTAAACATACAAAAGGGGTAATTTTACAGCAGGGAAATGAGGCATGGGTGAACTGATCCAACAACTGGTTGAAACAATCAGCGAATCAAGGGAGGGCACATAGGATGTAACACAGAATGGGAAACTAAAACAGTAAAACAGGAAAGAACCAAAAGACATAAAATCAGATATGAATACTAACCTTTAACTAGATAACACAAAGCATAAATAATAGCAAAACTAATACAAATATCAGTAATAATGGGCAAAAACCAAAACACAAGATCAAGTGAAACTAACACTCATCACTAGAATGGACATCCAAGAGCTAAGACTCCCATAATACTAGAATAATGAATGAGTGAGAGTGAGAAATTCTTTATTTATCTCATATTTAGTAAAAAGTTTAATACATATAGGTATTTATAACATCTGGTAGATGATCCCCTGGCAGAATGATAGAGTATTGTATCATAGCGGTTGTTAGATTGTGGTATGAAAGATTTCCTGAATCGGTCTGTCAGAGAAAGTGTTGTGCTGCCTGTCCAGGAAGAGGTGCAGAGGGTGGTCGGGATTATCCATGATGAATAACAGTTTGTTCAGTGACTTCCTCTCCTCCACAGCTTCAAAGGTGTCCAATAATAATAAGGAATCAGAACAGGAAATTCCACAATTCAACACACACAAAATAAAACCTCAGACATTTGAAACATAAAATGACAAAATATTACCTTGGACTAAAGTATATTAAAGAAGAAAATACTATACAGCTTAACCCCAAGGACCATAGAGGTTAATCATGGAAACAGGCTGACAGGCTATTCTGCTGCTTGCTCTATCAGAGCTATGCTGCATGAGTGATGAATTTTAAATCACTTGCTTTAACATTGCCGCTAAAAGTTACATAAACCTTATTGGAAATTGTATTATTATTTCAGTCTAAGATGACACATGCCTAAATGTGATATATTGAATTGTAGCCCTGGGTGGTATTTCTACGAAGACACACAAATATACATATATAATGTTTTTTTGGTCACTAGTGTTTTGAGAGTAGCTTCTGCTCAGAGGGCCTGAGTAATTCTACTTAAAATTAAATAAATTATGGTCTGTTCCTGTTTCTTATCAAAAAATAATTTCAGTCCTCCCCAGACTAAATCATCATGTTCTCCTTGGATCAGAGCCAGTTTGAATGGCTAAACAGTAGCCTGAAAGCAACTTAGTACCTTTAGTCACAAATTATAAAAAATCTTTTTGTTTTGAAAATATGTATTACAGCAAAAACTAGATATATGATTTTTTTCCATATGGAAAGCATGTGTAGCTAATGTACTAGAAAGCATCTGCAACTCAGTCTCTGTTGACTTTGTTAAGCTTCAATCAGACACATTCAACGTAATCCCAAACACTGCAGTTCAACTATTTGCCTTGAAGGTTTTGTTTTGTAGGCGGGTACTGTTTAGCTTCACATTGAATGTAAGGACTTATGTGGATGTGGCTCCACCAAAGAGACGGGGACATCAAATATTGTCTGCTTCCCTGTTGTTCCTTGCTGATAAGATTCAGCACCAAATCTGCTCATCCATCTAATTATCTGTCTACCTGCCGTCCCCTGTCCATCGCCACCCCGCTCTATTGTTATTCACTCCAGGCAACACAAACATGACATGTTGACCCCTGCCCATTAAAGACCTTCCAAGCAAAACTGTTTTTACCTATAGTGTTCAGGGTCATTGAATGCCACTGTTTCTATGGAGCACACCATTGTATCGTTAGAAAAGAGGATAATGGCCATTTGTTCTTGTCAGGTTTGATAACCCCAACTATAGCTTCCAAGTAGACAAAAGGAACCAGCCCAACTGAAACCAGTATAAAACATCTCTGAACCTTAAGACAGGGCATCTCCCGCACTTAGGGGTTAATATATAATCACATGCTCAGAGTTTCTTCCAAGATCTCAAAGACACAGAGAGGCTTGACCTGGATTTTTGTAAAGCTCTAACTCTGAGCGATGGTCGTACTATTCAGGGATATCAAGTCTTATCATCTTCTCTTTTTTTTCTAAGTCAAATCGCTTACTTTCTTAAAAGCCCTGGCTTGTAACAATAGGTCTTATTCTCTTGGTGATTGAGGTGCAGCTTTATGCTATAGCCCTTGATGCATAGGAAGGTAATTTCATGGCTCCTTCCTGCAGACACGAATCAGACACAGCGCTCTATTATCAAGCTCTGGGTATTAGGCCTCTAGGTAGGAGATGGAGGTGGAGGGGATATTAAACCTCAGAGGGTGTGTATGTGTGTACGTGACAAGTTGAAGACCGAGCCAAAGAGAACGTGAGTATATGCGCTCTTCATGAAGCAATAGAAAGGGAATGGTGAAAGTGTGTGTGTGTGTGGGGGGGGACTCCTCAGCGGTCCTGTGTGTGATGTATCACGTTCCCGACTGTGTGGCTGCTGCCGTCACATCAAAGAACAAAGGGGTGTTTATGTCAAGCCTGACTGATTTGGTTTTTATTAATGTCTTACCTCCCTTTCTCCCCATTACCATCAGCTTTCACACATCAACCCCCCCCTTCACCCCATTATATTAGCTCCAAACGGCGCTTTGGAGACCACACTGATTTCTTTTGCATTTGTCACAAACCCTTCAACATACACACACGCACGCACACACGCACAGACTGTGCAGGGTTCTTGCATGATTCCTGACTTAGCGGGGGCCTCCCTGAAATGTGCCATGTATTCTCCCAGATTGGATGAAGCGCACAGGCAGACATTCATTCCCACTTGACTTCCTCTTTCTTTCCCCCCCGAGCCATTTACACAGTGGAAAAGGTTAATTGCTTGAAACACCAGCGGTGTTATTTCAGCTGATTCCAGAAGCATTGCATTTGATATTAAACAGACAAGAAGATTAGTGTGATGATAACAGACTGTGAGCCAATGGATTATTTATACATATGACTGTGATATGGTCTAATTCTTGGGACGTGCAGAAGGAATAAGTGTTGGAGAAAAGGCACAAATAATAAAGCTAATCCGTGTTTTTGCTTTTGTTTTGGGTTTTTTTTTTTGGGTGGGGGGGGGGTTACTTAACAGTCACATTGCAGGAAATCCACAATCACACAGAGAAATGGAATTCAAGGCAGATGCAAAGTTGTTAAATCATTTTCTGTTGAAACTCCCTTTTTCTCTCAGCTGTCCTCACCCATGAGTGATGGGTCCATGTGCAGAGAGCTGCTCTAATCCCTTATGACTGCATTGTGCACAGTACCATCGCCCCATGAAGACCATTAGCATCATAGCTGTGGGTGATTGGTTTCCACAGCTCTGGGTCAACGCGGGTTTTACTTTGAGAGTCGTAGGAGCCTAGAAGAAAGAAATATGTTGAAATTATTAGAGGAGAATAAAGAGGACATGCTGAGACACTGACTAATTAGGGGAATGACACATTTTAGTTTAGATAAAGGAGGAAAGAATGAAATGCTGACACCTGATTTCACAAATTGAGCAAACTATTTTTCCTTTTCTCTAAAGAATGATAATAAAAGAATTTCCCATGCTGCATTCAAATTTGCCGCTAATCATTGAATTCCAAAATTCTTGTTTATTATTGAATATTCTGAGTTTGAATTTTAGTTATTATTTACATTTTAATCATAATTTATTCCTTAAGTATTTTGAGTCTTTAGTGCCACCCTCCTTTTTATTATTCATTATCATTTTTCTAATTTTTGCTATGTAACTTTCTGCTGTAACAAAACAAATTTCCCACGTGTGGGACTAATAAAGGTTATCTTATCTTATCTTATCTTATTACCCTGTGTCTAGTTCACTTTTGTTCAGTGTTACTGATTCCTGTCTCTGTATCTCCCTGTTTCAGTTATAGTTTCTTCTTGTTTTATTTTGATAGCCATTTGCCTCCATTTAGTTTGATTTCTTGGGTTTCATTACTTTGATTAGTTTCAATTGTTTCACATTACCCTCCTGTTTCCACTTCCCTTGTTCTGTATATATAGTGCCAGTCTCCCTCTAACCTCTGTTATAACAAGATACTATATTCCTGTCTGCTTAGCTCCCCAGCGGTTTCCCTTCCATGTACCTACCTCAGTGATTATCTGGACTTCTGTTTGCTCTTTTTTTGGACTTTTTTTTTGAATATCAGACTGATAAATGGCTTGTCTTCTGTTTGGGTCAATTTTCTTAAAGCTCACCTCATGTGTAAATAAGGCAAAAATAGTGTTTGTACAGTTTTAACAAGCTTGAAAGTAATATTTAGCATGATCATGATTCTTCAACATAGCCTGAACTCTCTTTGTTCAGCTTTTTAGTCATTCCTTAAAGTATTCTTCAGGAATAGTCCTCCAGCCCCATTTAATGAGATTCAAAGCTCATTTTTGGACGTTGGCTGACTTTTTTTCCGTTCTCTGTCAAGATCATCTCACATTGCTTCAATATTGTTGAAATCTGGGCTCTGGAGAGCCCAATACATGACTGAAAATGTTCCACTGCGTGCTTTTTTGTCCAGGTATGCGTTCACTACGTTGGCAGTGGCTATGCTGAAAAATAAAGCTGTTGCTAATCAGACACTTTCCAGATATATTGCATGGTGGATCAAAATTTGACAGTACTTTGCTGCATTCATAATTCCATCACTGTTGACAAAATTTCCAACACTGGTGGATGAAATGCAGACCCAAATCATGTTCTTTCAGAACATACTGAGAACAATTCTAGCCCAAAATGTCCAGTTTGGATTGACGTGTAATTTGGCATACGTCAGCCTTTTCTTCATTTCCCTTCCTTAAGAATGGCTTCTTGACAGCCATCCTTCCACTGAGACCATTTTTGATGAGGCTTCAGTGAACAGTAGTTGGATCTACTGAAGGACCAGATGCACCAGATGTCCTGTGTCTGCTCTTTGCTACATTTTTCTGTATTTGTTAAGGACATGACCCTGTTCATCTGCTTGGATAGTTTTTAAATGATCTTTATCTTAAAAGCTTTGATAGGTTTACCCTCTTGTCCAGTTTCAATACTTTAGACAATACTAAATTTACAATTTAAAATTGGTTCTTTTTTAAGTTTTTGGTAATGTGTGGGCACGATACTGGTTCATTCTTTGAGTTAAGTGCTTATTCTACTTTAATAATTGATAAGTCAGCGTTAAGTGGTCTAACTAACAGATAAAAAAAACCCTCTAAAAATGGTCAGATACAAAGACCTGACTGAAAATGAAAGAAAAAGCCAATGTCCAAAGAAAAACTTTAGAAGGCCTTCAGAAAGCCTGGAGAGCTATTGCTCAAGACCATAAAAAAAGGAATTAGAAGTTTGCACAATCCTGTAGCTATAACTAAAAAGATTTACTTTACGTACTTCTCATAGATTAATATTCCTGTTGATAGAAGTTTGAATCTGTGATAAAGCTTTAGCTCAACTTACAGAAATAAATTAGCCTAAAACTGATACTTGGACATCTGACGGTGACAAAATGCTTTCTGTACACCTACACATACAATGTGTATGTGTGTGTGTAGGTGTCAGAATCTCGCAATTTTTCCATTTTTCTTGCAGATGTCTCAAAGGCTGTATCCGCTCAGTTTTTCCTTTCAGCCCCTTATAAAAACTTAGTTCTGGGTTCTTTGCCCTTTTCATCCCACCACACTTCAGCTGTAGGTGATTAATAGACAACAAGTATTTAAGAGTCGATATAGAGCTGCAAATATTTTTCTCTGCTAGTGTGTGCACCGCATGATTTTGAGTAGTACTAGCAAGCTAAATTATAGCACTAGTAATGTTCACTATCGAGGATTAGCCTGCTAGCTACTTGCTCGCTAACTAGCACAAAACCTCATACGAAAGGGAAAAAAGTCAAAGTGTCACCAAAGATGAAAGGATTTACAACACTAAATCAAGAATTGTTGAAACAACTTCATTATATTATATTGTCTGGTCATAACCTGATTTAATTATTAAGTTTAGACTTGTTAACTTAAGCTAACAATAAGTTAATAAGCCAGAACAGCACAACACAGTTGCGTTACTTACAAGAGAAACTTAACTCGCATGCTTTCACTTAAATAACCACAGCATGATAGAAAGCCCCAAAATATACCACAGTCACTAAAGCGAAGAAATGAATGAGAATCATTTAAACATTGCCATACCTCAACTGCAACTCAAACCCATTTTCACAGTGTATCTGGTAACCATGCATGTCTGAGCAAACCCAATCATGAATTTTTAAAATATTTCACTCTGGACAAAAGCAACACACCAACATTGCCTTCTACAGAGCCATGCTACTAAAATAATAAATGTCTAACCTCACAACCAACGTCAAAGATGCATTAAAAATACATTTTTAATTATATATATATTCAGTATATTTTATCTATTCAAGTCCTGGTCTTACAATAATGTGTAATAAATGCTGGCAGAATTGGCTGCTGCCTCGCCTCATGAATTAGTTATTTTCTCTGCATCCAGCTTAATCGGTTGTGTGCTCAGAGCAAAAAGAAAAAAAATCATCCCAATGTATGTGTGTTGCTCTGTACATGTGTCCATGTGGGTGTATGTGATTCTGCGATTCTGTGAATGCTCAAACACATTAGGTGTAAGAGGCGTCGAAGAGGCTAGCGTCGTCAAACAAATTACACAAAGAGAGAGGTAGCCTGCGCTCTCCAACACGTTACAGTGATTGAGCCTGAGAGGCAGAGTGTGGCATTCTTTAAACACACGGTGTTTGGGGAGAGGTGGCGTATTCAAACACATTATGGATAAGAGAGATGGGGGTCGTGTAGCAAAATGCATTACAGAGTCGGAGAGGTTGAGGGAGTGCAACATTTCTAAACACATTATGCCGGAGCGATGATGGCATGCTTAAACAGAGTGTTGATGGAGAGTGGAAAGAAAGACGGGGTCAAGAGAGTTTCTGTTTTATTTCGCCGAGGTGTGTGTGCTTTGTCTGTCCGCTGAGTGCTGACTGAGTTTTGACATCAGCTCAGCCTGGGTACACAAACCTACCAGAGTGACTCGTTTTTCCTCCAAGCACACTTGAGAGTTTATTGGCGCACATATAGTCATGGTGAACACAGTGAACTGACAAATGCGCACATACGTTCCCGTCATGTAGGCAAATGGGAAGAAAGTCACATACTGTCGAGCACACCCTATTTTTCCTATGCTTGAGTTGTTCAATAGCACCAGCTTGTAGAATCCCTCCCAGAACTACACTTATGACCCCACCAATAAAGCCAGTCATGAAAGATTAAGCACAGATCCAAAAAAAAACATCAAGACACGTTGTTCCATAGTTTATCTCAACACTTTGTCCAGCCCAATTAACCTTACAAACAGGCCCTTTTTGCATGTTGCCAACTTTGAATCAGTATGGGGTAGCTCATCCTTGGCATTTTTCTGTGCTTGGCAACAAAACACTTTGTACAATACAGAAAAACTCCAAAAAATGCTCTCTCCCACTCTTGTGTTCCTGTGGCGGAACTCGGGTCGAATCTTTTCAATTAGCCAGGTTGACTTTGCATGCCTAATTAAGTCCTCATCCTTGACGAGCTGTCTGACTTCTCCTTCAAGCCTCTTACTAGGAGCTTACAGCCCTGCAGGGGCCACCAGCCAGACGGATTGTTGTCCAGCTGGAATGGGATTAGCAGCACGCCAGGGGCCTGAGGCCCACAGTCCCTGGGCCTTTGTTTGAATCTGAAGTGTCGATTTGGAAGGGGTGAAGCAGGGAGAGAGGATTGAGGTAATCCCCTCTTCTTCAGGACTGCTCCCCAGAGGAACGAATCCCCAGTAAACCCTGAAGACTCTAGACCACCAACCGCCATCAGAACTGCTGTTTACTCATCACAGCCCAGCAGGTAGACAGCCAAATAAGAAGACTCGCCCACCCTGACATGAATACATGTATGTTTTAAATGCTATTGTTTAGTCACTGAAATCAAAACATGTTGGTTCTTGGTCAAGCGTAAAATAAAGGAGTTGTCTGGTTAGGATAAGAGGCCTCATGCTGTGTAGCAGCATGATGGGGGTTTTGTGTTGTAACTACCACAACAAACAGCCAAACTCCTCTTCACTTAATTATTTATAATGGCAATTAATTCACCCGAAGAAAAACCTTAAAGAATGCCAAAATTAGACTGGGTAAATTATCTTTACAAGCCTGAAAACTTTAAAATTTTCATTTATTCTGCCTTCTGGCCTTTGGGAGCAAAGTTGCGTGTTGTGGGTGGTTTGATTCAAGTCTTTGAAGGAAATGCAACAAGAGTAAAGGCTGCTGACTCTCTAAAACATTCAAACACACCTGTGGCATGCAGGTGTTTGTGGACATGTCCTTGCTGCAGAGATTACATAGCATGATTCTACAGTGTTGGTGCATGCGGATTATAATAGTTGACTCAAAGGGCAGGCATTTTGTCAGAGGGCATGTCTTGTTTTGAGATGTAGGCTTTGTCTTCATATTTGCTCTGACAGCTGTTTTTCTAAGGTGATCTCTTATATTGAACATATAGTCGTGTTAATCATTAATAGCTTAGCTGACGAGGTTAAACTTTTCAGCTGTTCAACATCCCACGACAAAGAATGCAATGACTTGTTTGTGTTAAAAACCTGTACCCTTTTAAAGGATTAGGGAGGGGATAAGCACAACACAGGAAACTGTCTAGTTATTGCAAAATCAGGTTCATATGGGTATGTTTTATGGTTTTAGGTGAATGAAGTGTTAACAGAAATCCCCACACAGCTAATTATTTTTCATTTCTTTTGGATGAACACCATATTATTTTGGTACAGTTTGATTTCAGAGTAAATATTATTGATGATGCAAATGTACTGTAAGGCTCAGTGCCCAGTAGTGTGAATTTTCTCTCTCCCTCTCTCATGGTGCACCTGTGCCTGTGAGTCAGCCTCAGAATTAAGCCAATACCAACAGGCTGTCTTTCATCGCAGTGTGACAGAAGCACACGAGATTAGAGCAGAATCCACCCAAAACAACCACACAGGGCTCAGGGATAATCCAGAGCCCAAACATCAGAGGGAAACAGGAGGACACTGCTCCATCTATCATCCAACGAGAATCCACCCTGAAGAAAAACACAGGGACGAGTGATGCGTTGCTATTGTCCAACCTAGCTGGCACAGGAAAAACAGGATGTGATGAGTTTCTGTGCCTGAGGTGACTGGTGAACCACAGTGGCACCAGCCTGGAAACTTGTATGTTGGCACAGCTTTTTGTGCCTGCACGAAAGTTTTCTTTCTGTTTTGTTTTGTTTTGTTTTTGCTCCATTTGGAAGCAGACAAGTGTGCAAAAAAAAAGAAAAAAGTTGGATCGAATGCAGCTTTATCAATGAGTTGCGCATATGAAGCTCTGAATAGACTTCAGGCTTTGGGGTATTTTTAAACTGTGACTCCAGCTAAATAAAAGCCGTGCTAATTTGAACAATATACCATTATGCTCCATTCATCGCTCAGGTGAGTGATGTGGTCTCTTAAACTGTCAGTGTTCTACATCTTATTTTACAGTCATGACAAAGGCTGTAGTTCAAAGGCATGACTCGGCGCCAAAACATATGCAATACAGCTGTTTCTGACACTCAATATATCCGTATCATCTTAATCTTTTCTTTTTATCAAGAACCAACACCCCACCGCACACACACAGCCCCTTACTTATGTACAGTATTATGCTGGCTCTTCCTACTGAAGTGCAAGATGGCTAGAGTACAGTGAGTCTTGTATGCATGCCCGTGCATGACGCAGTTATGCGTGTGTGTGTTAGCGAGCTTTGCCCAGTTCTCACCAGCAGGACCAGAGGCTGTTTTTAAAGCTGCAGTTCTCCGAGACATCGGGACTGTCGGGTCAGAGAAAAGGAGCCTTTGACTGAAGAGGAATGAGACTGATCCCTTGCCAGACAGCCTCAGCTGGGGGGCTACCATCCACTAATATTTCCAACAAGTCTCCACCCCCGCAGACCCTCCACTGTCCGCCCACTGTCCACCCTCCCTCCATTCATTTCTGGACATGCAGCGATAACAAAATTTCCAGGGAACTGTCCAAACAGAATGCACTGTGTGTGCTGTGAGTTGTTTTAGACGTGGCACAAGTTGGTATTAGATGTCGGTCGCCTGTGCATTATCAGCACTTTAACAGGGGAAATAAGGTTCCTGTTTGTGACACTGAGTAGTGGAACAAACCACAACTCGTCATTTGTCCTGTGAATTGATTGTGTGTCTGCTTTCTCTCATTTCCCAGATAGAAGACTGTTCAAGCTGGTCCTTTATGCTTGAGCTTGAGATATTTTCGCTCATGTCCCAGATGGACTGTGTTGTTCCGGTCAAAGAGAACATACCAATGACACACTGACTTATTTATTTTAAATAGGGCTTGTTGTAAACACACAAATAGCTGACCTTCGTGATTCTTTGTCTTCTTTCTCTCATTCTCCGTCTTTTTATTTCTTGCTTTTTTTGGTCACTTGAGGAGACAACATCATGGTCATTCCTCCTGATCTCTGGACAGTCTTTTGTTTTTTTCAAAGTCACAAGGAAATTCTTTAAAGACATTTATTATAAGATAGTAAAGAGTAATGGGGTGTTTCATTTGCCATAATGAAACCTAATCATCCTCTGGATGGTCCTTTGAATCCATCTCTGTGGTTTAATAGTCTAAGTTGAGAATGGGTCTCGGTCTGCAGTCTGTCAGGAAAAGTAGTTCGAGGAAGGTATTCCTTTACATACATTAAAGGACTGAAGTGTGTGGATGATGAGGAGATAAGTAGTGACTTTTTTCTTTTGGAAAAATGGATTCTGACAGATGCTGGTGAATACTTTAAGAGAAATCTCAAGAGATTTTTTTTTTTTTTGTCGAAATAAAAATATCTTTTTTTCTGTTATGCTAATTCTGACTTTTGACCAACAGTGAGCCATCTTGACAGTCTTTTCCTGTGAGGAAAAGCAAAAAGGAAGAAGCTGCTTAAGTTAATTTTACTCATCAAAACTCGGGCTCAGACTTTGCCTAAATACTGGACAGGTTTTTAGAACAAGCAAGGTAATAGCTTGTGATATTATAGTCACATAATTTGTATCAACATCTCAGACGTCATTGAAAAATTCAGTTCAGTGGCTGAAATTAACTGAAGTGACACCTAACAGACAGCAAATGTCAGCAGCCACCTGTGGTTGAAGTATACACAGCTGCCATAATATAAAAGACACACATTATGTGGACAAAAGTACTGGATTAACTACACTTTACATCTACACTTTACATCATGGCATGGAAATCCATGCCATGAATCTCCCAGCACATTTTGCTGGTGCTGATGTTTATGTCAAAGGAGGTTTGGAGCTCAGTAAGTAAATGTGTGTGATTGGTGACTGCATGGCCAGGTGCCCTATTTTATACCCCTGTGGCAAATGGACTGAAATCACCTGAATTCAAAGATTAGAGGTGTGGCTTAATACATTAGTCCATAGTGTGGCTACAGTGATGTCACCTATTGGTTTCTGAAATCCCGTTGTGAAGCCAGGGTGAACATTTTGAAACTGAATTTAATGAGAGAGGGGTGTACTGAACTGTGTTCATTGGCTCACAACCTGTCAATCACAAGTCAGTAGTCAATGAGCATAGCCTAAATAATCCTCCTTTCTGTAACATATGACTGAGTTTTACCAAATGGACTTCATTTTTTATTCAATATTATCCCAAATGAGAGATTGAGATGATAAAATTAAAAGTGTTTATAGAGATCAAGTCATAAAACTGTTATCTGTTTGCCAATCAATTCAACTTAGTTTAATTTTATTTATGTAGCACCAAATCACAACAACAGTCACCTAAGGCACTTCATATTGTACGGGAAAGACTGTGACTGGTGACAATGACTGGTGTTTACCAGACTGGACTGGTTTGCAGGCCTGTGTGACCAGGGCCTTATTCACGTGACTTGCCATTGTCAACATGATTGTCACACGCCCAGCAAGCATAACATGGTTAGCAGTCACCCGTGTGCAAAAATGGGACCAGAAGTTTTTAGAACCACAGCTTTCACCCCCAGTGTCCATTAAAACAAATGCAGGTTTAAGTCACTTCTTTACTGGCGTCACTGTTCAGACCTGAAAGCTGTATGCATTTCATTTTTTATACAGTCAGTGGTGAGAACCCAGCTGTCCAAATACAAATCCTAATCCTAACGAGTGGTTAAACAGATTCATCACATCATCACAAGGATTTAAAATGCTCACCTTTAAACCAATCCAAGTGGCTCAACTGCTGATTTTGACTTAAAGCACTGGCTTCATATTTAAAATCCAGAGGTGTGACCAAACCTGAAGACGTAAGTTTTCTGCTGCAGGAATGACAGATTTGGAAGTACGCATCTTATGAAAGGTATTTTTAATGTAGTATGAATAATTGTAGCTGGTTCAAAATCCTCACTCATTAAATAGTTGCTCTAGCATTACCTTTTTTCAAACAGCACTTTCGTATCTGCATACTGCATCAAACTTGCTCTACACTTTTGTGTGCAGCCAACAGTTTTCTGTTTAGAATGTGCCTGTGCCAAGAAAGAGTGAAAGATAATTGGTCACCTAGGAGGTTTTAATGGAGCTGCTCTGATGGAGTCATTTAGTTGTACCGCTTTGCATTTCATCACTTCTGTCTGTCAATTATACTTGATTTACAAGGTGTCTAAGGGACGGCAAATGTGAAGCATCAATTTGTGAGTGGGTGATTGCGCTAGAGAGAACGGAGATGGCAGGATATATCATTCATTAACGTGGCAGGTTGTCCTTCAATTATGCCTCGTCAAATTGGAGTGAGTCATTTCAGTCACTGCTCTTATCAGGAATGACTTCTCGCAGGTTTAAACCAAGAGTATGCATGATTGTGCATGTGTGACTTTTATAAGAACATAAGAGAGCCTGGGAGATTTTTCCAGAGGCATTGTGCTTTTGTACAGGTGGGACTCATCGCTCACCATGAAGGCCTGTCAGAAGTCTGTGTTTACACAGATGGTTTGTGTTCACCCAGGGCTCTATATGAATGCTGTAAAGCTAGCAGAATACGAGGACTTTGTCTGCGCTGTAATGAATGGGAGTACATGACAGTTTTGTTCTCAAGGTTACATGACACGGGGTCTCATAAAAAAGTTAAAGGTGACAGACATGAACCTTTCCCCCCCACACACACTGACTCAGGAACAAAGGTTTCCTGGAGTTTCCCCAGGCTGCGTTATGAGCCTTGATAAAGCTGACCTGATAATACTGCACTAATGGTTTTGGGAGAAGGCTGAGACAATAAATAAGAAAAGGTAATTACGGTTAAAAGGTTAAAGACAAGGGTCTAGAGCTCTGGTTAGGAGTATGGTTTTTATCTGAAGGTAAAACAAATGATGATGAGAGGTGAAAAAGTTTAGCCGCTCTGACAGAACGGCAGTGTACTTGTGATTAGTTTTGTTTCTCTTGATAAAACACAGCGCGCTTTTCCCTTGGTGAGGATGTGTGAGGCTGTTCACACAGCTGTTACAAAGTGGGGGAAATATGTGGTGGCTGAATCGCCCACATGGCACAAGGCATCTATTTTACGAAAGGGAGACATTTGGCGAGCAAGCTCAAAAATGCACAATTTTACTTTCAGAATGCTTTAACTGCAATCATATGGTAGTGATCAATGCTGGCCTTACTTCTCAAGGTATATTATACTTCTCATTTATTCGTTTAAATGGAATGTTATCACTTTACTTATTACTCCCTGAGAGCAGTGATTTATTGTAGCGTTCGCGCAATATATTAGTTATGCACACCGAACTGGCAAGAGCTGCATCTCCTACCTACTGCTGAAAATGGACTTTGCTCAGTTTCCCAACTTTCCAAAGGATTGGATTTTTTTTAAAGTAATAACACTGTACAAAATCTAACATTCAGTGCCAGAAAATAATTCCACATTGAGAAGAAAAGCATCAGTGTCCTTTACTTATCTATGCTTCATTAATGTGATGGATGCAGTCACATGCATAAACTGTAAACAGTGCATATGTTTTGAGTGGTGATGCTTAAAAGGGCCAATTTAACTAAATCAGACTTTGCGACTCTAATGTTATTCCTGGAAAGTAAAACTTCATTAATCAGTCTTCTGAACACTGACAAGTAATTCAATTAGTTACGTCTGCCAGGCTCAAATACTAACATTAATGACGTTTCGTTTTGATTTCGTTCTTTCACTTTAGAAATAAAAATGCATTAATGGTGGAAGCGGAAACTCTGTGCCAGCCAGAATCCCTCAAACTAACTTTCTCAAACATGCTCTAGTGAATAAGTCAGATATGTCATAAATAAAATAGGTTGAGACATTTTACATAAAGATATAAGTTTAAGGGGCGCTGTGGGATTTCACGCTTCAGTTTGACTTAAAAAACAAGAGAACTCCCATTTGACCACTCGCTCAGCAGGACGAACGCAGTTGGTGTCTCTGTGTGTCTGTATGTCTCTCAGGCTCTCCTCGTTTAACACACATATTCTTGGAAGCGAATGTGAGCCATATTAAATCTGACTCCTCTGCTGCGCAGTAATGCGAGCGCCAGCGGTTAGTTTTATATGTTTCACAAGCGTGTAAATATTTAATAGAAGAGCGGGATGGAGTGCTGTGTCACTGTTCCGGCTCTGTCGGCCCTGCAGACGAAGGCGGATAAAATACTAAAAGAATTTCTTCCTGACAGAATAAATTATGAAGCAGCTAAAAAAACTCAAACGTAGGTCTTATTCGTCATTACAGTCACATTCTTGGATTGTGTGACACAGACATGGATATACAAGCTGTTTATGCTTGGAGATGATGTTAGTTGGTATAGATGTTGTTACCTAACTTGATATGGATGAAACACGATGGGAGCCAACAGCATTCCAGAGTTAGGTTGTGTGTTTGGGCATCTGTTTGGCATTTTGTTGCTACATACTGAGTGCGAAAGTAAATAGCAGTTATGACTCATCTTCATCCTCTTCTTCTTTTTTCGTCTGCTGCCTATTAAGGGTCGCCAGAGCAGACCATTTGCCTCTCTCTCACCATGTCCTTTGCATCCGTTTCTGTCAGCCAACGTTCTGCATGTCGTCCTTTCACCTCATCAATTAACCTTCTCCGTGCTCTTCTTTCTTCTCCCCTTAAAGCAGCCACAGTCCCTACATATAAAGTCTCTACTCTCACTTCTCACCTACCCTTGTCTTTGCCCAGTAGTAGCATAGTTTTCACCAGCACCCTGTTGGTCAACAGCAGCAGAAAGGGGGTTATTCTTAACCAGAACTCAACCGATCTAGTATGGAAATCTAATTTTTGATGATCCTTAAATTTGGTATGCAAAAATGTTCCACTTAATACTCTCTTTTTTAATGCAGACCTCCCAAATTATCAAAGCTCAGAAAAAAATACTGACAACTTTTAGTTATCAACTCCTGACGAAACATTAAAAAGTTCAAAATCATTTTTAAAATGCTCTTTAGAGGCTGTGTTGGTTGTCAAGGGTTTGTATTCCTTGTCATCATTATTTTTATCCAATGAATTATTATTATCCAGTGAAAAAATAAATAATACAATAATTGCCAAAAAATGTAAAAAAAAGAATATCATTAATATAATGTAATATAATAATAACAGTATTAATAAGAAGAAAATTTTCACTTTAACAAATGTTGATGAACAGAGTTAGGTGCACGGATTCAGAGTAATTTTGAATCAAAATAACAGTTAGTTGAAGATGCAGACAAGTTAGTTTTAAAATTATATTTGACATCTTTGTCTGTTTGTTTGGTCGGATACTGATGACGTCATATATTTGTCATATTATTTTGAGCTATCGTTATTTGATGGTATTAGTGCCAGCTGTAAAAAATGTGTAGCGTTATTTTAAGAACAATAACTTTAGTTTCAGAAACAGAAAGATGTTACAGCGTTAACTCTTCATTAACTCATAATTATGAAGATTTGTTTTTAATCTAAAAACTGTCTAGACTGCATGAGCAGGTCAGGTCTTTCTCTTCGTATGGGACTGCACAGAATCTTTATCTTTTGTTTCAAATTCACATTTTGAGGCAGTCCACGGCAGTTTTATTAAACCTGCTTGTAAAAGCTGAAACTCCAGTACAGTGAAGCAAAACCATAAACGTGAGTCTTATAAGAAGGGCAAGTTGTTGCTATTAAAGTTTAAAGATATTTACTACACAGATTGTTTGGGTTTTTTAAAACCTGATTATTGCATGTGATGGAAAATTTTAAGATTCTTCTTCTTGTCTGTGTCAAGATGACCTTAATAAAGTGAAGGCTTCATATTTTTTTATTCTGTCTCCATGTAATCTTTCAGATATAACACATGTTATCTTTTATTACACAGTGTTCTGACTGCATTCTGTGACCATGACAGATAAGACAACTTGTCTCTATAAGTATTTCAGGCTTAGAGTCTCTCTTTGTCAAAAAGCAAAAAGCTTATTTCAGATTTCCATCACATGAATAAGGCCAGAACTGTGTAACTTTTACTTTGCACTACAGTTGAGGAAACTTGTCATGTAAAAGCTAAAGACAAAACCTGTAAGCTGCACAGTCACCTGTGTGTGTGCTAATGTTTTAAATTAGGCATATCCGGCTTGCGGCACAAATTTTTCGTTCTGTATTTAGTGGTAACTCAAACAAAATTCCGTCACGGATATAAATTTTAGTGAGTGTTAGATTACATACGGGCGACGTATGTTGAGAACGTGACACATGAAACAAACACAGCGATGCTGAAATAAACATAATGTATTAAAAAAATCAAAAATGATTGTGAGTTATAATAAATGATTAAAAAACATAGGTATAGATGTTAATAGTCACAGTATGTGTGAAGATGCTCGTGGAAAGTTTCAGTCAGATTGGACCACCTGTTACAGACATACACACATATGCTATGATGATTATAGCAGAATAACAGTTTTAGACATTTGATTTTCTAACCAACCATCTTGAGTTAAATTTTTGATTTATTTGTCAAACTTTATTAACAGATGGCAAAACAAATGCTATTAGGATCAAACTTAATCTCTGAGCCGACACGGCATGAACAGGGTTCCACTCTGATGCTTTTTGTGTCATCGTTACTTCCGCACAAAATTCTTGCCACTCGGTTTAATTTCACCGACCTAGAAGAGAAGTTAATGCTCTTTGAGGAGATCTGTCACAGCCCCTATTCACTTTGACTCTGGGTGGAGATGGGAGGCAGGGGTGAGAGAGTTCTTAGAGGCCTATAAGCTCCCTGATTTAACTACACACAGGGAATAATGAGCTACTACACTGTTGTCTCAGCCCAACTGCAGACTTAAGTCCTCCCCCAACAAACCCTCATTCAGAAATGTGAGTGTTTTGCATTTACATATACATACAATTTAAAGGAATCCTTTAGGTCCTGGATTAGTCCACTCCCCCCTCGCTTTAAGGTTTCTATTGGTCTTTTCCGCATCAGTGATGCTGCATGATGAGCTTTCTCTGGAACCAACCAAGTTGCAAGAAGTCTTTCACCCCAGAGCTGAAGGTTGCTCAATAACTAAACATAATTCTTTTTTTCTTTTAAGTCAAACTGAAGTTACTGAGAAGGACAGATTACACTTGTGACATCATCAAATTGTGGCTCAACAAGTGCAAGCCTGTTAATGTCAGAGAAAACAACTCCTCCACATCGTCCCCTCCCATGTGAACGTCAGCAGTATTGCGCAGGAAATAATCCCGTTTTTTATGAATCAGTGTGACACTTCAGTCAAATTTCCTTCCTTCCTGTAAACGATTCCTGATATCCCTCGTACCACCGTCATCAGATGTATGGGGTGGACACATCTGTGTGAGTCAGAGCTCCACAGGAGACCAGAAGATGGATTGAAATGTATCAACGACGAATAAATACACCCAACAGCTTGCCTTCATCCATCCCTCCCTCACTGCAACAGATGTTACAACTTTCCCCTCGTGCAATGTGGTTCCACTTTTGTTTATTTGCGCTCCGATTCCCGTCCTTGTCTTGAGTGGATGCGGAAACACCATGCGAAACTGCGTGTTAGTTTGCGTCGGCGGAGCTTCTCGCTAAAAGAGATTACCCAAGTTCTATCATGCACACGATGGGGTTGCGTGACCCACATTGTAAACCTGAAGGACAACCTCTGACCTTTCGAGAAGCGATGAAATGGAGGGAAACCTCCCATTTCCCTCCACCAGAGTTGGAGGCTCTTCTGGGGTAGAGGAAGCATTGTTAATGAGCTCTAGAATTGATTTTTAATGAAACCACCACTTTGTTTGACGAGTAAAAGAGCAGAGCTAAAGAGCATGTGAGAGCAGAAACAGGTGTTGACTGGGGAGCCAGTAAATTAAGAGGATGATTTTATATGTTTTGTGATTTATTTATATTTTTTTAATTTTTCCTTTTAAAAGGCTTAGCAAGGGGTCACATAATGGCTTATTTCTGTCCCACATCAGCTACTTTTCCTTCAAAAATGCTCTCTTTCTCCGGATTTTAGAAATATTAGATACCTTAATATTAAAACACTTTCACATGGTTACGGAAAAATACTTTCAGGCTTCATCTACTTTGATATATAGCTCTTTGTAAACTTCTGACAGAGAAATATACATTTACCGAGTTCCAATGATGATTGTCCACACAGATGTTTGGGGTTTTTTTGGTTGCTTTCCCATACACTGCTACGTGCTCAGGCAAATGCTTAATTGTGACATAGCATTTGCGCAACTGGTGGTGACATATAAAGGGATTTTTCTTTTTACAACAAAATGTGTGTGATGGAAGGGCACACAGTTGCAAAGTAATCAGTCTTAACTTACTCTTTCCTTCTCCTTCCCTTTGCAGTAAATACTGTCATGATTACTATAGCTGATATTTTACAGTTTCCTTTCTCAACTTGTCAAGTTACTGTATCTTTTAAGGTGTTACATGATCACCCCTTTCCTGCCCGTCCCACGCACATATGTGTGTATATGAAAAACATACACCACACTGACCCTAGTATCCTTCTTTTGCTTGCCAAATAAGCAACATTAGGCCCTTGGTTAGCTGTTCTCCAACACACGCACGCAAGGAGATGCCGCTCTCATAACTCCCACGACATACTACTGTTCTTCCTCTATCCTTCCTCCTATCTATCCTGACCTTTTCCTCTCATTTCCTGGATATGTCATTTGCTGAGTAAGGGGCTGCTGTGTGACCTTTGTTAACATAGAGTGGGTGTGGGTGTTTGGGAATAGGAAGTGAACAAGAAGAGGAACCCCGGCAGTATCAAGGAAATGATGGCTGGCCGTACCTTGAACTTGAAATGTCATTTATCGGGACAGCGAGGAGTTTTGCGGTGTTGCTCCCAGTGGCAATGGCCTCAGGAACTTGGGGTCAGTTAGGATATGAGCAGGAAGGTTTTAGGTGTGTGCTAAAGAAGAGAAGAGGTCAGAGGGCGGTGTGTGCGAAGTACTGGGTGGGACATTTCCAATGTTCTCTTTAAAACAGACATCTGGGATCATCTTACCATAATCATTTTCTCTAACGCGCACACAAGGCATTAACAGCGGTTTCCATACCGCCAGATGAAGATACACCGTCATATCAGTAACAGCACATTGACACTCGCCGCACACACAGACCCGCCTGACGCCGCTCTCCTATCTGCTGTGTCCTCATAAGCAGGGTGTCTCGTGTCCTCTTCTATTTTTACCGTCAGGCGCTGAAAGCCTGTGGAAGCTCCTTGTCAATGGGCATCTCATTCCGCCGCCAACGGCGTGTCACCATTTATTAAGTCGTCATTACTCAGGGCCGCTCCGGCTGCCGGCGTGCCAGGGGGGTGTCGCAAATAGATCCGCAACGATAGGTCAGACTGTTGCTGCACTCCCTAAAGGGCAACCCATAAAGGCGTGTTCCAGCACATCTCACTCCAGCGGTGAGGATCGATGCAGGTAGCTGCGCCGCTATTAGTTTGCCTAATGCAGATAAATGGAAGGAAGGTGGCGGATCGGGGCAGAGGAGAGAGGCCGAGGTCGATGGAGATGAGCTGAGTGAGACGGGAGAGGGTACTTTCACGTGTCTGTCCACACATCTTTTTGTTGTGGGTAAACAGCTAAAAAGGCTGTTTGGACTAAAGGGGTGATGAGATACGAAGCCAGGGACACCACGGTGGTGGAAGTGAATGCATAATGGAACAAGGATGCGCATCAAGATTCAATTACACCCACTAAGACAGAAATAAGGGCTGTAAATGTATAAAAAATAACTAACTTTATAATTTAAATCAACAGGTCAGTTCTCTGAACATCATAAAAGGGGAGGGCTGCTTATCGCCATAGCTTTAATTAATTAAACTGTTAAAGTTGTGGTAATATTGGAACTTAAAGAAGACCAATAACCCCGAGGTTTAAAAATCAGACAGGTCAGAAAACAAGATGATGTACAAGATGTATGTACACAAAGGTACAACTTTTTTTTACCCAGTCTGTAGATGTTAAAACACTCCTCAGCGAGTGGTCTTCAGAACCACTTGCTTAAAGAATACTTTAGTAAATAGAAGATGTTTGAAACTCCAAAAATATAATACAAGTCATAATAAACTGGAAATAACCTTCTTGAAAGAGGCAGATACCACAAACAACACTTTCTTTTGTTTGGAGGAGGGCAAATGATATCAAAGCTTATGCTAAAATCTTACAGACAAATAGATACACAGATCAGATATGCTTTATGATACAGCAACAAAAGCCTCAAAACACAAACACACTGGTGGGAGCGCTGGCGTATAGGGGCGCCCTCATACTACAGCACACTCACCGCGCAGACTTATACTTATACCAGCTCAGTTCTCAGGTTGTTTTCCTTTAGTGTCTTGAGGTGTGTGAGTTGACACATCAGCACTCCTGTTTATCAAAGCTTTTATCACTTCACCACTGCTATGTCACCCCTCAGAGGAAACAGGAGGTGCCCCCTCTTTCTCACACACACCAGCACCTGCGGGGGCCGGCGGGGGTTAAGAGGAGGGGGGTGTTGTTGACCTGCCTCGCTGATGTGAATGACTTTAGCAGAGACAGGATCCCTCTCAGACTATGCAGGTTAACTACCAGCATGTGTTCCCTTTAACAATGAGGTTTCATCTGGATAAGTCGAAAACACGCTGGAGCGCTACGTTCTCCATGTGCGTGGAAACATTTATGAATAAAATATTGCAATTCAAAATTCAAAGAAGTATATCAGACAGTAATCACGTTCGAGGCCAAGCATAGACTTAGCATGAATATAATATTGTTATTAAGGAATTGAGACTCACATGTCGGTACTTTTTCTAGCACCACCATCTTCATACTGAAAGTTTCAAATTAAAAACATAATAAAATAAATAAAAACCTAAAAAAAAGTCAAAAGTTTCACCTTGAATAAAATAATGCAAGACTTTTTATCAGACTTTCTCCCCTGTATGTATTTAATTCCACCCATATTATTGGTTAGGTTCTGCTTGTTCTTATTCTGCTTGTCCATTTCAGGGTTGCATAAGTGCTACCGTAGGCTAAGAAGCAGGATACAGCCTGGACAGGTCACAGGGCTAACATTCACACCTGCGGCCAATTTAGAATCGCCAACCCCATCCATGGCTTTGGACTGTGGAGGAGGCTGGAGTACCCGGAGAAAATCCACACAGCCGTGGGGTGAAGAACATGCAAACTCCACCAAGACAGTCCCCAGTCGACCGGTGGATTTGAACCCAGGACTTCCTTGCTGCGAGGAAACGGTGCTAATCAAGAAAACGAACAAGAAAACGGTGTGTTTTGGGAATTTTTATTGGGCGTATAATCACACATCCTGACGGCACCCTGAAACAGCTGCAATAAAAGATATAAAATGTGTTAGAAGATCGTAAAAAATCATAAACATGTGTATGATGTCTGTCAGTCTAAAAAAACCAAAATAAATCACACATTACTTAAACAATAATTTAATAAAAGTTGCCTTTTTTCACTATTTCACTTAAAAATTGAGCCAATGATTAACTTTTTAAATTATTATTATAATTACAATTTCCAGATTTCAACCGAGAACATAAACATGTAGACACTAATGTATTTCATGTCTAAGACCTTTATGTAAAGTATTCTTAAAAATATAATTTTAATTAATAAGTAAATTAATGTATTCATTTAAAATAATCAGAAAATTTGAAGCAAGCAAATGAAAAAAAAAACCCCTTCCTGTAGGGCTACTGCTGTTGGATGTAGTAACTCAAACATCTATGTCTGCTGTGTCAGTTGTATTTATTTGGAGTTTTCAAATTAAAGTCACGCTCTTTTGTGTGAAAGTATTTACTCTCCTTGCTAATCGTTACAACCTGAGATCAAGCTGTGAGTTACTGTACGTGGCCAGAGAGAAAGAATGGGTGAAAAACTGCAAGGCAAAGCATATGAGTTTTAAAGTAAGTCGTTAGAATAGCATTAGAGAGGAACTGGTGACAAATAATAAAAGAAAAGAAAAAAAAACAGGAAATGGGGAGGGATGACTGGAAACTATAAAAACCTAACCATTCACAATAGTTCTATCCACTACACTGGCTTCATCATTTCTTTCAAGTCATAGCGCCCTCCTCTCTCTCTCTCTTGCTCTCTTTCTCGCAGCTCTCCTTCCCCTCCCCTCCCCTTCTGTTGATGGTGTAGCTCTCTCTCTCTTTCTCTCTCGCTCTCTCTCGCAGTCTGGTGGAGCTGCACACAAGGATTAGAGGGTTGCTGTGAGTGTCTGCTCAAAGAGAAGAAGGCAGAAAGAGATATATCTATTTTTTTAAATCTCTAGGACAGGATAGCCTTACTGTTGTGGATAAGTGTTCTGATTTACCTTTGCACAGCATCTACCTCTCATCTAAGTCGCACCAAGCTGAAGCGCTGCTGCGCCTTCACCTGGGGGAGGACAGATCAACCCGGGGGACTATCTTGCCTGGACCTCCACACGGGGAGCCATGTGAGCAGCACCCCACCACCACTACCGACTTCACACTACAGAAGTCCCCCTCCACTGTCTGCACTCTGAGCTGGGGAGCACAACCAGGATTTTTCACCCCTCTCCCTGGAATCTCTACTTTCAGGGCTTGAGTGTAGGGACTCTCCAAGCTTGGTGTACCCCAGTGGAAGGCACTCTTCTCAGGGCACTGGTCGGGCTGTGAGTGCCCCCCTGGTCTGGAGGCCAGCCAGCAGCACTCCAGCACCATGGAATACGTTCTTGGGATTGTAGTGCTGCTGTGTGGGGCGGTGCAGCCGGGAAGAGGAGTTAATCCAAAGCACAACGTACCCAGACTAAAGCTGTCATACAAGGGTAAGCCCATTCTCCATTCTCCCCTGGCTCCAGGTTATATAGGCTCACCGTAGTAGCTGGTGCTTTTAGCCAACACTAGCCTGTCAGTTTATTTTTCTTGCCCATGGGTTCTCTTTTATGCTTTGCTTTTCATCTATTCTTCCTCATGTTGAGTATGGCTTTTTCCTCCTTTATTTCTGTGGATCTATTTCTGCCTCTGTGTCTGTCTCATTCACTCTTTCTCCCTCTTGGTCAGCATACATGATCTAACTCTCTCCTTAACCTACTGTCTTCCTCACTCCCATTAACTCACCCCTTCTTTCTGGCTGGTTCTGTCTGTCACTATTCTACTTACAAATAGTCAAATTGGTTCCATATGCTGTGAACGGCTCTTGCCTGAAGTTAAATGTATATATTGGCCCCTGTACCAATTTTCCCTTGTGCTGTCCCCTTGTGCTAGTACTGTACAGCCCTGTTAAGTGCTCTGCACGGGCAGTAGAACCTCTGTTTTAATGGCTTCTGTCCCAAAAACTCCTGAAAAAAAGGAGGAGATCTGCTTTGGTTGTGACACAGAGCCCCTCTTTATGGGGCCAGGTAGATTTCTCTACTTCACATTACTGTATCCTGTACGGATCCAACAGTTGGAGTGTGTGTGTGTGTATTAAATCACCTACTTGCACTAGAACATACATTAATGGTAGAGAGTAAAAGAGAAATTTATTAGTTTTCTCCTTTTTTTCATCTTCCTTTTTTGTTTGTTTTACATCGTGCACGTGTAAGTTTTTGACGTATATAGCAAACATGTTATTCTCTCTCCTTGTGTGTTATTTTGAGGGGAGACTGCGGAGCGCCGGTTCTTCCTCTCCTCCTCCCTCTTTCTCTCTCTCTCTCTTTCTGTGTCTCGTCTCCTCTCTCACACCCTACACTAAATCAGGCTTTTTGTAATAGCAGACTTTTCATCGCAGCTAGAAATAACTGGCAACATTTTTGGCATATTTTTTTTTGCTTTTTAATGTCAGTGAGGGAAGGCTATTGTGGTTCTTTGTCCTAAAACATGACCGAAAGTATATGCCTGGGAGTGTGGTCTCTCAATTCTTTATTTTCGTCCTGTTTCCCTCGTAAGACGTGCCCTCTGAAAATTTACGAACAGGCTGATTTGCCGTCGGGTTGCAGCCGAAAACACGAGCGTGCGGTTGAAAAGTACGCGTGTGCGCTTCGTCTGTCACCCAGAGCTTTTGCTCCTCACATGATTTCAGTCCAAGTTGAGGGAAAATCACATTTCGGGCTTGAGGAGGGTGAATATGATGTTTGTCACAAATTCATTCTCTATCTTTAGACAAAACCTTTACTATAACTTATGTTTAGAGGCCTGCCATATGACATGCACGTTGTAATTTGGGAGTAGTATATTTTCATTTATCACCCTTTCAACTTCCAAATGTGTATGATTGTATGTGTTTTAAATCCAAAATAAAATCTGTGTGAAATAGTATTTAAAATTCTAAAAAAGAAAAATAAAGCTTTAAGAGTGCCATCATCATACGGGATTTCAAAGGGTGATGACATGCATTTTCCACATGAGCTGAATAAATCTGGAAAGCATCATTCTTGAACTCACCTGCTGCAAGTCATGTATCCCCTGGGTTCCATCTCTTCAGTTCACACGAAGCCAAGCCTCTAGGCATGATGAGACGATGTCATCCCTTCTTTACCCAGCCATCTGTTTAAAGAATGTGAATATAGTTCCCTCCTGCCCCCTTTTTGTGATCCTCTTCACTGTTCAGTCTGACAAGTGAACATGTTGCTGACAACAGCACTAGACAAGAGATATGTCATCAACCATCAAAGTCTGTATTGACTGACTGTGTGAGTGATGGACGAGTGAGAGCAGGTCTGCTCGGGAAGGGAAGCCTGTCACGCTAGACGTACTTTTATGGATTTCTTTTTTCTTTTTTTTCTTTTTTTTGTGCTAAAAGTGCATCAAAGCTTTGTTGTTTATGTATGTGTGCGAATGTTCTTGCCACATCTTGGTGTGAGAACTCAACACCCTCTCTTGTGATTTCCTCCCCTTAGACTGTAAGTGGTGTCTCTGCATGCGAGTGTGTGTGTGTGTGTGTGTGTGTGTGTGTGGCGCAAATGTGTCAGGTCTTGCGTGTCCCCATATAATTAGACACCTGGTTGTGTGCATGTGCATGTGCCCGCGCGCATATGCATGAGCTCACAGATAAGTTTCTTTTATTGTGCCGTTGCATCAGTGTTTCTATAATTATGCGTGATTGCATTCTGCTGTTGGCTTGCGCCGTTGTGCGTGTCACAGCGCGAGCGGGCGTGGGGTGTAAAGGCATGAGAGCATATCGTGCGCCGCTCTCTTTGTGTGTCACCGCTCGCCAGCATCTGCGCCTGTGTCTCAGGCCCACAGGTGTTTGATGGCTCTCTTGATGTCTGTCAGGAGACAATTCGCAGTTCACACCCACATTGTGACGGATGGAAGGAGGAAAGGGAGGACGCTGGTAGAAATGGTGGAGGAGATGAGATTCGCGTTTAATGAAGGAAGAGCTGGCAGGCGTACAGTTGATGACGCAAAAGGATGGGAGGCCGGGCTTCGAGTGAAGTGTCGCTCATCCCTTCTCCCCATGCAAATCCAGCTTAGTAATTAAGTCAAATAAACAGCAAGGAGGAAAGCTCCCAGGAAGGACAGTCGGGCAAGCACCGTGCAAAAAGTCCAGCACGAGAGCCGAGAGTGAAGGAGAGACTCCCAGGCATAGGACAGCCACAAGAACTAGCAAGGTTTGTTATTTGTGGCAGTCATATAAACACAGAGCATGTGAGCAGGGGCCCATGAAATCATTCTCAAATGAGCACTGATGACACGCCTCCAGGGGCCGATAGTCACACAAGACGGAGCGTTTTTCTTCTTCTGGAAAGGACAGGCGGAAGATTGCAGAGTGAGCAGTTTGTGACGGAGAGCGACTGAGAAATGGGAGACAGGTAGATAAAATGACCTCTCATGGGACGGCTGGCAGGGCAAGCGCGGAGTAAATGATTTCCCTGTGGGGTCAGTTAGACGTTCAGCAAAAAAGGGATCGTGCTCTGCGGGGACGGGACGCTGATCAAAAGAGTTAATGATTTTCTTGTCTCCTTGAGACCGAAATAGCGCTTACTTACGTCGCCTTGAAGTAGTAACACAAGCAAGGAAGGCGTAAGGTGAAACTCAAGTCCAAGTTCAAATGATCTTGCTTAAATTTGTGGCACGTGTTGATACCATCTCATCACAGTTCTGCTTGCGTGAAGAAGAATTTAACGCTGTGTGTGTGTAATGTTTTAAAGCAAAAGAAAAAGGAGAGGCTGACTTGTTACTCAAAGTGAGTCATTACCACCTTGAGTTTTTGAGCAACACATGTGGAAATCATCACTTTAGAATGAACTGCGACTGCTCCACAGTCCTGTTGCACCACTGCAATACGTCATGCATGCGAATCACAAGGAGAAAACACGGGTACACTCCCATGGATCAATGCATACCTGCACACACATTCCTGAACAATCGATGTACAGCACTCTCCCTTACTGTGTTAGTAGCCATCAGGAGGAAGACTGACCCCTAAAGGTCATCTGAGGTGCATGCAGCATGAGGGGCCTTTCTGTGAAACTCCCACCAAGACCCAGTGTGTCGGTCTTATAATGAAATGAAAAGCGAGACTTAAAAAACTTTAAAATGTCCCATCAAACAACCTGATAAATATTCTCAGTGTGTTTGATTATGGAGCCTAGGTATGACCTCTCAGCGCCATCACAGACGCCCCACGCTGGCTCGATGGGTGGAGCTGATGAGGAGCCGGGGAATCTGGAGTTGGCTCACAACCCTTCAAAATAGACACTTGGTGTGGAACCGCACTCGACGCAGTCAGTCTGGACTCAGCCCCCATAATAAGCCTGTCTGTGTGTCCATGTGTGCTTGTGTGTGGGCGTGCCTGCTCGCCTGTGAAAATATGCGCCTGTTTGTATGTTTGCGGGTGTTTGCATGTGCGTTGGGTTCGTCAGTGTGTGTTTTTTCTATTTATTCTTTGATATGTGAATGAGCATCTGGGTGTCTCGCTCTCAGCTTCTCTCTGCTGTATCTGTCCGTTCTTGCGGGCTGGGGCTGACAGAGCGGATGTAGATAATTATAAGGTGTTCGTACAACGCGCCAACTTTGGAGATGCCTGCCTTCGTCTCTCTCTTTCTCTCTTTCTCATCGTCCTTTTCTCCCTAACCCTCCTCCCTCTCCTGCGGCTCAGTCGCTTCAGTTGAGGAACCACAACACCGCAGACCTTAAGTACAATCTTCAAGCAAGCTCTGTGTGTGTGTGTGTGTGTTTATAATTTTTTTTATGTTCGTCTCCTTTTCCCGTCTCTTTGATTGCAGCTCACTTGATACATATCTTTTGGCTATCCTTCTTTTCAACTCTTTTTGGACACACACACACCCACACACACTGAACTGCCCTCATCTTTTCTCCCACACAGCCACATTCCAATAGTATAAACCAATGTTTTGCACTGGTTTGGTTTTCAACTATGCCCCTGTGTTACATCGGAATATATTACTTTTCCTTCCCCTGACTCACAAACCTGACCACAGAGTTTGGTGAGCTCCCACCACCCCGAGTCCACAAGTTTAAAGATGGCAGAATGAATTTGTGCATATGTGTGTATTTATGTGACACTCATTGCCCCACAGATACCCAGCTCCACTTGGGAAACAAAAACAAAAATCCATTCATCAAATCCCTGAAAAAAGCAAATCTGTTTTCACTGAGCTTTTATACCGCACCAGCTGATCTCATCCTGTGGCATATATAAGAATATAATGCAGGAGGAAGACAGCAGAACCCTTTGTGTAATTTGCAACTTCTATGAGCATCCGTTGCATGTGTCTTCTTCCCATCAGCTATTTTCTTTTTTAAATTGCCATAATAAAATAATCTGCATGTGCACTCAAATGTCACAATAGAAGGGAGCGTCAGCGCAGTTGGTGTTTGCCGGGAGATGAATATGTGTGCGCACTGCAATTGTGTATGTTCGCTGTGCATTTTTTGTGCCTGCGCACGCATAAACACAGTACGGGCATGCACGCGGGAAAAATATCCCGTGTCTTTGCATCTGTGTTTGGGATGTAGGCTTAGGTTACAGCATGGTGCAGATTGCTGAACCGTGGGTATGAATGGGTCCCGCCACCTGCTAAGTCTTGTCAGTCAGATGGAGAAAGGGTGCACCGTTCAATCTGAGCAGAGTCGCGTTACAAATGAGGGGGACATCTCTGCAGAAAGACGGACTGAGGGACCGACAACAGACGAATAAAAGGGGAGCAGCTAACAAGAAAATGTTAAGAGAAAGTAGAGTGTGTAATGATTTTTTACACAGGCTGATATTACTAAGCATTAGTGGCTATTTATAAAAATTATAGACACTGTTAACAATTTTAATCTGACTCTACCAATTTTAGTGTTTTACTGTCAAAATCAGAGGTCAACTTGAAATAGCAGCGCCTTAAAAATCACTTTAATTTAAGACTCAATTTAATGTGAGGTCATTTTTTCCCCGTTTCCTCAGACTTGCTGTTTTATTCCTGTCATAAATAACAGGAACAGCATAAGACATAATGAGGAGGGGTTGAAAACATATTGCTTCATTATGACAATATTAGTCTTGACAGTTTAAATTGCTTTCATTATCATTTTCCAGTGGAACTGCCTTTAACAAAGTGCACACAGCAATAATTCTTTTTTTTTGTTGTTTTTGACACAAAACCTAATTTGTTTGCACAATACCCCCCCCCTAAAAAATGCTGCACAGAGCTGAAATGTGCATCCTCGCCCGTGGATTTGTGTCGCATCAGTGTGTTTGCTGTCACATTCAGATTCCTGGCCCTGCCTCATTAATTTGTAATAAAATGGCAGAGCTGACATTCAGCTACACTGTACAGCTGACAGGCTGCACTAACAGGCAGTGGCTCCAGACATGACCACCATAACCACAGCCTGGTTCCTCTCAAAGTCCATCCATCAAACTGCCTGGTGATAGCACCAGTGGCTTTGCAAGAGGAGCGATTTATTTTTTTTCTTTGAGTCTACGCGTATGTGTGCTTGAATAGACACAACCATTTCTGCCAGTTTGTTCATACTCCGAGAAGTTTGGATGGGTGACTGCGTACAAAAGTCAGTGTTTAGATTCCCTTGTGTGTCTGTGTTTTCCTTAAAAGTAATAAGAACCAAGGCAGGCCTCATTATACCGTGAACATTTAGTGGTGTGTGAGTGCGGTAGGCACGGCCAGGCCTCGAGCCGTCTGTGGTCGTAGCCCTGGTCTGTGGTCCAGCCGTCCAATGACAGGAGGAGACACACGCTAATGAAACGGTTCCATATTTGACCGCTTTTGTTGTACGCAAGCTTTTTACGGGTTTCTGCCTCTGTTTTGTCATTATCCTTGATTTGAAGGAGGTTTCTGTCTGTTGCTCTCTTTCTCAGTCTCTCTGTTTTTTCCTCCCGTCAGATTTTCTAGTATACCGTCCTCTTGTATTCTGTATTCCTCCTCGCTCTGTCTTTTTCTCTCTCCCTCTCTCTCTCGAGGGAAAACAGGCATGGCATACGGTGACAAGGAAGTCTAGCATTTGGGTTGAAAAAGATGAATGAGCTGTGTGGTGAAATTCAACACATACTTAAACTATTCATATAGATTCGGTGCGGTTTGGATTGTGGTCACATTTCCTTATTAGGGCCTCTGATGCATATTCTGTGTTTTCACATACACTGAGTCATATTCACAGGACAGAATATGGTATTAAAATGTCCCATAAGATACGGTACTTGACTATGAGTTATGGCTGTGAGTCACTTTTGGTTAAAAAATAGAAAATTATTATTGAAACTGTGTAGAAATCAAAGGAAACTTGCTCATTCTTCCTGCAAAGCACCATCACTGTGGCTTCAAAAGCAAATTTGTGACATATTTAGTGTGGCTGTAGTAAATAGTCCATCAACACGGGCTTCATTCACACACACACACACACACACACGTACACACGCACACACACACACGTGCTCCGTTCTTCTAGAGTAAAACGCTCATGGGAGTTCCTCTTAATTGTAGAGTTCGGGGCACCGTGTGTAAGGAAGCACATTTCCTGTCAGAGCTGTCACTCAGCTGCACCTGAATGAGAAATCCAACAGTCCAGGTTGTGTTATACAGACAGTCGCCATGGAAACCAACCCACACCTGCTACTGTGCTTAGAAAGAGAGCGAAAAGGGAGGGAGGAACACCGAGAGGGGAGGTGAACTTTTAAGGCATGTGTGGATATCCTTGAGCTTAGGATAATGTTTGAGCACTTTGTTAAGCAAAGCTCTCTGCAAATTTCCATGCGGCGGCTGTCTCCTCTTTTTCTGCCTCACACCTGCGTTTTGTGGCCGAGGCCATCACGAGAGAGGCAAAATGTACACTGCACCACACACAGAGAGAAAAGAAAGCATTCAAGAGCTGAGATGCCAAACCAAACCGCTGGAGATATTATAGTACTGTTCGCCTTTGCTTCTGCAAAGCTAAGCTTGATAAACACGTGCCATTTTTTCCCCCCGCGTGCATGTGAATGGAGTAGGTCTTTCGTAATACATAGATTTACACACTCGTTGAATCCACAGAAACAGCACCTATGAGGTCTAAATCATACACCGCACAAGAAAAAAGAGGATATAAACAGGACGTGGTCGAATAAAATGAGCATTCACTTGGACGTATGAACAAGGGGGAAAAAAAGACTTAAATAAGAGCGACATTGTTTTAGTGGAATATTATCCATCTGTTGATTCCCAGTCAAGTGTTTTCCTCTGTCAGGCTTTTATGTTTCGTGTCACTCGCACAGCACACACATCCTCACATACACGCATTCAGATAAACATAATTTAATGCCTCGTCGCCTTTCTTTCATGTGGTTTCATTATTCTGCTATTGCGTGGCATGTAGGCGTCTAAAACGCCTGGCTGTTTGGAGAATGGGGGAGTGAAGAGTACTCCATAGACAATTGCACTTGAATTTTGAATGTAGCTTTTTTCCCCTCTAGCTTTTTAAGACAAGAGCCAGGTTATTTTCCATAATGGAGTATGACGGTGAGCAAATGGTAATTTATTTGAATGAATTGCTTGTATTTGCCTGTTTCAAGCTGCGTCCTTGAATATTTGTTTGCAGTGATTGAATATGAAAACAAAGACATATAACGGCTGTCGAGTAGCCTACACGTGTAATAATGTAGATCAGCATATATGGCCATTCACTCTTGTGTTAATCTCAAAGGGAAAAGAATACACTGATGGCACGTAATTTCCGGTGTGGTTGCATATTTGCATCTGCGTGTGTAGGTGTGCCCTTGGCATGTTTGTCTGAAGCCGTCCGCATCGTCCGTTGTGCCTTTTGCAAAAGGAAAATGTGCAAGAGAAAGACAGCAGACAGAGGATGTGTGTAACAAGAGACAGTGAGGAACAGACACAGAGTTGTGTGCATGTGTGAAATGAGGGGAATGTATAAGCATGCACCAGTATGTGTTCAAACGTCTCCGTGTTCAATGGCTAGTGTAAGCAGACTGTGTGTGGTGAGGGGGCATGTGGCTTTGTATGAACGCATACGTGAGCAAGAGTGTGTTTCTGTGTGTGTGTCTGTGTGTGTGTGTCGGGGGTCCGGGCAAGGGAAGAGTGCTGGAGGTGGAAGCTGCTGAGTGCGCTCACTGTTCCACGAGTTCGTGCTGCATAAGCACAAATTCTGATTGGATTACAACTTGGACTATGTGTGTGTGTGTGCATATATATATATGTATATACATGTGTGTGTGTGTGTGTGTTTGTGTTCAGAGAGAACTAATGTGGTGTATACATTTAGGTCAATATCTGCATGTAAGTTCAAGGGTGTGGCAGGTGTTTGCATTTTAAAAACTAGAGCGCTGTGAATTCATGTCAGACCTGCTTTTCTTTTGTGTGTTTGTGTGTGTGTGTGTGTGTGTTCGTTCTATATGCCTGCTGACTGTGTGAGCGTTTGCTTGGTTACTATATTTTGTATGAGCTGTGCCTTGTGCTCTCTATCTTCTCTTGTTCCCATTTCCAAACGAGTGTGTCTGTGTTTAGGTTGGAGGTCCTTAGGTGCTTACGCCCCAGTTCCTCCGATTTTCCAAACCGCAGTAGATCCCGGCCCCAGATAAAGCCTCTCTGTGTGTTTTTGTGCGCACAGGCCACCTTGTCTTTGTCAGAGATTACCACGTGTTGAAATATGTGTGCGGTGATTTTTTTTTTTTTTTTTTGGCCCATCTGGAGGAAACTTTTCATGAAGGATCTCAGATACTGACAAATGGACCGCAGTTCTAACTCAACTCATATTCGATGAGGAAACTGAAAATTGTCCTCTGGTTTGTTATTTTGCTGTTTTTGAAATCGTCTAGTCTTCCTCTCTTCCTTTGTTTTCATCTTCTATTTTTTTTCCATTTCATTCTCATTTTTTATGCCCAGCTTGGCTTTCTGCCACGTCCATCACTTTTTCCGTTACGCCATAGCGAAAACACAAGAAGACCTCTCTGGCGTCCTGTCGGCTGGAAACAGCATTTCCTGACTTCCCTTCTCAAACTCATTTCCTGACCCTTCTGTATTATGTCTTATTGGTAAACTGAAAAAAGTGGGTCCCGACTGGTTAGCATATGATAACAAAATGTTTATGAAAATTGCTCTTAAGTTAAACAATGACTTCCTTGAGCACTGTGGATTTTTTTTCCCGTGGCAGCCGAGTGTGTGCAAATGTGAATGCCAGCATGTCAGTGTGCACGGAATGGCCCGCGTAGGAAAAGATACCTACACGCACTGAAACCCCCACACATGCGCTCAACCCTTGTGTGGTACAGTACAAAATTTCACACAAATTCACTCCCACAGACCTCCATTCATGCCCTCACCCACCCCCTCCAGGTTCCTTAACCTCAAAGGTAGCCTCAAACAGAAATCCAACTGACACAGATGAGCTGCGAGCGTCTTTATTAGGTGATGACCGCTCCTTCTCACAGCCCTCATCCACCCGGCTAGCCTTCGATCCACAGAGCTGGTTGACACACCACTTCCTCCGTATCCCCTTTCCATCAATCCACTTTTTATGTGGACACAGATGTCTAAGATCTTACACATTGTGAGCGGGCACAGATGGCTCCTATAGCAGCCCGTCAATCAGAGCTTTGTCGGGAGAGCACGGAGATCACAATCCACTGGACTGTATACTCTTGTGCATGTTTTCAGATAGATAGATAGATAGATAGATAGATAGATAGATAACTATCTGTCTATTGGAGCAGCATGCAGTGAAAAGCCAAAATGATGGTTGACATATTGGATATTTATTTTTGTTGCCATGTAATGATGTTACAGAGTTTTATTCACAATGATAATTAAATATAATTTAATGGGTTTGGTCAACGTATTCTCTCCACAACAGAAATATGTAATAAATAAAAACATCACATGAATGGCCGTACTAAAGTGTTTTTATACACAGTAAAGGATTTTCTTTCATATTTAATTAGGACTGCAAACAACAATCTTTTGATACATATTTTCTTTCTTACTTTTGTGATAGTTATTATATTATTATAATTTAGTTCACTTACTAAGCAGTTAATCTAATATCCGTATCAGGTCATGTCATATTGTAGATTATTTTGGGGTTTTTTTATGAAATTGCCTTTGACTTTGCATAATTGTAAAAATCAGTTTTCTTGGTTTTTTCGGACAAGTAGGTTCACGAGCATAAACGATGAGATAATCCAGGGTGGGAGTGCTGTTCTTTGTTAATATAATACTGTTGGTCTTGTGATAGCTGACCCTGCAGAGTGGAAGGGACTCATCTTTGCTGATTAAACTTTAACTGACTGGCTAGACTTCAGCCGATATGCCAGGTCTTTGGTTTTCATTCAGCTTGACCACATATTATAAGTTGGCTTCGCATACATGTGCTGTAGTATACGTGCAGCCGCAAACTCGTTTATGTAACATAGTAACCCGTTTAAAGATACATGGACACCTCCGCACATACTTGCTTACACAAAGTGTCTCCCCTGGCCTTTACTCCATATGAATTATTCAGCCAATCACACGGCTGAGCAGTCTGAACCGCGTCCCTGATTGGGACATGCTGTGTTCACTTAAAATGTCTCACGCTATACTTGACTGACAAGTGTCCGTGCAAGTGTTTGTGTGGAAACACAATTAAGGAAACATGAAATCTCCTTAATATCCTACAACATTATCATAGATAGGGAAGAACTGTTTGTTTGTTCTTTTTTCCTGCCATTGAAACATGGCTTTGATTAAAAAGCATTCACTGGTACTGACTGATTTAAGATATGAATAATTGTGATTTCATGCAATATTTAATCAAAAAGATACTGTGTGTTGCAAATGCATTTTTTACACTAGTCTTTTGTGGTTAGTCCAAACTTGGTGGAAGTGCGTTGGATAAATATAGACTTGTTTTTGTCATTTAAAAAAGCTTTTCTTCTGTCGTATAGCCTTTTCTTCACCCTTTCTGTGCATCTAAGAATCACCATGTTTTTCTTCTTTCCTTCCAGAGATGTTAGAGTCTAGTAACCTCATCACCTTCAATGGCTTGGCAAACAGCTCGAGCTATGACAGTTTCCTATTGGACGAGGAGCGAGGGAGACTGCTGGTTGGAGCTGAGGACCACATTTTCTCATTTGATCTCGTTAATATCAACAGGGACAACAAACAGGTAAAACTCGTTTCAGGTTTGTCTAAAAGTCGTCTCTCTCTTTCCATCTTTCCCTGCCTGCTGCTCCCTCTGGAGTCCATTACTCCATCACTTTCTCTCCTCCCCTCATCCCTCCCACTGTCTGTCTCGGTCCAGACGAGGCTGTCCATAATTCCATTACTCCACCTGGACTAGGTTAACAGTCTCTTTTATCTGATTCAGGCTTCTATCACAGACACACAAGACTGACACAGACTTGCCTGCAGGCTGCAGAGAGCTGAAAAAGGGAATGAAAGTGCTGAAAAATACATAGTCAATGCGGAGAGGGGAAAGTGCGTCTTTTAAATCTTTTGCCCTTGGCTCGGATGTGTATTTTTCCCCCCCTCCTTTCCTTTTCGTTCTTTTGTTCTAATCTTTGCATCATTACGAGATAAAGGCCAAAAAAGCAGTGATTAAGCAAATCTAATGTAATTATCCTAAAAAATGTGCAATGCAGAATCCCATGAGGGGAACAGTCAGCTGATCTAGAGAGGAGATAAATCTAGGAATAGAGTGAGCAGTGCGTGTGTCTATTGTAAGCACATAACAGTGTGGATATGTGTACGTGCATACATTTGGACATGGAGATATGCATACATTTCCATTGTCTGCAGACATCTGTGTGGCCAGGAGCAAAAAGTTCAGCTCTGTCGCACCCATTTTTGCAGTGTAATTAAGTATAATCTTTCCCGTACTTATTACAGCTCACACATGCATGCTCATACACTTCATATGCCCCATGTGTGTTTAATTCATGTGACACCAAAGGCCACAGATGGATGACAATGAGACCTATCTCTTCCAAAGCAAAGTAGCAAAACCCTGGTTTCTTTTCATATTTGAAGTGAAAAGTACAACCTTATGGCGAGGATTTCAAGCGTAGACACGCTGTAATTTAAACCAGAACCCCTGTTTAGACTGTATAAAATGCCTGTATTGACACAGCAAATGTCAGAGAGGGCAATAAAACGTATATTAGTCAATTTCAATAAAACATCAGATTGTATTTCTTTTTTTCATTTTCATGTCTGTCAATAAATCTCTTCTTTACTCCCCTTTAATGCAGTCAATCTTGCGCTGTTCTACAACGTCCTTATATTTATTATATGTGCACATATGTTTCTGATGGAATTGCCAAAGATATAAAGCGAAATAAAGAACTGGGTAATCCAGGAAATATCTTTCTTAATCATGTCCTGGAATTACACGAGGCTTGCTTCTTTCCTCTGATTCACTCTATCGACTCACTGCCTTCCAGTTGAGTGTTTCATGAAATGACTTTTAAATGTTCCTCTCAACCCCCAGCATGATATGACTTTGCTTTTTTGCTTTTTTTTTTGTTCATTTGCACAGATTGCGTGGCCCGCCACCCCCTCTAAGAGGGATGAATGCAAGTGGGCAGGGAAAGACCTAGGGGTAAGTCCACATTTATAACAGCGTCATGATTAGAGCTGTTCCGTGTAATGTTTGCTTTTTGTCACGGAAATTACATGTCTGCTCTGTCTTCAAATTTCCCTTTTTTGCTTTTTTTAACATCCTAATAACAATATAAGACAGAAATAATTTCAGGGCCCAGCAGTCGTTAAAGAAACACTAGCACGAAGAGGTATTAAATTAGCTCAGATAAAAGTCGTGGTGCAGTACCCGTGTTCCATTTCACCTCTGGCACGCTGTACTCTCTATAGGCTGTCCCACAATGACACCTACATCTAAACACACTGTACAGCAGATGTTCAGTCACACGATAGTGTACACAGCATGTCGGGGGCACAAGGACAATGAGCTTATTTGCTTCTGCGATGTACAGTTTAATTTTGGGAGCATGTTTATCCATGTGCCTCAGAGTGCGCGTTTGTGTGCATATTTATGTGGGAGTGTATTGTTTGAGTTCTCGTTATCTGACGCGGTGTGTTAGCTCACATGTCGCAAGTTTGCTGAACGCACTCTATGCTGCTGACTTTGTAAGCACAGTGGTGTTAGTGTGCTTTATTTGTATGTGTGTGTGTTTCTGTTTGGAAAGGCCTTGGCTGCATTGTATCTGATCCTAATTTCATAGCTGGATGAGTCTCGAGTGCGGTGCTGCTGGGTTTTTAGGATTATCAGGAATTGCGCAGTCTTTTTAAATCATAGTGGTTCCGCTGGGATCTAACTCACTAGCGACTTTTTGGGTTTCGCACAACCACGTAGGCAACACTTCACCTTCACTCCCTCGTGCAGTGGAAAGAGTGTGCTCTGGCAGCACAACATCACACAAAATACAATGATGAGGTATTTGCCTGCTGTGAAAATGTTTACCCTTGAAAATGAGGCGGTGAGAGCAGAGACAGAGTACAGCACGGAGAGGCCTTGATTAGGACATTACTAAAGCATTCAGAGCTCCCATAGTGATGCATTTCCCCAAACCACAGTTTACAGCGGCAGAACAAATGTAACAGCTGCCCCCTAAAAAATGCCTGATGGCTGTATCACTATCCGTGGTAGAATGGCTGTGTAACATGGTCCAAGTTGTTGCATTTGATTCACTGAACAAAGCGTTCAGAGTGTGGATTTACGATTTCGTAGAAGTGCCTGATGTCATTTCGGATTTGCTGTCCAGCTATTATAGACATTAATGGGAAAATAATACTCTCGAGTTATCCCACATTTCCAGTGCATTTTCTTTATTGAACTAGAGAACTCAGCATTATCTCAAAATTCATTCAAGTCATTTAAATGTTTACAAATCTGTCCACCTATTTTGCCCATGGGAGGTCAGCATTAACAACCAATCCAACGAGAGCCATTAATATCATCCAGTAATGACTCATTTATCCTCTGCGGGTGTTGCGGTTTCCACATAATGACATGGTTTGTGATCAGGGAAGTCATTTTTCTCCATGGAACAAGAAAGAGCCGCAAGTTTGAGTGACCATAACGACCGCCTCTCAGTGTTTAGGTGTGACCTACCTACCACGTAGCTAATGATTCTAACTGAGACAGCCGTGTAAAATCCCAAACAGAGCTGACCCTGGAGGGGATTTTAGAAGCTGATGAAATGTATATAACGAGGGCCGTGAGAATGATGTGGGGGGACATGCACGCTTCAGCAGTACACAGAGGGTAAAACCATTAGACACACAGACACACAAAGACTTGCAGGGTTAAGGTCAGCCACAGGGCTTCAAGTTAAGTTAATGATAACACACATAGTTAAAAGGTGTTTAAATACATGGAAAACCCCAGTCTTTTAGCATGCTATCACAGATTTTATATTAAGAGAACAGTTAGACTTAGAGGAGATAGAGTTATTTGCTTTCTTCCAAAAGTTAGACAAGAATATTGATATTACAGTCTGTAAGATAATTTTTAAGATGCTGTAACAGCATCAGGCAGTTACCTTAAAAACAGACAGGAAACAGGAAATTAACCAGTCTGGCCATTTCAACAGGTAACAAAATCTGCCTGCCAACACCTCTAACACTCACTGATTAACATCGATCTAGTTTGTTTAATCAATGAAATATAAGTGGAAAGGACTTAATGGAGTCTCCACCACAGACGGATAGATGCACAGTACTGCAAAAAAGTGTTGGTCTACCCCTTGTTTCTTTATATTTTTTATTGGAAAATGTAAATAGGTGCAGAGATTTACTGAAACATTTATAAATATACATTGAAATACAGTATATAAGGGAAAACTGAGTTTTTACAATTCTAATGAGCTTGAAAATCAATATTTGATATGACCAAAGCTTAAACTCTCCTGAGCCTTGATTTAACTCGGTTGCGCACACGGGCATGGACAACTGGAGATACAACAGCCCAGTCATTCCTGTTATAGTTCTTTGAAGTCCACTCGAAGTCCGCGGCCTGGGGCACATGCATAGTTAAGGCATTGAATTAATTCATCAGCTATGCATGTGCCCCAAGGACCGCGAGACCACATGCTCACAAAACACAGGCTGGCAAGTGGAGTCCAATGGACTTGTGGATACAAAAAGTTTTCATGTAATTTCTTGAAATAATCTTAAGGAAAAGTTCTCCAGTCTTTCTCTTGAAAAACATTCAAAGGCTGTCTTTATTTCCATCCTCTGTCAAGGTGACTCCTTCAATAATATTGAGGTTCAGGCTCCAGGGAGACAAGTAAATGACTGTTAGTGTTCCCTTGTGTGTTTTTCTATCAAGATATGCTTTGCATTGGCAGTGTGTTTGTAATCATTGTCATGCTGCAGGATCAAGCCGTTTCCAATCAAATGCTTTCCAGATGGTACTGAATTGTCGATCAAAATCTCATGGTATTATTAATAATTCCATCAATTTTGATAAGATCCGCAGCACCACTGGCTGAAATGCAGCTCCAAACCATGACAGAGCTTCCATCATGTTTTACAGATGGCCATAGACACTCACTGTTTTTCCTCCCTCCTGACCTCCTCATTGACGACTTGAGCCAAACATTTAAACTTCGCATTTATCACTTAATAAGCGCTGCTGCTTTTCTCTCCACTTCTTGAGAAATATAGCATACCACAGTCTTTTCTCCATGTTTGCCTTCCATAAGAATGGCTTCATGACAGCTACCCTTCCCCTCAAAGCATTCCTAATGATGTTTTGATGAACAGTAGATTGATCGACTGATGGGTCATATGCATCATTCAGGTCCTGTGTCAGGTCAGCTGGAGTTTTTCTCATTTCTTAAGCACATGATTTCCAGATACTGTTTATCTGCTGTAGGTAGTTTTTAGGCCTTAAACTTTTTTGATATCCTCAAATTATCCAAGAGCATATGAACGGTGGCTCAAAACATTTGCACAGTACTGTGGTCAGTATATGGTTTTGAACCTCATATTTTGAAGCTCATTAGCAGTTTGGCTAATGCCATGCTAGTTTGTTTGAAATTAGCATATTTATCAGCTAACACTAGCAATCCCTGCTAATTAGGGCAATGTACCAGAAATACTAGAATTTAACTCAGCAGAACTGGAGCCTCATCTTCTTGGATGGGCCGTACCTCACAGTAGGTCATATTATTGATAATTTCATGTTTCAGAAACAATAACAGCCTAGAGATCCAGTTCAGTTTGTTTTTCTACCTTGTGCTGTAGCGTTTTTTTTCAGCTATCGTTACAACCATGAAATAATCAATGAAGTAGCCTCCTGTAAAACCACAAACTCTATTTTTTTTACACTTTTTACAATACAAAAAAATGCATGGACAAGCTCATTTTTTTAACCTTCAAACAGACCTCCAGCTAACAACCTTGCTAAGCTATTTAACTCTCGGGCACACAGATATGTGAGTGGTATTCATGCCTTTAAAAACAAAAAGTCAGTGGTTTTCCCAAAATGTCAAACTTTCTCTTCGTGCAGGTTACTGTGGAGGAGAAACAGTTAGAGCTAAAACAACAGTTTTTGCCTTTTAGAATAATTACAGAAAATTCTGCTTTTTTTTTTTTTGAGGGGGGGGGAGGCGGCTTTGCAGTGAGTGATCCCAGAGTTTATTTTAAGCAGCACTGGAAAATGTCAGCATCCATTTACGGCTCATATAAGAGACACCATCAAATCATCAAAGCGAAATGTCTGCGAGCTTGAAAAGACTGAACAGATACATGTGTTTTAGGGAGGGAAGAAGAAGGATAATTTGGCTGCCTGTGTGATGTGTGCTGTATTTTCAAATCCCTGAGCAAATGTGTACTTATTTGTTAGGTAGATATCCAGCATGTATTTATAATTAGGCAAACCCCAGCCTAATCTCTTAAACACATGTGGCCAAATCAGCTCCTCAAGGCTGCTAATAGGCCTCCTACATTAACCAATCCCGTTGATTAGCACTCTAATAAACAGTCTCACACCACTGGGACTTTCAACACGCGCTGCAGCGCCAACCCAAATATCCTCAGTAAATTCAAACATATGGGTCGTTAAAGATCTGTGGTAGATTTGCCTGATTTTCCTTACAGGTGGGATTTCCTTAAAAGAGACTCAATTACACACACAAACTGGAAAGTCCCTGCTTAAAATTAAATTCCAGCAAATCTTTGCTATATTATATTCTGCTTTCTATTAGTCTCTATTTTCAGTTTTTCTCTAATAAAAACCTCAAGTTTATTTTCATAAAGCATACCAGTTAATTTAAACTTTATGATATGAAGGTGGCAATTGGCAGAATGAGGTTACTGTTAACATATCAGATCATAAAGAGCAAAGGTCACAGAGTTGCATGTGGCTGTATAATATCCTACACTGGTAACATTACAGCATAAACAAAGATAGGTATCACATTAACAAAAATGTATTCAAAACAGTTTTCCAGCCTTAAATCTCACGGTATCCTGTAAGCCACAGCCTTACAGCCAAAAACTTCACATTACTGGCCAAAATGTAGGTCTGTTTTATGCTAGTTTTTATGATTGTTTAACTTTATTGTCATGTGAAATGTGGTGTAAAACTTTATGCATGCTGTACAAAACTCATCCCACCGGCCTGTAACTTAATTTAACCTTATGCCTGCAGCATAACTGCAGCATATTATAACCGTAGGATATATAAAAGTTATAAATAATTCAGTCTTTTAAAGTAATGTTTATAGTTACTGTTGCATGGCTAAAGTTATGCCCTTTTATCAACACACATATTGACATATAAACATATTAATATGAAGACGAATTATTATAGTCAAGCGATCTTCATGCATGCTGTAAATATAATATTCATATAATAAAAAGATATTCTCAGTAATTGCAAGTTAAAAAAGTATTTTTATTATATTTAGGATTTGTGAAAAATTGTTTGCTTGTCACACTCCAGTCTCCAAAATGAAGAAAGGTTTTTTTATTTTTTACTTTTTATGGTCATAAAAATGCTTAAATTTCTAGCAAACTGGTATTAGAAGAAATGCATAATTTGGTAAAAGGTATTTGCATTAATATATCCAAAAAAAACAACTATTTACATTTGATGATTACCACTGAAACCTGTGTGAACTTCATCACTAGAACAAACTTTATATCACCAACACCAGCTTATGTAAAATTGGATTATTCACTGGAAAATCATATTTTTTTCCACAGATAAACCCAGTTTTGTCATTTGAATATGCCTGATCCGTATTAAGTTATTGTAATAGTGGAGGCTTTATGTTTCTGTGTCTCATTTCTTTTTTAGAAGGAGTGTTCTAACTTCATCCGTGTCCTTCAACCGTACAACCAGACCCATCTGTACATCTGTGGCACAGGAGCCTTCCACCCCATCTGCGCTTATCTGGAAATGGGCAAGAAGGCAGAGGTAATTCATTCGGGGCTTTTATTGTAACCAAATGTTTTGGGGTTTTAATCAGTTATATATATGCAAAGGGTCATTTAAATCTTAAACTGAACATTCATTAAGAAGGCATGAAATGTGACAACAGCGCTATAGTAAATTCATGTGAGAGAAAGTCTGAGTATTGTCTAACGTACAGCCGTGTTTATTCCCTCTGACGATTATCTTCCCATCAGCGTTGTCTTTTGTGCGAAGCAGTGGAAAAAAGCGGTCACTACATGGTTCAATTACAGCTGTCGAATATTTAACAGCCTTCCATCCTGCATTAAAGTTTAATCAGTCATCTTGAGAAACTTCTACAGGTTAATCAATGTACTAGCATGGATCCTGCCGTCCAGCAGTAGGGAGGGGTAGACCCCAGAGGCGTTCACTTCAGTTTAAAGTAGTGCTGACAGTCTGTAACTGATTGAATAAATTAAAAGTCACAAAAAACTCACTCGCTTTTCTTTAAAAGACTCAGAGGTCGTGTTTGTTTTTACTTCATTTTACTGCTTATATTCCCTTTTTTGGTGCATTTGGTAACCAAAGGCAGCAGTGTAATAAAACATTTCTTGTTTCTCCTGTCTGGAGGAAGTGTTTTTTTGCATCCCACTCCCCCAAAGTAGCGTGCTATAATGAGAATGTATTGTAACTTGAAACACATGCTATAAATGTACCTTTAACCATGCTCGTTGTGGCTTTCACTGCCCTCATTTCGATCTTTGACCTTTTCCCACCGCAGGACAACATCTTCCGACTGGCCTCACAATTTGAGAACGGCCGCGGGAAAAGCCCTTACGACCCCAAAATGCTCTCAGCCTCACTTCTCCTTGGTGAGTTTGATGTGTGCTTTTATTACTTCCAGGGAGGACGCAGTCACTTCAGAGCTGGTCATTTGTTCCTAACTATCCTTTCTCGCTGGCAGATGGAGAGCTGTACTCGGGCACATCTGCTGACTTCATGGGAAGGGACTTTGCCATTTTCCGTACGCTGGGAGATCATCATCCAATCAGAACAGAGCAGCATGATTCAAGATGGCTGAATGGTAAAAAAAAAAAAAATCTTAGAAGATGAGCTAAGAGTGAATTCTTTTATTTCTCATGTTCAATTCAGCAGTTGAATTTTTTTATTGTGGTGTATTCTGCTGAAGATTTCTCAATTATATTTATTCCTAGTAGCAACAGTGAAGTATAAACCACTTGAGACTGCAAAAACTAGATAACATGACTCAAAACACTTTGCTATTAAGGTAAAATTAGACCATTGTGGTCTCTATAGACCTCAACCTTTCCCTAAAAGCTGGATGTAAATCCCTGTCATTGGCCATTATTTGGAAAAGTATACCATTGAGCTTTTCAGCAGACTTTGAGGCATTAAATTCTCTCGCAAGCCTCAAGTCTCCAATCATTTCCATTCATGTGCAGACATCAGATATCAGAGCCCATTCACAAAGTCAGTGGATTTGCCTGTGCTAGCAAGATTAGCGCTGCAGTGAGGGTTATTGACTGCTCAGTCTGTCTGGCTATCTTTCGGCACCGCAGAGGACTTAGGGAGCCACAAAAGGTCAGTTTGAACCTTTCCCTCAAGCTCTGCCATCCCCCCCACCCTACCCTCTTTCCCACAGAACTAATCCGCTCTTAGCTGTTTTCCTCCTGTAGTGGAGTCAAATTCCTCGCAGTCCCCCACAACCGCCCACGTCCCCCTCCCCAGGCACCATCAAAAATCACAAACACGGGTCTCGCCAGTGCTGATTACTGTGACATATTAATAAAGAGCAGTATAAACCGAGGAAGTCATTGTTATAGCGTTAATCCTCATCGATCTTTCACCTTGTTCAAACAAATACGCTGGGGATTGTATCCATTCGGCTCGGCAGAATCCAGCGTCTTCTGCACAATGAGGGGATTGTAATTGCATGGATTACCGGGGTGGAGATATTCTATTGAGGCTTTATCAACAAGGTTATATGGTACTCAAATGTAACAAGAGAGAAACCAGCGAAGGAATCCCTAATAGCAGCTGATTCTAAAAGGATTTGGGGTTAAACTGTAGTTTTGGTAGTCCTGATTTATTTACGCATTCCTTCACATTTTGATGACCTCTTGCTTATATGGATGGTTGGATTTTTCCTTTGAATAAAGCAGCTTTTTGTTTGGATTATAGTTAATCAGTGGTATGACTTCAGTGGTCAGCAGCTTGTTTTTGTTTTGTTTTATCTGTGGTGTGCACACACAAATTTATGGTGGTCTGCATATAAGGGCAAACATTCACGATGGAAGTATGAAGTGTGTGTGGGGTACACACAATTCACAGCAGAGGTCTCGCACCTGCGCAACCCTTATAAATCTGCCTCCCACTTTGGCCACACGCTCCTTTTTCACAGCTACTCTATATCCTAAACGCCCATGGAGGTGTAACATGGCACTGCTTGTTTCTCTCCGCTTAAACCCCCGAGCTTTTGGACGTAGGCTCGCTTTACGTGCGGCGACGCCTCAGTGACTGCGGCGACTTTTCCTCGATTCTTACGCCCCCTTTATGCCAAAAGATCCCAGCCCTAAGGCCTTGGCTCCTACGTTTAGCTTTGATTTCCTCTTGCGCTTAAAGTCAGGATAAATTTATTCAAGTGTTACCCAGGACAATCAGAGCCATGTGTGTTTGCGAGGATGTGGTCTAGAGACAGGGTTTATGTGGGATTTGGATTTGGAGCGCTCACTTGAGGTAAAGTCACATACTGTAACACTATGGTGTAAAGTGAAGGGCTGCTATTACCGAGCCGTGACTGGAGAATATCGTGGGGGGGGATTGGTTACAGAGGTGTAAAATAGGGGTGAAATGATTGTCACCGGGGCAGAGGTTGGATTGTAAAATTGTATTTGTGTGTCTGCTGGGGTGAGTTTATGAGTGTGAACAAAGTTTATGTGCTTTATTTGTTTATTTTTCCTCTATTTTCTTTTTTGTAGATCCCAGATTCGTAGGCATACACCTGATCCCTGAGAGTGACAACCCCGAAGATGACAAGATCTTCCTGTTTTTCAAAGAGAACGCAATGGACGGGGAGCACACTGGGAAAGCTACTATTGCCAGGATAGGACAACTGTGTAAGGTAACAACACACACAACCCCACAAAACTGTTATAACAGTGTGATGTGGTATCAATACGATTCTGTTACACAAAAAAAGTAGCATACTTCTTATAATGTGCCTTAGTTATCAGTTTATATATATGTCCTAATGAGAAAATCAAAGTAATAATGAACAGCCAGAGTCATAGTTGCTGAAAAAAAGTTAACGATCATATGCCCATAGTTAACCTTTACCTTCCTTATAAATGCCTTAATATAGTATAAGTATAAGTTAGTTAGAGGTGGGAATCTTCAGACACAACGCCCCACAATACAATATTATCACAAAACTTCACACATGATACAATATAGAAGGAGACTGCAGTCCTATTTTTATTACTGCAATATGTTTTATAAACAGAAACTTAATACTTCTGTAACATTTTTAAACTTTCTGTTTATATAAATGTGATATTTACAAGGACCTTACTAACAAAAGTGCATACGGAGGTTTGGGCTGACAGCACGTCAAATGTTGTTGCAGAATGACATGGGAGGTCACAGGAGCCTGGTCAACAAATGGACCACTTTTCTCAAAGCGCGGCTAATATGCGCGGTTCCTGGCGTCAATGGCATTGACACACATTTCGATGAACTACGTAAGTGCGTTTTATTTTATTTATTTGTGTCTTTGCTCGATGTGGAAAAATTCTAACCTCAACTCAGAGCTTCACCTTCACACATTATTCTTCTCGCTGTTTAGAGGATGTGTTTCTCATGAGCTCCAAGGACCCAAAGAATCCAGTTATCTACGCTGTATTCACCACATCCAGGTACAGTCTTTTGCCCTTGACCTCCAAAGTGAGCATGCAAGGGTTTCAAATGTTCAAACTGCGTGACAGATGCTGGTAGTATCAGAATTGTTTTGTTGATGTGTTGCTAAGAGATCAGAAAGACTCGATTATTTCAACGGTCAACCTTCCTGTATAGGTTTCATCCTCTGCATTTGAAAAACACGCGCCTCGTATTTCTTTTCAAGAAGCCTTTCTTTTCTCCTCCTTTATCCTGCCCCTTTATCTGTAATTTCCTAACCATTTTAAATGGCACGGCACGATGCAAGCGACCAAGTGTGCCTCTGTCAAATTCCCAGACAGCGCTCTCGTAATCCACTTACAGGTGTCTCACGGATGCTTTTCTCTCCGAGGGTAGCCCTCCCCTCGTCTCAGATTTGGAGATTGCTTTTATCCGATTCCCCAATTCCTCACTACCTGTCCCGTTTTTCACTGAAACCTTGGCAGGCTTGTAGGAAAATCAGATTATGGAGCAGGAGGGAGCGAGAGAAACATGATATTCACTTAACAGAAATCCATGGGGTTTGTTGTTTTTTTTTTCCTCCCACCCCCCCTCGGCCACCGCCCCAGCTTCGAATGGGTTTTTCAGAAGCCGGGTGTGTCTCTACTGAAGCATGTGGAGAGGTGAAGGCATGGGGCAGGGCAGATAAGTGAGTTGAAATGGCACAGATGGTGGCACTTATCGTGATGATGAAGATGATGAATTTGCATTCAGGAAGGAGGAGGGCTTTTTGTGTGTGTGTGCGTGTGTGTGTGTGTGTCCGGTACTGTTTCTGCACCGTTTCGAGAGGAGGACAAACACTTCATCATCAATCACTCCTAATGATAAGACGAGCTGAATAGAGGAGCGGTGCAGGCTAACGCATAGTGACAGGCGCCTTGCTTTACCAGACCTGTTTGGCTTTTCACTGCTTTCAGGGATGTATTAAAACCCAGAGGTTGGTGGGCGCTGGTGGGCGTACACCCACGTATCCACGTCTGCCCACACACGCACGCACACACACACACACACGTACACTTTAAAATTCAATTATGGGGCATTGAGGAATTAGAGTGGTTTAATTGGTTTTCTAAGTGGCCGGTTTTCAGAGATGAATAGAGCAGAGATTCAGAGGGACCGGCTTTTAATATCACTGCTTAATGAGGCACAAAGAAGCTGCCACTGACAGATCAGTGTCTGATTGTGTACCTCTGTGTGTGTGTGTCTGTGTGTGTGCATTCTAGGGGTGAATTTGCATGCCTCTGTCTGTGTGAGTCTGTGTGTATCTGCACAAACACATTTTCACCCTTCTTCATAAGCACAGATATTGGAGCGTCTTTTTTTTTTTTGCCCCTGGAGTTAATTGAATTTCTCTGTAATTAACATTTTCAAATGCTAATCCATTCATCTTCCATGCTTTGTGGAGTACTGTCGGCTGTGTGTTTGCCAGCCACATCCCTAATTAGGCTGATACAACTTCCCATTGCAGTCAGCAAGACAAAGGACATCGAATCATTTTGAAGCATTCGGTTCCTGCAAGTGAAGGAGATTTGCTGTCCAAAAGAAAATCTGTAATTGTAAAATGTGACACCTGGAAAGTAAATGAATGATTATTTGGGGGCATTTATCTTTATAAAGTAAATAATTATAAATCTATAAAACTGTGAAATAGATGAATAGATATGACGGAAGGTTTATAGACTTCACGCTCTCCATAGACTGCAAGCATTGTGCTTATTCTGTCATAATCTCCACAAGAATATTTAATAACTCTTGTGGAGTATGCATGTTGGAATATTCATGTGAAACTCCCCGATTCTCCCATTTAATGACTCACGACTCAAATTGCTGTCTTCTGGATGACCCGCGAAAGAGCTTAAATTGAAAAAATAAAATCCACATCACTTCCCTTTTTTTAGCATGATTGATCGACCTTGCCTGCTTTCCTTGTGAAAGCAAAATCCACCCATCTGGCTCAAGCAAATGCTCACAAAATATTGGAGGGGATTTCAAATATGCTCTGAACCAGGTCTCCTGGTTTGTTGGTGGTGTGCCCAAATTCCTGTCTGTTCTCAAGAGGCTGGAAGCAATCAGAGAGAAGTTCCAATCTGTCATTGCTGTACTCAAGTAGTGACAACTTTGCTCCGCTCTGTCTTTGTGCGATGATGGGTCATTTTGTTGTCTTTCTTCAGTTTTTAACAAGCTCCTAATCCCTGTCTTGTGACCGATCATTTACGAATCCCCTTTGTTTGTCTCTGTCATCTCTTTTATTTCACCACCCTCTTGCTTCCTCCCCCTCTTGATCCTTAAACTCACCCCTTCTGGATTTATTTCTTTTTCTCTCCTTCCACAGTAACATATTTAAAGGCTCAGCGGTATGTATGTACAACATGGCAGACATCAGGAGGGTTTTCCTGGGTCCCTATGCCCACAGAGATGGACCCAACTACCAGTGGGTGCCCTTCCAAGGGAGGGTGCCCTACCCTCGCCCTGGAACTGTAAGGCAATTTAGCAAAAATGTTGTAAATTTATAAGTAATAATGAGACATTATAAGACGATATTAGAAGAAACAAACATATCACGTCTTGATCTCAGTGCCCCAGCAAGACATTTGGAGGTTTCGATTCTACGAAGGACCTTCCGGATGATGTCATCACATTCGCCAGGGGTCACCCTGCCATGTACAACCCGGTGCACCCAATAGGAGGACGACCCATAATGGTACGCACAGACGTAGACTACCAGTTTACCCAGCTGGTGGTGGACAAAGTGGAGGCAGAGGATGGGCAATATGATGTCATGTTCATTGGCACAGGTATGCAACAGATGACACCGCAATAAATATACTGCTTCTATATGTTTATTTTCACTGCCAGGGTGGTCCGCCATAAGTACTTTTGGCGTACACTGCAAACAAAATCAGTTCAAATAAAGTCCAGTGTATTGTTTTAAAATTAAAGACATTTTTAACCACAGATAGATTTTTACGATTTAGTATTTACAGATATTTCCACTCAAAAACAGATACAGAAAATTACAATAATATTTTCCTTTTTTTTTAACCGACTTTTAATTTATTTTTTTATTTTATTTTTATTTACAGTGTACAGGCATCAGTATCTAATACACTCAAAAAGCTTGATGTCACTAACAAATGTCTATGTTGAAATAGGGGGAGCTTGGGTGAAGATGGGTTTCAAAGCAGCTTGCAGGATCCAAATTTCACTTTTTGAGATTGCAAGCCGAGTGTGTAAAAGGATATCATCATGAGCCATCACATGGCATTGGGATCAGTTGATGTACCAGTTGATTCCGATTAACTTCTTGGCCTGAACCACTGAGCTCAATTTGTTTTTAATTAAAATGGGATTAAAATAATCAGAAATTTTGGGAAAGACAACTAATGACTAGCAGGACCGTTAGTCATAAATTATTAGTGATTTTTAATGGAATATCTGTCTAGGCACACAAAGACCCCTCCTGTGTTCCAGTGGTTCTTTGTGGTACTTAAATCCAGTTGATCAACTTTACAAAGCTGATTGATCGGTGGGAAACCCCTTTCCCAGTGATGTTAGCACAGCTGAAAACTGTTGTACTGATTAAAGGAGCAAAATGTTTGGATAGTTGAGCATCTGGATTATTGTAATGGACAAAGAAAAGACATTTCTTTGAAACTCACAGAGTATTATTGTTCCTGGAAATAAGAATAGAAAGAGAAATGGGAGGCCTCTGTGTGCACATCTGAGAAAGAGCACATCAGAATTTATAGTTTGACAAACAGATGCCTTGCAGTGCCTTTACCTGGCAGCTTCATTAAATGACACCTGAAAAACACCAGTCTCAGTGTCAACAATGAAGAGAGTCCTGGATGCTGGCTTTTCTCTGCTGAGTTATAAAGAACAAGCTGTGTTTTAGACTGGGCAATAAAATAGAAAGATTAGGATGAGTAAAAGAACACAGACGTTGGACAGAGAAAGACTGAAAAAGTGTTATATACATACAAAAAACCAAACAGAAAGAAAAGTGACTGAACGAAGGAAAATATGCTGGAGTGCTTAATGCACTTGTCAGGCATGTTAAAGATTTCTGAGAATCTCTTTTAATCGTTTTTAATTTTTTAATCTATTTCCATGTTTCTTCTTGCACTTAACATGTATTTTGAATAAGGCACACACGCGTATTTCTAATCTGTTACTTAAACCATGCATACATGCACCACAGATGTTAATGTATGACCAGCACAGGCCTGCATGTACACTTACTATATGGTGTCTTTTGCATTTCAGATAAAGGAACTGTGCTGAAGGTGGTGACGATCCCCAGAGAAAGCTGGCATGACCTCGAGGAGGTTGTATTGGAAGAGATGACTGTCTTTAGGGTATGACGTTTTGTAATTGCGTGCTAATAGCCTTCCTATAAAAACACATATTGTCCGTAGAAGTGTTGTTAAATGGGGTTTATTTGCTTTGTACAGGAGCCTACTCCCATTACTGCTATGGAGCTGTCCACTAAGCAGGTAAAAACTTGCTTTCTCACTTTGTAATTAATCCAAAAGCTGTTGACAAGGGTAAAGGTCCAAGTGAAACAAAAAAAAGCGAGAAATTCTCAGTCTTTAAACATACACTGTTATCCATAAGCAAAGAATGTGCCCACTGAGAACTAAACCCACAAGCACCTTCTTTTTTTGCAAGAACCCTTCCAACTGAGGCGCACAGGAACATTTAATTTTTACATCCTTGCTCTCTCTCTGACTCCCACAGCAACAGCTGTACCTTGGCTCAGCCCTGGGTGTATCGCAGATGTCTTTACACCGTTGCGAAGTGTATGGGAAAGCTTGCGCTGAGTGCTGCCTGGCCAGAGACCCTTACTGCGCCTGGGACGGTGCTGAGTGCTCGAGATACTTTCCTACCGCCAAGAGGTAGGAGCCCGCAATCACTAAACACCCTTCTTTAACCTTTATTTATCCTCAGAGGGTTTGCTGAGCATGCACGCTGCTTTTCAACAACATCCTGTATTAATGTCGTCACATGCAGTCACACCTGGGACTTATCAGTACACCTGCATTCTGCTGTTTTGGTTGGCTTTAAAACAATTGGTTTTAAATGTTTTGCTCAAGGGCATCCTGATGTGCAGCCTCATTTCTCTAGCGTCAGACCTCCACTGGCTTATTAGTAAGTGTGGCGACTCCAAAAAACAGACACAGATAGCCAGTGTATGCCAAAACATGGAAACATGGAAGTAATCTGAATACGCACTACTTATGCATTCCAAGAACGTACAATCCAGCAACTTAGCCAGTAACAGTTGTTCTGAGTTGTGCTTCAATCATCCTACCGACCAAGACACATTAAGAAATATGCACAAATATCCAAAGACAAGCAAACACACAATAAATTATAGCCACCAGGAGCTGCCTGACCACTTCACCCTTCAGCCAGGAGGAACATACACACCATCAAATGACCCTCTGTTGTACCCAGCAGGATTAGGCTGACCACTACACCACTACTACCCTCCCATACACACACATGGCGCGACACCCCCACGTCGTCTCATTCATCTAGAACTTCTCACACCAACAGAAGTAGGCCAGTGGGTATACTCCAGCTTGGCAAGATTACAGACGAGGTGGCACACCCCATGTTTAAAGTGGGGACAGGCTTCTCTCAGCTCTCCACTGCACTGCAAATATTTTCGCTACCAGAATGAGAACCAGACACCCAACCTTGCACGTGCTCAGATGGCCAAAAAAGACAGGAATGTTAGCCCAGGAAATGTACAGACGAGGGACATGTGTGAAAAAAGTGGGACGTAAGTGGTCATAATTTTGTGTGGAGAATTCACACAAACATGCTGAGCATTTTTTATCTTGTTTTTTTTGTTTGTTTGTTTGTTTGTTTGTTTAGTCTTTTTTTAAACCTTCAGTGGTTCTACTTTTTATCCCTACCTTGGTTCTTTCTCTTCTTTCCAGCCCTTGCCTCATGTTTGGCTCGCACCCGATTTGATTTTTGCAGCGGCCATCAGCGTTTTTTGAACCATGACAGCTAGGAACTGGGGAGCCATTCACAGCTAGTCAGTAAAGCCAGACTTTGAAAACGCCTTGCCATCGCATTAAAAAGCCAAATCACACAGTAGATTTTTTCATATGGAGAGGACAAAGACTGAGCCTGCTTTTACAAGGCATTTCAAGGGCAACACAATGCTGTATGTGTTTCATAATAACGGCTCATCGGAAGGCAATGAAGCGCACTGTTTCACTGCTCAGCAGGTTTATGTTTCTTACATTCTGCTGTTTTTTTTTTTCCATCCATGTGATTTATCAGTGGAGTTAAAGGTTGTGTTAGTGCCTGTTTTCTTGGGCATTGGGTAAACATTGCCCCCAAGTGGTGGGAATAAAAAAGTACATAAAAAATAACTTGTCATGTACAGCAATGATTCCCAACCAGGTTACAAATATACCACTGGATACTTGCAAAGCTAATCTTAGATAAGTTAAGTAAAAGTATAATTTACTAAGTAGTAGCAGCTAAAAGAAATTCATAAAAGATTTAAATAAAAAAGCAATGGAAACAAAGTGAATAAATGGTTAAGATCTCTCACTTACTGTATAACAGTTGAACAGCTTTTACCTGATAGCATGGGTAATGATTTTCAATACAATTTTATTTATATAGCCCCAAATAACAACAACAGTGGCCTCAAGGTGCTTTATATTGTAAGGTAATAACCCTGTAATAAAGAAAACGGAGAAATTAAACAGAAATCTAATGACAGGGGTCAACAAATGAAACAGTTGCAACACATTCAGTAGCTAAAAAGATGTTTTTGTTGTTGCTTTTTTGCTAAATGTACAACTAACTATTAGCTAATGGTGTATGTTAAAGGTTAAATAGCATATGGATAAAAAGTGAAATTTGTTAGCTAGCAGTGTCGGCTAACTGTTAGCTAAACTTTATGGAGAAGCAGGTCAAATCTGTTCACTGTACGTGTAATTATATAGCTGTAAAATCAAGTATTAGCTTACAGCAATGGAATTGGAAGCTAATAGTTACATGTGGTTAAAAGAGTTAACTGACAGTAATTGAAAAATTTTGAGGATTGTCCAGATACACTTTAATTAGTACAGTTAAACTCATTTATGTACAGAAAAGAGTTGGGTTCCACATAATTCCACAATCTTCCAGCAAATTCACCCCAGGGTCAGACCTCGCAATGCTGAGATAAACTGTAAAAACTTTAAGGGCAACATCTCTAACGCTAACATTTAGCATGCCAACTGAGAGTAAAGATGATAACAGTACAATTGAAAAAGGACTCAAATATGTATGCCTTGTGTGGTGTGATCACCTGGAGAAAGTTGCTTCACTCTAAAAAGAACATGACAGCATAGCTTAGGTTTACAAAATTGCATTTGAACAAACCACTAGACTTCTGGAATTGGCCATAATGCACAGTACCACGTTTGGAGAAAACCAAAAACATCATATCAGTGCAAACACCATAAAACAACGGCCAGCACAGTGGTGGAGGGGTATTAATTTGGGTTTGTTATACAGCCCCAGGACCTAAGCAGCTTGCAGTCACTGAGTCCCCCATGAACTCCTCTGTGTACTAAGGTATTCTAGAGTCAAACGTGAGGTCATCTGTCCGACAGCTAAAGCTTGACCAAGACAAGATCATCCAACAGGTCAATGACTCCAAGCATAGCAACAAATCTGTAACAGAATGGGTGAAAAAGAAAAGAAAAGTGTTGCAGTGATTCAGTCTAAGTCCAGCCCTCAACCTGATTAAAATACTGTGACATGATCTCAAGACAGCTGTACATAAACAAATGCCAACAAATCTGAATGAACTGCAACAGTGCTGTAAAGAGCAGTGGGCCAAAATTCTTCCACAACGATGTGACAGACTGATGAAGTCATACAGAAAACTAGTTATTGCTGCTAAAGGTAGTGCTGCATTACTGAATTATGCGGTGTACTTAGTTTTCCACAGGTCCTCATAGCTGTCTGTTTCCACCACTTCCATTCAGTTTCACTGTCGTTTTTTCACAGGCGAACCAGACGGCAAGACATCAGAAATGGAGATCCTCTTTCCCAGTGCTCAGACCTTCAGCATCACGGTACCTTAAAGATTTCATACAAGCACATACACACTGTCTCCTCCTCATGCCATTTGCGTCTCATTAGTCTGTCTGCATGTGCTTTGCATTGAGCAGATGACATGGATGGCTTAGGGGACAGCGTGGAGGACAGGAGTGTGTTTGGTGTGGAGAACAGCAGTATGTTTCTAGAGTGCAGCCCCAAGTCTCAAAGAGCGCTCATCTACTGGCAACTGCAGAAGCCCAACGACGAGCGCAAGCTTGAGGTGTGTATGCCTAAGATGACTTGCTAATATACTGCTAGATGATTATAAAATATATTACACATAGTTAGATTTCTTCAGACAAAATATCTCCATCCAGGGCTCCACCTTTCCTGCTCCATCATCTAGTGACTTATGACACTTCTAATCTTTAACCTCAGAGACCCAAAAGGGTGAAAACCACTGGGTGTGGGTGTTTAGATTAACTTTTGTACTGCGGCTGTATTTTTATAGCTGGCCTTTCTAGGCGTGTTATTTTAGGTACCAATAAGCAAAGAGAAATACGATACAAAAAAGTCCAGCTGTGTAATAGATCCACAAGTCAGAGGGTTTATTAAATGTGAAACACAGCCGTTAATAATTTTATATGGAAGGATATTACTGTTTCAGCAAAAAATAGTGTTCAGCTAAGAAATTAACCTAATAAGAATTTGCTGTATCCACCCACACTTGCTGCATGATTTGCTGCTAAGTTTAAGCCAGCTTCTACTTTTCTGGACAGCATCACTCTGTGCTGACAGCCCAGGTGATTGATGTAGCTGCAGTTTTTCCATGCAGTGTGAAGCAGCGTTAGCTTGAAAGGAACCTTTGGAGTTTGCTTCGATCTTTCTTACCAATACTCATGTATTCAGTGAGACCTGAAACAAGGCATTTCCTTTGAACCCTTGTTCATTGTTCTTCTTCTTTCCTGACCAAATTTGACATTATAATATAAAACGTGTTTTCTTTTTCTGATGTGACTTTCCTCGGTTAAGTGATACCAGCTGTAGAGATATATCCCTTCCCCTGAATGTAAGGGGGCTAAATGGCAGTATCTCCTTCCAGAAATCCTGATGTGATTATTAGAAATTGGTTTGGGGGTGTAATTTAATAGAAGGAATATTGTATAGTTCTGTCACAAAACTTCTCACATCAAACTTTATGGATTTTTCTGAGTAACTGGGTCATGATTTCTGGAAAGAGTTTTTCTAATGGGTTATTTTTGGGTAGTTTTGAGCACTGCAAGACAAGTGTGAATTAATTAAGTCAGACATCTCTGATATAGATTATCAAATATGTACGTTTAAAAACTGTGGTTCATTCTCATGTTCCATCTTTATTTTTTTCAGTATTTTCACCCATTGTATTCTTTGTCTTCCTCTTTGTTTCATTTCAGATAAAGCTAGATGACCGAGTGCTGCGTACAGACCAAGGTCTGCTGATACGCAGCCTCACTCAGTTTGACACAGGGGTCTACCATTGTCAGGCTGTGGAACACGGCTTTATCCAGCCTCTGCTACGCCTCAACCTCCAGGTCATCCCCACCCAGAGATTGGGTGACATCCTGCCTGGAATTCCTGGTGCGGGAGGTGGTGCAGGTCACTCAGCCAAGCACAGGATGTGGTACCGAGATTTCCTGTCTCTCTTGGACCACCCAGAGCTAAACAGCGTGGAGGAGTTTTGTGACAGAGTGTGGAAGAAAGAGCGCAAACAGAAGAGGGTGAAGACACCTAACGGCAACAGTCAGGGCAAGCCTGACAGCACAGGCGGGTCCAACTCTGCATTACAGCCTAGAGCTTTAGCTCCCACTGCTCAGAAACAGCAAGCCAGTCCACCTCTCAGTCGGCCATGGCTTCAGGCTGGAGCTCTAACAGTAGAAGAGCCAACACTCAGTCAGAATACCCAAAAGGGTATATTGAGCAGTGAGGCACCTAAGAACAACCAGAAAACCCAAAATGGCCAGAAGGGGCAGGCCAGGTTAGCTGGTTCTCAGCTCGCAGGGGGATCTCGGGCGAGCAGCCAACATGCAACCAAGTGGAGACGGATGCAGGAAAATAAGAAGGGACGCAACAGGAGGACCCATGAGCTTCAAAGACCTCCACGCAGCGTTTGAAAAAAAGAAAAAGAAAAAAAAAGGACACATTAAACCAGAACGACACACATGCAAGCACAAACCCACGCATCCACACAAAAACACACAAATACGTTCTATAGATGCAATGTGTGATTCAGTGACCTCTCCATAACAACAGAAAAAGCAAAACATCTGAAACACTTTTTAGGTAGAAACATGAACTCCGCACATGTAACGTCAGTGAAGCTCTCATTCAGACACAAAAGCACACAACCTGTGAAAAGGACAAAAATGAGAAGAGGACTGAAAAACTGGAATGCATACTGTAAATGTGTGAGGATATGCTGGTTGCCTGGGATACTGGCTGGCAGACACGTCAACCTCCTGTACATAAGCTACTAAAATAAGACCGGGACAAAAAAAAATGTTTAGTGAGGTGTTTGTTGGTAAGCAAATGGACATAGCATGCTGGGAGGACAGCCGTGGAGACGTTGAAAGAAGCGGGAATTCAGTGCGGCCCGCTGGCCCGTTTGACCTGAGCATGTGAACTGCTAAAAGAAAAGGATTCAAAACTCTTATTTTGAAGAACTGCTTGAGAGAAGAATAGAACCTCTCATGTCGTCTTTCAATTCAAGACGAGCAGCACGCTCACAGGAGGGCACAGAGGGGCTGCGGTTCGCCTCGACATGTGCACAGATGGCACCGGTGGTTTTCGCAGGACAGAAGCATTATTAGATGGAGAAATAAAAAAAACAAAAAAAAAAAACACTGCAAAGTCATGCAACTGTGCAAAAGTGCTTCATCATAACCCTCTCCAACTGAAGCTCGGAAAGCATCGTGCATGTTGTTGTTATGTTTTAATAATAAGCTAATTATTTTAAGAGGTTCTTTTTTTTTACACCCTTCCTAAAAAGCAAAAAGTTACTTCTTTTTTTTAATTTGCTTTCCTTTCGAAACCAGTGCTTCTACTTTTGGGGGGCAAAAATTGCAGGCGACATAGTAGTCTTCAGTGTGCGTAACCCCTTCTGCTCCCAAGGATTCTGTGTATAAGTTATTTTGTTGTTGCTTTTTCTGGGATTTATAGGGCACAAATCCCAGTTGTCCGCTATGCTAAAAGCCCAGTCTGAAACAAGACTGCCAGTTGTTTGTGTACATATATACGACAAACGTAACTCTCTGTGTATATACAGTACATATACAGTACAAGAACACCACTTGATTATTATTTATTTGCTCATTGTTTTGTGAAAGGGTTGCATTTATTTTTGATATTATGGTATTTTTGGCTCATCAGTATATTGGAGAAACAATGGCAACAGCAGCAAAAAAAAAAAAAATCTTTGATGGACCAAGTGGCCGGATGTCTGTGTGTCAAGAAGGAATCCCCCTTTTTGAGGGAGCTGAACATGAATTAATTAGAAGCATGAGTGCAGGGGTTTGTGTGTTCATTAAACAAAACGTCTGACAGAGATCCACCAACGATAAGCACAATTTTGTCTCTTTTTGCCTTTCATACCAGATCATCTCACTGTTTTCCTCTTCTTTTATTTTCTCCCGATCCCATCAACATTTTTCATCCAGTAGCTATTATGTGTAAGATAATTTCCCCAAACTGAAAAACATTAGCTGTGAATTTCTGTAAGAAATAGTGGAGAAAAATGTTAAATCTAGTCTGAGGAGAAGACACATTATACTGCATGTGAATGCTACCTACAGTAAGTGCATCTTTTTTATTGTCTTTTTACGTGTTTTGTGTGAGAGGTTAAAAAAAAAGAAAGGAAAAAAAAAATTCCTCAACGCAACGTGTGAATTAATTTTGCCAAACAGTGATATTAACAACTCATGATATCCTAGCCAAAGCTATTTTATAGGTCCAAGCTCCTTAATCTTTGATTCAACAATGGTACCTCCTGTCTCCCCGCGCCCTCTGAGTTCATGACGAGAGTAATGTGTCAATGCAATAAATTAGGGCAAGATAGTGTTCCCTACCAACGCTCAAAAGTTTGTTGTGTCCCTAATCTGGGTCTTTCCCTCAGAGTTAGAAATGTGAGAGAGCTGAAAGTTACCACTGCTGTAACACAGTTCTTTTTGGCATGCATTCAGTTGTCTAAATAAACATCTCTGTTACAAGAACAAGCGTCTTTGTTCTCATTCATGTCAAAAAAAACCCTTTCGATCCGCCCTCACCCTCCTACAATTAAAGGTCCCAAGGGCACCTTCATGACCCTCAAATGTGCCTCTCAGGTTTCTGCTCATAACACCATGTAGATTCATTCTTTCATGTGTGTATACACCTGTTTTGTTGTTGTTGTTTGTTTGGGGTTTTTTTTCAAGTTCTGCTCTAAAATTGATATTCTTAATGTCTGTTGCGTGACACTCCGCCATTCCAGAGCTGGACTTTCCTGAGGAGAGGTGACTGGCCAGCCTTTCAAGACATCACAGCACACTGTAAAATGTAATATTGTGTTTAATTAAAAATATTAAATAGGCTGAACTCAATTTTTATCAATTTGTTATTAGAACTCAATTTAAATAAGTTACCAGTACTTTTTATGCAAAAATGCTGATAAACTCGATTAATTTGAGTTGTCCTAATTTAGAAAAACTAAGTAAGCTGGAAGTTTTGCTTCTCAGGGCGGAAGGATGAAAGATGTGTTTTGAAAATGCCACGTGACTGCCGTTCTCCTCCCTCCCGGATCAGTCCGCATGTTCATGGCGCCAGCATTTGTTATGGAATATATTGAGCAAACCTGGAGATATTATTGTTGTCATTGCTGTGGATCTTTACTGACTTGGTGAGTAAATGTTTACTCTTATTCAAACTGATTTTGTGGCTTCTCTTAGTTTAGCACCAGGTTTATAATCTTGCTAGCTAGTTAGTGTTAGCCTAGCGTTGCTGCTGCCGCTGTGCTCATGTTACTTAAAAATTAACACCACAGCCTTAAAAACCTTACATAAAACTACGTCGGTGAATTTTTTTGTTGATTGTTTGAAATAAATAAGTGAGATAAGAGCCCAGACAAAATTCTTTGGGAGGTGCAGCCGTTAGGGGTGGGGTGGGTGTGGGTGTGGGGGGTGGATAACGGAGCTCTCCGAAAACGTGGAAGCACTTTTGCAAATATGTGATATTTTGATAAATTAAGTAGATATTTGAGCATTACATAGCTACATTCTCCCCTGAAAATATCTTAAAAGGTTATTTTGTGACCCAGAAAGGGTCTGGTGAAAAAGAGGATCGCATTTGTCGGCCACGGTTGTCGGAGCCTGTGCGTACTTGTAAGCGCGGCAATGGCGGAGGAGCACTGCTGAAAAACGTATTACTTTTTCTGGGTCACAAAATAAACTTTTAAGATATTTTCAGGCAAGAATGTAGCTGTGTGAATTTCAAATATCTGCTCGATTTATCAAGACATCACATATTTGCAAAAATGCTCCGACGTTTTCGGAGACGTCTATTTTTTCATGCTTTGTGGCAGCTTTAGAACATCTGTGGCATCTATTAATGTCAAATCTAGCCTTTATTTAACAACATAAGCGAACTCTATGTTACAATGATTGCACAGCCATTAAGGATCAAATCAGTTTCTGAAAAATGTTCTGTTTTTTCTCCCTCTGCTTGCTTCTTACTGTCTTTGAGGCTCGGGACCAGCACTCCTGTTGTTGGACAGAAAGACATCAACTCAGTGGTAAGTATTTTGGTTTTCCAATATATTAGCAACTGTCAGTGACATTTATATTAATCAGGCTGAACTTTAATCATACTTTAGATCAGCCTGTCTTACTTATTGTTTTATTTGTGCTTTGGTTTGGGGAAGTTGTTTCTTTACTGATCTTTTCCTGTCTTCTGTTATTAGACTTGAGATATGACTGCACTGTGCTGTTGCTGTGACTCCAGTTAATTCTGCAAGACATGCTGTGTAAGTAAACAAACAACAACAGTTTGGTCTGCACTTCTTGAAAGATCACATCCCCCAAACTTAGTTTAGAGGGTCTACACTGTATATAGTGAAGTCTGCAAGTTTTCTAACAGCAAAATTTGTTTTGTGCCCAAAATCATTTTGCACATCATTAGAATGAAAGTTATTGCCCATGTTTGCATAGCCCTTTTTAAAATTATTCTTTCATGACAATATTGTGTGTTGCGTGGTGGTCACGGCTATCCAGACTGACAATTTGGGACATTGAATGTCACCTCTCCGGCGGGGAGGGAGCCTGAGATTGTCTAAATTGGAGTCTGTTTTATACCAAATGCAGAAAAAATGTTTTAAGAAAGCAATTAAGTTCATGTTCCAAAAAATATGATTGTTTGCTTGCAGGACACCAGGAGAGATGAGTCCCCCGTCACAGATGGTGTGGTCAGTGAAGATGGTCGCCTGCAGGTTCAAGCTCATTGCATCTCCAACCCACATCCACTGCGACTGTACTTAAGGGAAGTTAAAGACTTTCTTCTGCACTTACATTTGGATCACCTCGATCCATGATAGTCATTCAGGCAGTAATACCTGGACTGGAAACAAGCCATCCTTAAAATATTACAACATTCCAGCTCATGTGTTGGAATGAAAAACGAATGTGTTGTTTAAATTAGAGACTGCACTTGTGACAGAACAATAAATATTTTATGTTGATTATATAAATAGTGTAAGTACAAAACAAACTTGTGGTAGGCCTAAACTTATTTTCAGAATAATTACATCTAAGACTTTGTTTCGTTGTAAGATTATAACAGTGATGGCAATATCATTTTTATTCAGCAGAACAGTGTCCAGTATGTTGGCTGTTGTACTTTGTTGTGTTTGAAAATAAAAGTTGTGCTCATTTTAACATCATTACAAAAGTGTTGTTAATTATTTTTAATGATATTCATGGTACCACAAATTGTTTTTTCATTTAGTTGAACTTGAAATGTTTGTCAGTAGGTAAACAATTAGTATTGTCAGAAAGTCAGAAATATCAAGTTATTCTTAATACTGCAGACTTGCAATGTATAAGTTGTCCTAACAGTCATCCTAAGTAAGCTTTACTTAGTTTTTTTGAGGCAACGAGTTTCCATAATTTTTTTGAGTTCTGGGAACTAACACGGCTGTGTACATTTTGAGTACAGTGTACTCAAAATGAGTAAGTTGCCCTAACTTGGTCATCTTACGTAAACTTGATCCAATTTTTTTGAGTTCTGGGAACAAATGAGCTTGTACAGAGTACTCAAAATAAATACGTTGTCCTAACTTAGTCATTTTTAGCTAAGCTTTACTCAATTTTTTTGAGGCAACGAGTTTCCATAATTTTTTTGAGTTCTGGGAACTAATTAGATTTTACAGTGCAGGCTGCCAACCAAAACAGCTCATTCAGGCACTTTATTACCGATATAAGGGAAAAAGCATGGCCTTTTCTCTGATTTTGAGAGCCTATAGAAAAAGTGACTCTTGCATAATTGAACCTTTTTTGACAATTGAGACAGTTGTGTGTTAGTTTGAGAAAACACAGCTGTGTCATTCTGATTAAATAATTACATTTTGTAAATTTTGGATTCTGACTGCATTTAAAGTCATGTTGGAATTGGATGAAAAGTCTAGATCCATCAGCATTAGATTCATCTTCTGGGAACGTCCACACAGAAGATGAATTTCTGGAGAAGAGTCACTGTTTATTTATGCTCAACTTCATTAGGTAAACTGGCTAAACTAGGTGGTTCACATTGCACCATCAGCCTGAACTTCTGCTACATGGCAGAAAGGATCCATGCTTTCATGTTGTTTATGCCAAATTCCGACCCTACCATCCAAATGTTGCAGCAGAAATAAAGACTCAGCAGACCATACAATATTTTTCCAATCTCCCGTTACCCAATTTTGGCGAGCCTGTATGAATTGTAGCCTCAGTTTCCTGTTCTTAGCTGAAAAGAGTGGTGCCCAGTGTGTTTTCTGCTGCTGAAGCCCATCTCCTTCAAGGTCTGACATTCAGAGATGCTCTTCTGTATACCTTAGTAGTGGTTATTTGGGCAATTTGTTGCCTTCCTTTCAGTTGGGAGCAGTCTGGCCCTTCTTTGGATTCAGCAAGGCATTTTTGCCCAGAGAGCTGCCTCTCAATGGATATTTTCTTTCTTTCCTTTTTTCCTCACCATTCTTTGTAAAGCCGAGAAGTGATTGTGTGGAAAAAACATTCAGATCAGCAGTTGGTGAAATATTTTAATACTCTATTTGAACTTCAACAGGTAGTCTTGACCATACTGACATGCTTAAATGCATCGAGCTGCTGCCAGAAATTGGCATTAACATACAGTTGGACAGGTATCTCTAATGAAGTGGCCAGTGAGTGTATTTTACACAGATGAAAGCTCTACTGGTGATGGTAAGGGAGCATAGCTAAAATTTCCACAGCAGTGTATTAAACTCTGCTTATTAACTTCGCAGAAAACACTTTCCATCGGGACTATTTCTTGGAATAAAAGTTTAGCATAATAAGCTTCTGGTTTTAAAGAGTCATTACAGACATTCTGGCAAACCACAGTTGGAATATCCCTGGCACAGCACATAATGAGTTAGGTGAATTAGTTTGCAAGGTTCTGTGCATGTCGGCTCACTGGCACTGTTTACTGAGGCATCGTTACCAAAATATTGTCCCTTGTGCATGCCCGGCTATGACAAGTGTCCAAATGTCTGCCTGTTCTGGAAAGCTGGAATGTCTTGGTGTTACATTTTTAAAGTGCAATCTGCATAGTGCTTTAATAATGAATGTGCCTTTATTGTGTTGTGATGCTGCCAAAAATCTCAGGGGCAACTTGTGCAATAGAAACTGACTGCAAGGCTTGATGCCACTTGAGATAAGTGAGATTTTTATTTCTGGAATTTGACTGAACTAGCTCTTCACTGCTAGCAAGCATGTACACCCACATTTGAAGCTCTCTGGGGAGTTAACTATAGTTATGATGACTTGCAAAACTGACCTTTCTACTTGCCAGAGTGGATGCGTTGTTGATGTTTATTATAATATCAGCAATCTTCCTGTTCTATATCCCGAAACTGCAACGCTCATCTTTCTTTAAAAATATTGTTAATTATGTGTTTTCTAGAGATCACGTGCCATCTATAGACAGCCTTAAACTCAGACCCAAATATGCTTCTCATGAAGATCCACCAGAGGACGCTGCTGGCCCACCACCTTATACCCTTATAACGCTATAAGATATATATATATATATAGAGAGAGAGAGAGAGAGAGAGAGAGAGAGAGAGAGAGAGAGAGAGAGAGAGATAGATAGATAGATAGATAGATAGATAGAAATAGCTTCCATTCAAATCCAGGTGCAATGACTTCAAAGGTAACATGTGGATGTGTAAGTGCATGCATGTTGTATGTCAGCTGAAGTGATTAGACTGGTGCAAACAGTTTCCCTGCCCCTCAAGTTTTATGCACATTGTGAATTTACTGCTCCTGTTACCATGACTACTGTCCTTGAATGTCCTGTGTGTCAGTCTGAGTTCTTAAGATACTCACTTTCAGCTGTAGAAACAGGATGTCTTGACCATTATGTTTGGTGATTTTATTCCTCTTTCCTTTGCTTCAGGGGGGCTTCTCACTGTCTGAAGGGCTTTCCTCTAAACGTCTCCTATCATATCCGTGCCTCAAAGCTACATTTCTATTTGAAACCATATTATTTCTTCAGGGGGTGGTACTGATAATCCACAGTTTTTTTAAACTGTGGATTATTAAACTGTGGACTGCTTAGGAAAGTGTAAGAGCAACATAAAAGTCTACACACAAATGTATTATAATAGTATCTCAGACTGTGTTTTACAGTAGGTACTGGTAGAGTCAAAACGTCCAGATTCAGATTTCTTCTAGCTAACTGTACTTTATTTAAATAAAGTACATGATATGTGCTAGTGCATTTGCAATATATGTGTATTCACATCCAAAGCGCCTCACGACTTTTAGAAAGTAGGCTCTGCACTGCTCAGAAGCTCTGACTCATTCCTTCTTGCCCAGGAGCTAGCCCAAGGGATTGTGGGAAATAAAGTCTGTGGGCAAGGAGAGAGGAGGAGATTTAGGTCAATGGCAGGACATGATAGCAGCAAAATGCTGAGCTCACTGCTAGTCCCCCCTCTCTGCTACTTTAGTATATTTCAAAGATACAGAAGATACAGTGCAGCTTTTTTTTTTTTTCCATTCTCTTTGAACTCAGTTTTACCTCAAGGGGTGCTGCTCAACTCTTACTATACCCTGGATGTAGTCCTGAATGCTTCAGCCATTGAATACAACTGTCATTTACTTGTAAAAAAGCTGCTGTGAGAAGCACTGGCACACATATGTACAGACAGTAGTCACGCAGCAGCTCAAAAAAGAAGGCAAGTTTCAAAAATTGCAGTTCCTGCACCGACCACTTGGGGCCGTTTCAAAAAGCAAGTCAACCTCATACATGCCATGTTAAAGTGTTTAGCTATGAAACATGAATGAACATGTTTACAGTCTGGTGCAAAAGACATTTTGTTTTCTACAGCTAATTTAATTCTTCAGTACGACTGTGTGGAGGTATTTATTTTATAACTTTCCAATGTAAATTTTATTAAGGCTTAAATTGAGCTTATTTGGGGGCATCGCTGCTTTGACTGACAGGTAGCCATTAACTCTGTCCTTTAGCTGTCCGCTAGGCTTCAACTGAGCTCATTTGAGTATTGACTTGAATCATGAACAACTAAACCATAGTGTCAGTACTGTTTGGAACATTTCAAGGCAACTATCACACAAATATTTTATTACTATGTTACACTGTCTGTGGGTGTATGATGCATTTTGCTACACTGAGCAAAATTAAACTTAAAAACATTGGATCTTAGCTAGAAAAGATCAGAAGAGAAGACAAGAGAGAAGAAGCAAGCAACATCAGGTGAAAGAAGAAATATGCTGGTCTCTGAGGTCATCTTCTGAGGTTTGGTTAAGGTTATCTGAGCTGCAGGACATAATAATGTTACATTTTAGAAACATTTTAGGCTTATAGACATATTAATCAGTTTGTAGCATTTCAACATTTTGTTCAATTAAACAAATGCAGTTTTGTCAGCTTCTGGTTATGGCAGAGACACGGTGCGATGTGCCAAAATCATCCAACAGATGTCTGTGTTTGTGTGTCCGTCTGTGTGAGAGCGATAGATAGATGTCGTTAGGCGTTAGGATGTTGTGGCGAACTGTGGAAATGACAACAGAAGGTTCTCATGCACGTTCATTAACTGTCCACTCCTGCACATGCTCGTGCATCAAAAAATTTCTTAAAGCATAGACTAGTTGTTCTGGTCTCTTATTATGGGTGTCCTACAGCAAATTCTTTCATAACTCAAATGGTGCTTAAATGGCTTTAAAAATGGCAAATAGTGAATAGGCCTGTCTCACGTTTGTCCATCTTTTACACACAGTCTATAATGTTGCTTAGCTGCACTATACTTCATGCAACTGATGCATGTTGCAGTAATCTTCAAGAGATCCCATAATTAGGAACCCTGCAGCTGAGTGGCAGCTGGAAACCATGGCAACTGGGGGAGGGATGTAATACAAAGCAGCTCTTCTTGATGATAGATGACATTTCCCATCAAGACTGAACCCTACTGTGTTCTCCAGGTGCAGCTTTCTTTTCTTGGCTGCACACTGATTTAATTTACTGGATTTGGCACAGTGCTGAAAATTTTCTAAATCTTCCAAGATCTAGAAAGGTTTATGGAAAATAGATTTAAATGAATATATATTTCCCCACTGCTCAGTCTAATATGTATTTAAAGTATATTAAATGATCTGGCTCTATAATTCAAATTAAAAATTAGGAGTGCTTTAATATAAAGTCCTATGATTCTACTCTTAACAAATAGAGGTTTTACTCCATTAAAATTATATTCTATTAGTTTAGTATTTTACGTACAGGTTGGATAATATTCAGGAGTAATAATAATAATATTAGTGAAGCATATCTATAGTCTGTATATAAAGGATGGCTGTAGATTTGGGGTATGAAAAGTGAAGTGAGTGAAATCTTTAAACCTGCATTCTTTCTAATGACCAGCAAGAGGCGACTCCTCTTCTCCTTGTATGGTCTGTGATAAATCATCCTTACTTCTCCTTTGATCTGTACCCTCGGTATACACTTGCCATGTCCAGTTTCAAAATGGCATTGTGGTTTGTGAAAACACTCAGCTCGATTTTTTAACAGTGATTTTTTTTTATCTTTTACACACAGTCAGTAACCAGACCTTTCATGTTTTTACCGTCTAATATCATCAAATCCAAAACAGTGGATTCGAGCCTACATTTCCCATCATGCATCTCAAGAATCACTAGAATTATTGCTTTTTAAAATCCACATCTTTCAAAATAGTTACCTCTTTTTTTGTACTGTTTCTGCCCGTGGTGCTTGTTGTGTTAAGTATGTGAATTTTATGGATTTGTTTATTAACTGATAATATGCAAATGAGTCACAATTATGCCTCTTAACATACTTGACTTTAAAGATACCTTAATTTGGACTGAACTAAAAGCCATTCAGTCATGCATGACTTCCATATTCTTCTCAAACACCAAGTTAATTTGCCCATGAGGATGTCAGTGCCTTCTAGGTGTCCTGTTTGTTGGTCTCTCTTGTGGAATTATGATTTATTATTTTTGATCCGTCCTCCTTATTGTGTTGGTACAGATATAAACTGATTCGCACTCACCAGTTTGACCTCAGCCACGTACCACTCGCTGATTGGTTGTGATTGATGAGGTGATCAATGACCTATTCCTGACCATCTCTGGAGAGAATACTGAATCAGAGGAGATTGCAGAGTTACACTCAAGGATTGGGTAAATCTTCAAGGGCTGCCAAAGCTCTCTGGTCCAAGCAGCTTTACAATCCAAGGAAAATACTATATGAAAAATACGGCAGCATGTAGAGAATGACCCCAAGTCCTGTGGAGTATTTTATGTAACCCCCTTGTTAGCTCCAAAATATGATGTGTTTGAATGGACATGCTCAGTTGAATTTGCCCTCACTATGACTCATCTGTGTTTAGTTTAGCTAGGGACTTACTCCCCTGTGGCAAAATGACGATGCCACGATCTGTGACGCACTGCCCTGACAACAGGTGTGTGTTGTTAATGATTCATAAACCACGGGGGTGTGCATGACTTGATTGGCATTTAAAGCCACATTACTTTGACATTAACCCTTTCACCTCTCTTTCCAAAATGAGCACTCTACCTCCCCCCTCTCCCCCAACAAAGGGCTACTCCCAGTCCTGTACCACTACTGATGAATCAGCTCATTAGATCCTGGAGTAGCATTAGTTAAGATGTCAACTTCTGTCAATTCACTGCAATGAATAAAAGAGGACTGTGGAGTGAGAGTGGGAGAGGGGCACAACACAAATCCATTATAGCAGTGAGTCGTGCTTTAGGAGAGTGCTCTCAAACTGAATATTTACCCTGAGAAAATAAAATATGGAAGGAAATGTAAGATTGATATCTACTATCTGACTCACGGAGATATTTTTGATAAAGTAACAGCGATTAGAATTGCAAATACATAGTACATATTTTGATGCGCAACAGCGCAGATGAGTTGCTGATGTAAAGAGTGACGTGATCATTTTCAAATTAAAGAATAGTTTGGTTTGGCTGTGGTGGCAATCTTGCCTCCCCGGCAAATAGATCCTGGATTTGATTCCAGTCTGAGCCTTTTCTGTGTGCGGTTTATGTGGGTTGTTCCCAGGAACTCCAGCTTCCTCTCACAGTCCAAACACATGCACGTGATTTGGTATTGAAAATGTATTTAAATTTATAAATCCAGCATCATGCAATGATTAGCTAAACTTTCAGATTCTGTGACTTTATGTGGGTCCTTTATTTTTTTCAATCTTTTCTATTTAAAAGCTGTTGGTAGTTGAATTTTGTCAGTTTGGGAGACTTTTGGCTGTTTCCCTTATGATTCTAGTTGTCTCCTGTGCAAGGATAGCATCCTTCCATGTCATGGCACAGGAGAGAAGAACATTAAGGGAAGAATAAGGCTAAAGCGACTGGAAACTGAGAACTAAGGACTACATGAAGGTAATAAAACTATTACACAAACCAGGAATAACAACGAATAATTAAATAAACAAAACTCAACCCAGGACCATGACAGCCATGACCAGCCACATCATCTCCAAGTTCCTCTTGTCCATGACTCTTAAATTCATCCCAGTGTACCATCTTGAAGGGTATCTCAAATCCTAAAATGCATGTGGCGAAAAGAAGAGCAATGAGATAGGATGCCCGCTGGAGGAGATGTGAGAAGGATGCACAGGTATATCCTTAACATTAGTCTTTTGGATCTGTAAAGTATAAAAGAGGTATGACACAGAAGTGGAATAAAATAAATAAATACATTTTTTTGAAAACCATGGTGGAAACAGGACAAATAAATGTTCTTTTTCTATTCGTGAGTTATATTAGCTGTAAAGATAATCAGCTCTGCGTGACTTTCAAAGCCCTTCACTGTTTGTGGGTGTTTGTATGACTTTAATAGATTCTTGTCTCACTAGACCTCGTTGTGAGTTCAATTAAAAGTAAATAAGTTGTCACGAACACTGTCATGCTCAGAGATCATAAAATATAGCAGCAGGCTTTGCAACTGTGCCATACGCCATAATTAATTGACATCACTTTAAAATGACAGCTCCGAAGCAGGGATGTCTCATTTGCTTAAATGCCTGTTGAGGCGACTCCCCCCTCCCCATATCTCTTCTATGACTTCTCAGGAAACAGAAAGAAATTCTAAGAAGCCTTTTTAAGGTAATAATCTATTTATTTACATTAAAATTAATGCTAAATCACAGGAGCTCACCGCTGTTTTAAAAACCCAGCTTTTAGGCAGTTTACCCCCTGAAAGATCCTTGCGCTGTGTTTTCACTCGACTGCAGCTTCTGTGGAATGCGCTGCAGAAAGTTTCTCTTAATTAGCACGAGCTGCCGCCTCCATTGAGCAGACTTCGCAATGACTGGTATGCTCACAGGAATTCAAACTTCCGAGGAACACAACATCAGAGTGCTGTCACGCTGACTGATCACTGGGAACAAGTGCCTCTCACCAGCTGAGCCTAAAGTGGAAACTGTGGCTACTTGTGCTATAATTACCCGCTTTTCCTGTAGTTTCTCCATATCCAGGCCCCGCTGTAACCACTTCACCTTTATTTAGCAAGAAGTGTACGCTGCTGTTACATCAGTCAGCTACTGGAAAATTGGCTTGGAGATTGGCTCCCAGACAATGACCTGCAAATCCTATTAACAGTTCTGTTACCAGTTAAAGTCTCCTTCCCACGCCCTTCACCCTAGCACCATAACAACCTCCGGGAAGCAAATCCAACACACATCGATTTTAGATTTTTTTTTCCTGCAATTTTTTTAAAACTGGAAGCCTGAAGTCTTTTGAGCTGACCACTGTGATACTGCAGCGAGTCTGTGCTCCTTTTGTATATCGAGGAGAAGATGCAGATGAGGACAGGTGTTGTGAGACTCCATCTCCTCCTCCGTGCAGTTGAAGCAAAGAAAAAGTCTTATTTGGTTTTCATCATATTTCAAGCCACATTTCAAACATGATTTCTGGCTTTTCAACAGTTCATCGCGCATATATACGTCGACATTCTCAGCTCTTTGTGTTTGTGCTGCTGTGTGTTTGTATGAAACAAAGGGATTTATATAACTTGTGTTGAGTCTCTGAATCTGACGCCTTTGTGTGTCTTCAGGGAGCGAGGAGCACTATTCACAGAGAATTTAGCTCCAAGGAAACGGCCTCAGCAATACTCTGAGAAAGAAGAGCGTCCTATTTCTTAAATACCACAGAGTAATCCTATGTTTTCTGTAATGCTGCTGTCATGTCATCCACTGCTGCCCACTCCCCTTGTTTGTGTTTACTGGGTTCAACAGATGGTGGTGTCGAGGCCTCTCGGTGCAGTTTTGGAGGCCAAAGAAATGAGGGGAAAAATTCAGTCTGGCAAGAGATGAATAATTGATGATGGATCCTTTTTTTCTTGCTTGTTTGTTTTGTTTTTGTTTGGGTGTTTTTTTTTCCCCACTGGGCTAACTTGACCCTCAAGTTTGGCACCAAGTCACAGCAGAGATGTGCTCACATGAAGTCTGTGTACAAGAAAACAGCTTACAGTGCAGAGCAGTGTGTGATTGGCCTATCTTTCAGAGGGAAAGCGGATTAGAGTGGCCGCTTATGTCTGTGCATGAGTGTGTCTTTGTCTGTTAGTGTGTGTGTGTGCGTGTGTGTGTTGGCAGCAGGTGCACTCAAGCACGCCTACCACGCGCTCCCGCTCCTGTGCATAAGGTTAGTAAGATTGAGAAACGAAAGGAAGAGAAGGGGCCTCTGTGACTTTAAAAATATTTTTAGTCCACCGTGCCTCAGTGGTCAGGAAAAAATTGGCACTGAAGGCGGAATTAGGCTTGTGCCAGGACGCTAATAAGGTTAAGGAAAGCTCACTCCTAATGTACCAGAAATTAAACGTCACTTGCAAGTACACCGTCACCTGGGAGCTGCTTCACCTCATCGCACACAGACTTTGGAGAGAGAAGGCGGCGCATATTTGTGCACGTTAACACAGGTATGTAGCCCTTGCTTGCTCTTCTTAGAATAAGGACAGCGATTTGGAGGAAGTTGGGAAATTTCTAGCAGGTTTTTTTTTTTTAATTTTAGACAAGAATATAAGAAGGGAAAAACAGGTGTTGCACTGTATTCACAAAGGAATCAATCTACAAGGCCGTGTTTGGGCGTATTTGGTTAATTTTCTAACAGTGGAAGCCTATTCTTGTGCTTTGGAAACTGTAGTTTAAACTTGAGTTTTGCAGTGGTGTGCAAGAGCAAAATAAATATATATGTACATATTGCATTTGTTAGCTTCTTTGCTTCATACCCCAACTGACTATTCAAATTTAATGAACACAGCCCAGTGTGTGTTATCTGGTTACCAGACTCAAGTTACACTTATGAGGCTACACAGCACGAACACACATACCTCTCGGAGTGTCCAGAAGAACACCTGATTCAGTGTTGGAGAGTACCTAAAGTACTACTAAAGTTTAGTTTTATTGTACTTTTAAGCTACACTTTAAGGAACTTCTACTCTAATACAGAAGGAAGTATTGTACATTTCTAGTCCAGAAAGCTGTGGTCGCATTTCTGATTTAAGGTTCTTCATAAAACATAAAAAAAACCCAGATATATGTCTCATTAAAGACTAAATCAATGCTTTAGTGTATGTTTGCCTCATGAGTGTGAACATGTCCAGTGAAGTGGTGTATTGAAATTACTTTTCATGGTCCTGGGAGTGTTGGATTTCTACTTGTAATGCAGCGCTTTCAGATTGTTTTGTATTGATTCATTCTCTTAATTAACAAGATGATCTGAATACTCATTTCACTCCTCTGCAGTTTTGCTTTTTATAACAGAAGCATGCCTAAAGGGCCCTGGTAGCACTGTACTAATAAGTGTATGTGTACACTGTATGCAGGTGCGTATGTGTCTGTATAAATTGCTGGGTTTGCACATGCCTCAGAGAGTGCTTGTCCCTAGGCCTGTGTTTGATGTTGCGCCTCTACGCTGGTTTGTGTTTGTGTGTGTGACTGTCTGCCCGTCCGTCTGTCTGGGTGAATGCTTTTGCTTTGCATCACTGAATACTTCAGTCAGTGTGTTTATGTGACTATGTGGATGAGACATACACACACACACGCACAGAGACGGAGGCGCATGTATGGACTGCTTCCGCCTCACAGCATAGAGACAATCAGGGCATGCTTCGGCAGTCAGTGGAAAGAAGGGGAGGAACCGAGCAATCGCTACACCACCATCATTTATCACCGAAGACAGACACCGAAACTCACCTCTGCCTACACGTACACATTCGTTTAGGTGAAGAGGAGGATGAGGAGGAGGAGATGAAACAGGAAGAAAGCAGAAAGAGGGAGACAACTATAAAAATATCCACATCTGTGAAAGCCAAAGAGGTGAAGTTAGGATGAAGAAAGCATGTTTTTGCAGAAAGAGGTACAAAGGCTCAGAGAAAAAGCAAAGCATTACAGGAAACAGTGAGAGTGATGGAGTAAAGCGTAGATTTGAATGCTGTAGCCACACCAATTATGGTTAACATTTTCCTACTCTAAAATATAAGAAACAAAGAATGTGACATTTGGCCTTTTTTTTCCTTCTTCTGCAACTAAATGAGATGCTTAACATACATCTTCACTTAAACGTGAAGCTACAACCAGGAGACGGTTAGCTTGGGTGTCAATAAAAACTGGAAACTGGAGAAGGGGAGAAAAAAACAGACTATTATAGCTCACCTGGTTGTGTGGGGGGGCCATATGCCAAAAGGCTGCAGGGGCTTGGGTTTGAATCTACCCCAGACCATTTGCTGCATGTCATTCTCCCTATTTTCCTGTCTGCTCTTTACTATCTTGCCAAAAAATAAAAGCTAAACACCCCCCCCCCCCCAAAAAAAATATAATATAATATAAATATAATATATAATATAAATATAATATATGTAAAAAAAAAAAAAAAAAACCCCGCTAATTAAAAACTCTAAATTTGAGGGGGTGGGGGGGCTGTTTGCCCCAAATTTGGATCTTAGACAGAAGAGTGATTATCTGATCTAAAATGTCATCTATACCAAACTTTAATTAAATAATCTCTCTGAATAGATTGTATGGCGGATTTTTATCAAATATTTATATCTAATTATTTCTATTCCAACATATTTATAGCAAAAAATCAAAAGACTGTACTCTCATGTGTAGGCTTATGGCTTTCAATGCCTAAAAACAAAGATATCTGAAGGACAAACAAATATCATCCCACTTGCAGGGGCTGTCATGCCATGTAAACAGTGGTAAAATGATGATTTGTAGTGCCACATGCTCTTATTCCTAACCATTCTCTTATTAATATAACAGGAAGAAATAGACACAAGCACTAAAGCTCTGGTCTTTGTTGTTTCTACCGCACTGTCTAGTTACCCAGTTTTTCCCTTTACCAAGCTAGTCCAGGTACTAAGGGCTTTGAACTGGGTAAAGTGAGGACACATTTCCCCCCCTCAGAGCTCCACATGCAAAACAGCAAATGAGCACTTGCTGTCATATCGTGACATATCTCCTTGATGTACAGCAGAGACGACATATTTTAATATCCTACTTGCCGAATCTGGTGGCCTGCTGTGCATGTTCTCAAGACAATAGAGCTAAATACACTGTAGGTTTAATTTGCAACATGTGGGCAGGTTTAATGTAATTCTGTTTACAGCTTTGGACTGTTGTGTGTGTGTTGCTGTGGTGGTGTTATGGTGTAAAGATGCAACATACTGCTGCCTCTGCGTTGTCTTTTCATTACCCTCCTTTTATATTACGCTCATTTGATCCTGTGCTGTGTTCTCCATGATAACAACAGCAATTAAATCTTCACAAGGAGAGAGGAGATAAAGAATTCATTGCAACTTATCTGGCTTCAGTCAGTGAAACCTGATTTTCCCAGCCAGCCTTCAAATGCACATTATCATATCTGACAATATAATGTATTTTGGATTAAAAAAAACTGAGAAAGAGAGATGTACAGCTGCCAACTGAAAAGGCATATGAATTACTCTTCATGTTAGGAGTCATCTGTGGACTACTGCAGATGTCCGTTACATACTTTGTGATTGTTTCTCTCCTTATATTAGATCTATATAATTTAACTATAACTGAATGGTTAGTCCAGGTGTAGGCATTATACAGCAACATCAACAAACACTTCCAAGGAGCTCCTAATACGTTCAGCTGTCTGATCTGTTTTACCTGCTTTAACTTGTGAGAAGCTGAACATACGACTCAATATGAAGGCATCAGTGAACCCGCCTGTTCCATACATTATGACGAATGGGTCTCCTTTAAATCCATATTTTCCCCCGCTGATGTCTTCGGATCACCTGTCATAGGAGGAACATGCGCGGTGGACATCAGAGCTGAGAGGCTGGTGGAAAACCTGCGTATCACAAAGCGGAAGTCAAATTCCGCTTCACTATAAAGGCATCCAAATGTCATAATTGAAGATGAAACGTTTAAGGATGAATTAGTTTCTTTTTTTTCTTTCATTTTAATTTACGATCCTTACTAATCCGTTTTTAACCTTCACTAGTCCAAATACGTCGTTGTGTGCGCAGTTTACGTTTTAAATGCTCAGTAAAAAACGCTTTCATTTCCTCTTAATTTTGATTTTATTTTGTACGACTGTACCGGAAACCAGCTTTTGTGGCTGTAAGCGGTTGTAGAAACGGAGACCCCTATTACGGAAAACTGTGGTTAACTGTGCTGTAGCTACCGCTGCAGAGATGCGAGGGACAGAAAAACGTCGAGAAAGGAAGCAGAGGGCAACACCGGACCTGAACGTAAAGTAACCGCCGTCACAAATCATCTGAGATGTTTCGAGAAACCGAGGAGCAGCATCTTCGCAGCGCTTTCTCCTGCTGGAGATAAAAAACCGAGAAGAGGATCGCGCATTGATCCGAGAACAGGGGGACGGGAGGGGCCGATCATGGGGAACGAAGCGAGCCTTGAAGGAGGCGAGGGGCCGCCGTCTGGGCTACCCGAGGGGCTGGCACCTGACGGGAAGGGGGGCTTTTACCGGGTCTCAGACGGGACACCGGTCAACCTGAGTGAACTCAGCGAGGAGCAGAGGCGGCAGCTCTCCGCGGCGATGTCAAGGGCGCAAGGCAGGCAGCCCGGAGGCGCGGCGGCTGGACGAAGGCAGGGAATTTAAACCGCATTTATGATGCACTTCAAATACCCATACTAACCAGGCCATTTTATACGACACGGAGAGAGGATGGGCACGAGTGGATGTGTTATGGTTGTGTGAAGCATCGTTTGGGAATCTCTGAGATGCTCTAAAGGAGGCAGAGAGCCCGATCACGCCCATTAAAAAAAAAAAATCATGTCAACCGCTCCAAGAAATGATTCCCTTCTTAGAGCTCGCTCTTATGGATAATCACCGAGATCTGATGATCTGCATGGCTGAGAGTGATGTCTCTCTTGGCAATTAAGTCGTACAGCCATTCGCGCTTCTAACACAGACGTGCAAGTCTCATTTTAACCCAGCAAACGATTTGTGTGTATGTGTGTGTTCCGTATTAAGAAATATACAGTATTGGTCACTGTTTATGTGTGGTATGTGCGTAAGAGACACACCTCCGGTATTTATGCGAAATTTTCGAAATGCCTGCTGGGTAAGAAAATCTGTCGTGCCCAGTGTGTTTTTCTCCGATCGAACGACGCCTTAACACCCAGCTAAAAACAAACCCGACACCGTCAGCCGTGAATGCGCGCTCCGGTGTCGCCAATTAAACGTTTACCCCTGAATTTCACCGAATTGGATTTTAACCGATGGTGTCGTGGAGGAGGAGTGGGGGGGGATGCTGGGTTGTGAAACTGGGGTGTAGAAACCTGCCGACGAAAACAATATGCAGATTTGGGTTTTACGTCATGTTTATCACGGTAAAAGGTTTGTGAATAGGTGTGGGATAAAATGCCAAGATTTGCCTTACTAATTGGCTCCAGCGAGGGGGGGGGGGGGTATTTATATCTGAGCTAGAGGCTGAGAGTGGGGGGAGGGGGCACATCAATATTAATATGACTATAAATAGAACAGAACAGGCGTTAATGTCATCACTCATATATGTCTTCACAGCTGAATGTTTAACTAAGTCGGGTTTCATCCTCTGTTGTGGACACATCTGCCCTGGAATGAGGCTGATCGCTGTCCGTGGTCCTGAAATCCACGATGCAGCGGGCTGGCTCACAGCAAGCATTGCGCCGCCACTACTTTTCACTGTTTGCTCGGCTCTTAAAGTACCCCCACATAGCCTGTGCTCACTATAAAAATAATCACATGTATTCATTACTGCATTAAACTTTATTGCCTGAGGATGTAATTTAATAATGGCCAAAGCCTCAGAGACTTTAAAGCAGCAGAACCAATATATCTCGGCTGTATGTTGCATACACACATGGTGATACAATAACAAACAGTATCCAGTCGGTCCATTAGCACATTGATGCATTTCTCTAAATATCCTGCAGTCCTTTGGCTAGGCTTGTGCTTACTGCATGTTGCCTCTCAGTCTGAGCTAACAAACACGTCTCAGCTTACCCCTGTGGAGCCAAGCGTCTCCCCTCTCTATCTCAACAATCTACACTCCCATGTCATTCAACGGTATTCACTTTCCTGTCAGCTTTACTCCAGGGCTGCTCACTACACATTTTGTGCTCACTGATGTGTTGAATAGGCCTGAGAGCTACGGGCTTAGCTTGTGTTATTAGCAGAGGGATGCTACAGATGAAGTTTAGGCGTTTACAAGTTTAGGTTTTGTTGTTGAAAGGATTAATAGCATAGCATGCAAACAGTCCAAGAAAAAAAGGAGATGATAAATGTTCCTATCCTCTGTAATTCACAATATTATTGGAAAAAGGAAGCTTTATTAAGCATTAATGTACACGTAACTAAGACAAAAGGCTCAGGTAGATGTTAAAGCGTGTGGTGCTGATGCGATTGGGTTTGGTTTATTTTTAGCGTTTGTTCAGAAAATGTGTTGGAGTGTCAAAGTGAATGTGAATGATTCAAGCAGAAACAATAACACAAATGAGTTGTTTTTCAGGGACATTGCACATTTATCTGAAGCTCCATAAATGTGTTAATTTCAGCCAAAGGAAAATTTTCAACTGCCGCCAGATGTTGGTTTGTTCTCTTAAAATACAAAGATTAATGGATGAAGGTGGAGTTGAAGTGGATTTTGGAACTATCCAGATATTAAAGTCTTGTTCCCAGTTAGCTCTTATTATCTATCTGTCTAACAGATAAACCTATCTGTGTCTGTTTTCTTTCTTCCAGACCATCAGAATCTGACGCACAGCAGCGTTCCCAGCAGGTAGGAACCTCCAGGGGCCCAACAGGTCTTAGCAAAAGCCGAACTGTAGACGCCTTCAACCAGGGTCCACTCGGAAAGCCCACACCAGGCCGCAGCCCTTCGTCTCTCAGCCTTTTTGAATCAAGATTCCGGCAGGAGCCAAAAGACCCTGAGACCAAGTCATCCGGCATGTTTGGCTCCAGTTTTCTCAGCGGGGCCAACCCCCTCAGCGCTGTATCGTCTATGACTTCGTCTGTCTCCTCCTCCATATCCTCCATGGGCGATACTGTCAACATTCCCAAATTTGGACTGTTTGGGGATGAAGAGGAGGAAGGCTTGCCTGCAGCTTCTGAGTCCAAGCAGGGAGGGAAGCCACAAGGGAAAGGCCCACAGCAAGGGCCAGGTCCGAAGGGACCACAGCAGGGAGGACCCCAGAAACAGAGTCAGGGCCCTCCTGGACAGGGAGCAAAGCCAGGGCAAGGACCCCCTGGTCAAGGACCCAGACAAGTTCAGGGACCACCAGGCCAAGGGCCAAAAGCAGGCCAAGGTCCTCCTGGCCAAGCACCACCAGGGCATCAGGCCCCCAGACCAGGTCAAGGACCACCGGGTCAAGGCCCACCAGGGTCACAGGCACCCAGACCAGGTCAAGGACCCCCAGGTCAAGGACCCAAACAGGGAGGCCCTCTCCAACAAAAAGGTGGTCCGCCACCACAGCAACAACAACAACAAGGACCTGGGAAACCTGGACCCAAACAGCAAGTGCCACAAGGGCCTGGTGCACATCCTGAAGCCCCAGGAAAGACTTCTGGGCCCCCTATTAAGCAGGGAACTGGAAAGCCTGCAGCTGGGATTTGCCCACTATGTAAAACCACCCAGCTGAACGTTGGATCTAAGGATCCACCTAATTACAATAACTGCACTGAGTGTAAGAACCAGGTCTGCAGCCTGTGTGGATTCAGCCCCCCAGACTCAGCGGTAAGACACGACTGTTCATTCTTTTCTTTTTTCTTTTTTTTTCCTCGAACCCCTTTCTTGTCATGAAGACTTTAAAAGAGTTATCACACCTTGTATAACATCCCAAATGATTCATTTCATGTCAGCACCCACAGATCTGTGCTTTCCAGCCATCTAAAGGTAAAAAAAACCAACATGTATAATTCCTATGTTAGTATACTGGCATTTAACTAATATTACACAATCTAGTTTATGTTATGATGACAGTGTGTGGAAAAGGCCAAGTATCATTAGATTTTATGTCAGTGAAACATCAGTTTTTCTGGGTTTTTTTAATAAATATAATCTGCCAGTAGGAAGACTTCTCGGCTCTGCATTTAAATCACCATAAAATGACTAGTCAAACTGATTTGTAAACAATGGAAGTTAGCGTCCTCATCCTAAATAGACCAACAAAGAAAAATGATTGCAGCATAAAAAAGAAATCAAGATAACTAGCCCAGGTGCACATCTTTGCGCTGAAGCTGAATTCAGCGCTCGCCTGTTAACAGCATATCGCTGTTCCATGAGCCTGGCAGAAGGAGCGCATTTAATAAGAGTTGCAGACGATTTGAGGAACAGAGGGACCATATGGACCCAGGGAATGTTGATCAAGGTGACTCATGTCATGGCCACAGGAAGATACTGTGCCAGCCGTGAGGACACTCAGTCACACATGGACTGTAAACGCTAGTGGGCCATGATTATAGCAGAGCAGAATGGCTGGTTCCGTCTGCTTGAGTTTCTTCTTGGGATCGTCTGATGTGCGTAATAACACTGGGGATAGTTCAGAAGGCACATTTTTAAAACAAGAGGCTTTGATTTTTGGGTGCATGTCTAGACAGACACTAGGCCTTTAAAATATCCCCCAAATATGTAAAGGGGGAAGTCCACCAAGGGTGTATACAACTCTTAGAGCGTGCTTCTATCGCTGCAAGTAGCAGCTGATACAATAATATATCATCACCCACGTTTATTACTCTTATCTGCAACAGACTCTACACAGCTTTGCCATTTATACTTGGGTTGTTCTTCGAAAGCCTGCGTATTTGCATATGTTGGACGGATTGATCTGTTTACAGTTACGCAATAAATAGGCAACCATTACACACAAAAACACGCACACTGCTCTATGCTACAAATACAAATACACATTCTTCTAGATAGCGATCAGCCTGTCAGCACTGACCCTTTTGAACACTGTACTTTGCACACAGTGGAAACCAAGGAGATAGCCAAACACTGAACAAAGAGCTCTCTACTGTAAACCCGGCTTTTTTAAGAACAGGTGTTGATATCTCCTGTATGGTGTAAACAAAGGCAACAAAAGACAGCCAGTTATCATCAACATATAGACCACCTGTAATAAAGCTACTATAACCTGGCATTGATGCATGAATAGTATTTGCTTTTTTTGACTGATTAGTATTTGTGTAAATGTTGTTGATGAAAAAACAGGAATTAGCATCATTTGAGATGCAAATTATTTGGTTGTGTCTTTTATTTGCGATTAAAGTTAGTTATTGGGCATATACTGTACTTACACTTGTGACTGGTGCATCTAACTAATGCTTTGTTTGTATCTTTTCTTTCATGCACAGGGTAAAGAGTGGCTGTGTCTGAACTGTCAGATGCAGCGAGCCATGGGAGGAATGGATCCCCCTGGTGTGACGAAGCCCAAGCAAGGCTCCGCCCCACCCTCTCCTCAGAGACAGGCATCGGGAAAACCTGGAAAGCTCCTGATAAAACAGCAAAGCACCTCCGACCAAGGGTTAACACCACCAACCACACCAAGGCAGAAATCCCCAGGTCCTACCTCTCCAGGACCACTTTCACCAGGCTCCTCAGTCGCGGGATCCCCCAAAATCGACCCTAAGACAGGTCGCCCCATTATTCAGAAGTCCAGTCCTCAGCAGTCCCCAGCTAAACCCAAGCAGGAATCAAGCTTCTTTGGAGGGTTGGGAGGTATCAGTTTAGGGGGGCTCACAGATGCAGCTAAGCCACCAGCAGCTGCTTCACATGCTGCTGAGTCAGTCACGGGAAAACTGTTTAGTGGGTTTGGTGGGTTGATGGAGTCGTCGAAGCCTCAGGCCCAGGCTGCTCCAAAACAGGAGGAATCTGTTGCTGGGAAGTTGTTTGGAGGTTTTGGAGGCTTGACAGAGTCCACTAAACCTCCTGCGGCCACATCTCAAATGTTTAGCTTTGGATCATCCCTCTTGAGCTCAGCCACCAGTCTTGTCACGGGAGAGGAAGATAAAGCAAAGGGTTCACCTCCTGGGTCACCACCTGACTCCCCTGCAGACTCTGGTCCCGGTTCACCACCTGACTCCCCCCTCTCTGGCCCTGGCTCTCCCCCTGATTCAGACTCTGCTCCTAAAACACCGCCCCCTAAGACCAAGAAACCGCCCAGAACCATTTCTGTGGAGCGGGAAGAGAAAGCCCCAGAAACCAAACCCGTGCCCGCTTCAGCTCCAGCGACGAAGGAAAACTGCCCTCTGTGTAATGTGGAGCTAAACGTTGGCTCGACAGACACGCCCAACTACAGCCTCTGCACCGAGTGCAAGAAGACAGTGTGCAATCTGTGTGGATTCAATCCTACTCCTCACTTAGGAGAGGTAAGAAACCCTTATCATTGTTGCTGTTTTCTTACGCCCCTACAGCTTCCTGCGCTCTCAGCACCGTGCACCTACTGCTAATTTATGCATTCTGGTGTATATAAATAGAACACAAACATCCTCTAGATGTTTCGTTGAAATAGGTCACAGTAGAAATACAATTACGACTATTCAGTTGAACGTTTTCCCCACTAGCATCTCGCAAAAATACCCTTTATTACTTCTTTTAAGTCTATTAGTTTGACTCAGATATACAGTGTAATGGCATCTGCACATATTTGACCGCTGAATTAATGGATGTGGTCAATTATGCAGCGTTTAAAAAAATCTGTAAGCCTCATTACTGTCAAGCTTTCTTTAGCTGAGAGCGCGGCCAGACACGTGAAGATGAATAGCTTTTTTTTTTTAAATTGAGGACTCATCGTCAAAGAGCACTTGACTGAACACTGTGTGTCTGTATATGTGTGTATGTGGCTGTGTGCGCTTGTGTGGTCATGTGTAGCGAATGCACGCTTTCCTTTATATAGAGCAGTCTTTAATTGTGAAACTGGATACATGCGACTTGGTAAATATGTAAATGCCAATGCTTATTTGTCTGCTTTTCTGTATGTGAAAGCATCTCCAACCAGTCACTTCCAGCCTGGTTATCTATCAAGGTGTGGGGACAGGTTTGCTGGTGTTTTCCACAATGTGTTGTTCTATGTGGAAGCAGCACTGTGAGACTGTGCTTTGAGTTGCACACAGCAGATGGTACTCTGTGGTGTCGAATCAGTATATAATGGGAACAGAGGCCAAAAAGTGCTTTTGGTTGAGCAGTTTCCCAGCATGCAGGCAAAGCATAGTCACATATGCTACACCCACGTGAACATGTGAATTGTCCCAATTTTGTTTATAGCGTATCTGAGTCACATCTTACAATTAGATCAAACATCCATTGAGAACTAAAGTATAACATAACTAAAGCTAGTGGTCACTTGGGACGCCTAATATCCTCTTGACATGGTCATGCCACTCAGAGCGCAAACACGTGTTTGCCAGGCCGAAGCTGTATCCTGGTTTCACGTGATAACTGCTTTGTTAGGTCAAGGTTTGGTAATCTGCTGTGTATTTCTGGCTCTAAGCTGAGAATCAGCTTGTGAATGCTGCCAGTTCAGAGGCAGTTTGACATTATGAAAAATATCCTTATTCCCATTTTCCCATTCCGCTTTCATATCTGTCTGTTAAAGAAAATGCTACAGCCAGCAATCCCAGGAGTCTCCTGGAGTTTGACACACAAACACCCTTTAAACGGGGAGTTTCTGTGTTTACACTCAAGTTTTTGCACCCACCCCTCACTCCCATGTCTGGCAGTCCAGTGACCAGAGTCCACAAGCAGGTCACGGTCACAGCTACACTCCCCTTTTGTATACGACCCCTATTAGTTTACAGTGGTGACAGGACTATTAAAGTTTTTATACTGTTGTCTTCTTCTGAAGCTCGGATTTTTTTTAATTGCACATGCTTGCTGGGAGACTGAAGAGCTGAATCACTTAATTGAGGCCAAGCATGGAGGGGGAAATGTAATTACAAAGGCGAGATGGGCATTCAAGCCACTGATGCTCTAATTGGACATAGATTAGTCCTCTTAACATCCTCTTTTCTTGAAGCCCGACTCCGTTTTGTTTTTAGGACAGGCGTAGCTAGAAATTCTTACGGCGAGGGATGACTATTTCTTTCTCTTGCAGGGCTGAATAAGACACATACGTTGAATAAAAATGAAAGGTTCTGACTGAAGTTGTGACCAAGCTTTTGAAGGTTTGGCATAAAAGACACGCACACACACACATACACACACACGGCACCTAGGTTGAGTCATCTGCCCCCTACGTAGTACGCCTCACTCGTGTGTCATTCGCTGCCATAATGTCGGCTGTCAGCGAGGGTTTAGTTGCTGACGTGTGTGAGTGGTGCAGAGTGTGTGGCGAGTGTGTGTATGTGTGTGTGGGAGGGGACAGTTTGTTTAATTTGTGAGATTGTCGAGCTATTGACATTTGGCTGAATAGGCTCAGGTGAGCCTTCACACTTCAGGAGAGCTGCTTCTTTTAGTGTGTTTTTGTTCTCACGGTGTGCATGTGCAAGGATTAGAAATAAGGCATTTCAGGGTCTGTTTGCTAAAAATGTGTCATTTTGTTGAAATATTCAAGGGTGAGCGTCCATCTGCACTGTAATGTGTCAGCATGTGTAGCCATAATCTCTGTCCTGAAAGGATTTAAAGGGCAACAGGAAGTCTGCCATTTCTGTTGAGGCGTGAGCCCCGACTCAGGTGTTTCTGCTTAATCCCATCAATATGAGTTGTGAAAATAGCCACCCTGGAAGAAAAGACACTCACCTTAATGTGTTTTCTCTGTTGCTTTCTTTCTTTCAAACACAGCTCCCTTCCTTGCATTTTTGTCCTATTTTCTCTGTCTTTTTTGTATTTCCCACTCTTTTGTATTCTTGGTCTTTTCCTATCCTTATAAGACAAAGAACGACTCTCCTAATACCTGTGTTTTTAAAGACAGTGTATTCTCTATGAGAACCCTCCCTGAACAGTGCTATCCCCCTGCTTTTACCAATGGGGCCCCCTTTGAAGTAGGGAAAGTGTGTAAATGTGTGTCTGCTGCTCAGCAGTGTTACTTTAGCTCAAGCTCCATGTCATATTGTCCTTATCAGTAATGAGTGTGCTTTTTGGAGGAGCCTTACGTAAAATGGGAAGTGCAAATCAAAGAGTCAGAGCTAAGAAAAAGCCCCCAAAAAAATAGGGCTGTCAGCGTTAACATGGCCAGACTGGTTCAAGTTGATAGGAAGGCAACAGCGATTTGAATATTCACTCATTATATCCAAAGTATGCAGAAGAGTAGAGCTGGGCGATAGAACGATAACGATATGTATTGCGAAATAACTTTTTCTCGATAGAAAAATTAAACTATTGCGATAGGCCTCATCTCTCGTCCTCTTAAAAAACAAACAAACAGCCAATCCAAATTAAGTAGCGCAGAGCCGAACCAATCACAGCCGCAGCGTCACGTCACGTGACTTGTTACGTACAGCACAAGTGCCAAGGCGCACATGTGTATTTGTTTTTGCAGCCGGGCTGCCCAGGTAATGAAGGAAATGAGTTTGCCGACTAGAGAAAAATCAACCGAGAGCGTGAGCGAAGGTTACCGAAGAAAAAAACGATGATGGTTCCAATGCCGGAGAGATTGTAACGGAAGGGCCATAGAAGTTCCGTAGTGCGAAGGTATTTCGGTTATTTCAAGTCTGACAAAAAACAGAGTAGCGCGCACTGTAAATTGTGCCGAAAGCAAGTCTGGAAATACAATTAACCGGCGCATGCTCAATCTCTGACTGAAAGCGCTAATTCGTCATTCGGCTTTTGTCAGACTAAAGTCACTGTTAAAACTGTTTGAAAAGCTAAGCTATACAACAAGGAGAGATTGAGAATTTCCTTTTAGTTCTCAGTTTATTTGATATTGACAAAAGTTAGTCAATTTTGTCTGTTCTTCTGTAAAACAAACTAAGATTTATTTTTAGAATTAATATTTTGTTTCTAAGTGGAATTGACAATTTAGTAGTCTGTTTTGTTTGTTCTATTTTGAAACTTAAAAGCTTTAGCGGCTGCCTTTTGTGTAGTTTGCAATATTTGCCTTTATTTATCTGAAACTGAAGTCTCATGTTCCTTAAGTACATCTACCCTGTTGAACTTATTATGGGAAATAAATATTTAAATCAAAACAAGCTGCAGATTATTTCACATTTTACTTGTGAGCAACGGCACATTTAAATCTTACAAATATAGTTATTTGGCTTATATCGTGATATATATCGTTATCGCCTGAAATGAAAAAAACATATCGTGATATGAAAAAATCTTATATCGCCCAGCTCTACAGAAGAGCATCTCTGAATGTGGAACACATCAAATGCTCCAGCAGCAGGAGACCACACCATGCACCGCTATCAACTAAAAACAGGAAACTAAGGGTTCAGTTCTCATGAGCTCATCAAAATTGGACAACAGAAGGAGAAATGTTGCCTGGACCGATGAGTCTCGATGTCTACTTCAACATTCAGATAGTAGAGCCAGAATTTGGTGTCAACAACATGAAAGCATGCTGCTTTATATCAACTGCTGTGGCTGGATCCTGGAGGTGTGATGGTGTGGGGTATATTTTATTTGCACACTTTGGATCCATTAACAGCAAATGAAAATCATGTAAACGCTACAGCCTGCCCGAGTATTGTTGTTGACAACGTCCATTCCTTTACGACCACAGAGAGGATCATCTGCTGGTGGATGCTTCCAGCAGGATAATGCACCATGTCACAAAATCACCTTAAGCTGGTTTCTTGAACATGAAATGGCCTCCACTGTCACCAGATCTCAACTGGCCACAGTACACTCTACCAGCGAGCCTTGTTTAGATAAATTAAATATGAAAAGAACATATAAACGAGAGTTATGAAGATGCATGGTGTTTCGTTGTTTTTTTTTTTCTTTTTTTCCCCCCACTTGACATTGGCCAACATCTACAAGATTATGCTTTGCTATCCTGTATCAACTGCTCTCCCTAACTTAATTATTAAATACTTTCTGGCTGTTGGTTAATGTATCCTAGAAACTGAACTGCTTTATTCCAGTTTGCCATTTTTGTATTTAGTCACAACTACAAGATCTTAAAAAATCGTCATCCTGGAAAATGAATAAGCAATGATCATAAAGTGTTGAGTACACCTATTTTTGTGGAATGGTGGAAGGAAATAGTTTAGGATTTTGGTAAGTAGGTCACCCTTGTCTGCTGTCAAACTGACATTTGGGTTAGGAGGCTAGCATCACTTTCTTCTCAAGATTTGTTTAGCCTCAAAGAGAGTAAGCAGAGCAAAATGCAAATGCTAGGCTAGTGGTTTCTTGGCGCAAAAGTAAACACTTCTTTATTTATGACATAAAGATGTCATGAATCTGCTCCTCTGGGTCAGACAGGAAAGGATCATTTCAGATTGTTTCGTTAACTTCACCTCTCTTAATATCTGCTTAAGTTAAGCTGTTAGTTTAGGCATGTAAAGTTTCGGTTAAAACCAAAAAGCCACTTGAGCGCTAGGTCCCCGTGTTGTGCATCCTCATGTTTCTAAAACCTTAGCCTGCATTTATTGCAATGTGTTTCCCGTGTCCTCCTTCCTCATTGTTATTCTGCAATCGTGCCCACGCCTCCGCCCACAGTCTGAACCCTCTTGAGTCTGCACAGGCAGATAAAGGCTCGCTGCGTGGTCATACATACACTTATGCACTTGCTTGAATATGCTTCTGTGTAGCGCTTGGTATCTCTGAACCCCCTCCTGCTCTAAACTTCTGCCTTATTTAAGTCACACCTCATTGCAGAATCCAGATATTAGATGATTCTGTTGTTTACAATACTTAGAAACTAACCACAGTTATATATCACAGTTATATAGCATTCAATCCGCTCCATACAGTCCAGTTGCTCTCACAGCTCTCCCATCAGTTGGTCAGGAGGCTGAAGCATACAAAAATAGCCACAGCCACCAAAGAGAGCCACAAAGAGGAGAGAGAGAGAGGGGAGAACACAAGCGACTGCAGGGCAGCCCTCACCCCCCCTCCTCAACATTCCCTTTTGTAGCTCTTTGTGTTCCCTCTTTCATATTCACTCCTTTAACTGTGTATTTTCTTCTGCCGCACCAGGCAACCCACAGAGACCCGCACATGGCCACATTGGAAGGCTGTGAGGGTATTTTTAGACATTAAGGTGAATGTGTGTGTCTGTGTGTGTGTTTGCGGATGTGTTTTGGTTGATTTTGTTGGCACCTGAATAAGAATATACCTCACAAGTTATACTGATTTTGTTTTATTTTTTTACTGAGAAATGCATCTAGCAAGTTGCTGTCTCAGTTGCCATATTAACAGATCTTACACCTTGGTTAGGCTATGAATGGTAGATCCTTCCTTTTTATATAGAACCCCTCATGCTCTATTCTAGAAGAAATTCTAATGATCCCCTTTCGAATTTGCAGTTTTCAAATTTTTTTTTAAATGCTTAGCAAGACTTAAATTTTCACCACCAAGCGAATACGTCAAGTGTGCCAGCAGTGGGGCCTCATCACACTGAGAGCAAAGGACAGGCAAGCAGAGACACATGAAGACACAGATTCTGGCACTGGCCTCTTCTTGTTAGCACTCCAACACGTGCTTTTACTTCACCAGCAGGGAAGGGTCTAATGTGGATTTTGGACTATCTCAGTCTGACTATTAAATGACCTTAAGTGGGTGAGGGGAAACAGCTTAGCTTCACCTGTGAAAAAATCATTTTCATGCATTTTTTGAAAAAAAAAAGGCAAGAGGATTAACTTTTATCCCATGTTTAAAGTGGTCCCTTTCATCTTCATTGGAGAATATAGGTATTGGTAAAGGAAGAGCAGTTGGAGGGAGCTACCTTGACTGACAAGTTATAAGAAATAGACCAGAAACTTCACAAGCGTCTTTTTATGATTTTTTTTTTAATTAAAATGTAAAATATTAAAACCACAGTCTTCTTTTTAAGCATGAAATGAAAGTAAGAGAGCACTGAGATGAAAAAACACGCAGACAGATAACATTTCATTGCAGAATGGAGGAGGACAGGCCCAAAGCAGAGGCGAGAGGAGACAAGAGATATGGTTGTGACAGAAAGAGGAATCCCATGGGGGGGGGTGGGGGGGGGGGGGTGGAGGAGGAAAGGGGTGTCACAAAGGATATGGGTGCCAGCCCATGCTGCCCTAAGCAGTGCAGACCATGACAACCTGACTGTTGCGGTTTGTTTTAGCACTCGTGACTCACGCCTGCGAGTCACATGAACAGCACCTGTGGGCAGAATTGACTGTCAGGCAGAAAATCTGATAATGCAAGAATCCTAACATAATATAAGATTTTATTAATGTATAGGAAACAGCCAGCCCTAGTTATGCCAACATAAAAATGGTTGTGCACTATATTGTTGTGCTAATAGATTCTGGAGGCCAAATTGTGCCTCTTTCTTTTGCATTGACTGAAAAAAGAATCTGTCATATGCTGAGACATCGGTATAATATGCACGCATTTCTGGCTTTTGTCTTGAATCATGTCTCTGTCGTGAGTAATGTTTGTTAGAGTACACACTTTTCTTTTTGCAAGTTTGAAGGAAACATGTAATTGGAGTATGACCAATATTGCAGTTGTGCTTGTGTGGTTTGCTTTAAAAAAAGAGAGTTGAGTATGTGGGTATGTGGGTTACCAAATAGCTTATTTTGCTATTGATTGTTGTTTGTTGTCGTTTATTGCATTGGATGATTGAAGTCTGAAGAAACAAGACAAATTGCCAACTTAACAATTTATTCATTTAACAAACAGGGGCGTCAGTAGAATGTGGAAAAACCTTACACAGCCCCAACAGCAAGGCACCTCATCCTCGTGGTGATCACCAGCATGGTAACACACTGCTGTGGGAGGGCATTGCAAAGTTAGCCACAAGCCACAAGCCCCAAGCTCAAGCTAATCCCACAAGTGTTAAGTGGCCTTGACCCTCTGATCAACTGCAAGAGGCAAAATCTGGACTCATTGCTGGACATAAAGTTTCTCTACATATTCAGGTTCCACTAGAGTTTGGCTGTCTACAGTCTATTCCAGATTGTCTGGGTAGAGAACAGTCGGCTATAACATCCTCCAAACCTGTACTGTAGAAGACTGCCTATGGTTCTTGACTGCCGACAGGGTGGGGGAACTGTCTTCTTGTGTTGTCGTCTTCTTGGGACGTCCACTTCACGGCCTGTCTCTGACATCCTGATTATATGGGATTTGGGCTTTAATTTGGAGATGGTAGTAGGGCTCACTCCAAATAATGCTGCAACTTGGGCTTGCAGAACACCAGCTTGCAGTTGCCCCATGGAACAGGTCCTATCCAGATCAGTCAAACATGGCATTCTTGGAGCAGACACCAAGTGACCTCTGTAGAAGTGTCCATGCTCACAGGTACTGCTAACCAGGAACCTGGGGTAACAGAAGCTCAAAACAACAGTCAATGGCAGAATAAGCTGTTTGGCATAGGTAGAGAATATTTGGCAAGTTTTCATGGGTGTTACCCATACACTCAATCTTTGCTGCTTTGGGATGTGATGGAATGGGAAATTGGCTTCATGAATGTAAAGCCACAAATCTACCCGTGTGATGCTGTCATGTCAATATGGACCAAAATATCTGACAATCCAACAGTCAGCTATAGCGACTATATCAATGTTTTGAACTATAAAACCAAAATAATGACCTTGAAGAAACCAAAAACTCTTTATATAGCCGAGGGGATGTGCAGAGTAAAAACTTTTCTATAAAGATTCTTTCTTTGTTTTGAAATGTAATTCATAACTGGAGCGAAACACTTGATTTAAAATTTGAACAAAGCCCTGTCACTTTTTTGATTTCGATAGGAAGCTGACTACTGCAGACAGTTTATGAGATAAACTAGATAAACAAACACAGATGCACACAGAATATGCACTGACACTTCTCCCTGTCCTTAATCCCTAGGCTAGAAGTGTATATATATTGTGTCAAACCCACTTTAAAAACAGACTTTTTACACATCAACAAACACTTTGTCCTTCTCTCTTCTGACACGTCTTCATTCACCTTCCACAGTGCAATGGAATATTCTGACATTATCGTCATGACAGAATTGAAACACTGAGGCTCTTTTCTGTCAACTGTCAGGTTTGATTTGAGTAAAAGATTTGTATTTAGAATGCGATAATTAACCTGTTAAACCTTCATTTATCCAGGGAATATTCCTCAGTAGGCTTATACTTTGTCCTGCAACATTCTGCTTCACTAACATTTTGCTACATGCACTCCCAGAGGATGGTAGCAGGATGGGACTTATTCAAATTCCCCACTCAGGTTTTGCTTCTTATTTTGTCATTAAAGCCTACAATCTCCTCGTCTCGAGCCCAGTTCTCAAACCTTAAGGCGATTACCACTCATGTAACGTTTACTTTCATGATTCATTTGAGAATTACATAAACATTTGTGCATGTAAGTGTGAATACAACACATTGAGACCACGATGTTAACATCCATAACGCGGAGACATCGATTAGAACAAAGATCTTTTTTGGCTCGCAAAGGAGCTGATGCTGTGATGTTCTGCTTGCGGTCTAGTGAATTGTAATTAAGTTGGCCACTGAGCATGCTCATCAATAGGAAAAGGGCAGAGACTTCCAGATTTTAATTTGAACTAGAGCTTTATGACAGAAACATGCATGAGCGGTGCTGCAAAAAGAGCATTAGTCTCTAGCCTTTTAACCTTATCATTCATATAGTGGATTATATTGTGTTTTCGCTAATTATCTGGTGATATACATCCAGATATCACCATTGCCAAGACATGTCATTCATTTGTGGGCTTAAATGTAAAATAACATTAATATTAAAATATTAAAGGAATAGACTCATAAATGTCCTTTTATTCCGCTTTCTTGCCAATACTTGACTGGAATAGGTAACCCCAGCAGGTGGGTAGCATTGGCTTAAGCATAAAGAATAGAAAGGGTGTGAAACAGCTAATCTGGCTCTTTCTGAAGGTGGCAAATTGAACTTGCTAGCACCTAGAAACATCATCATGAGCACCTTTTATTTCGCTTGCTTAAGGAAAAATTACACTGGTGGAAACAACATCTTATTTTTAGAGAAATAGAGGGTGTTTTAGCGCATTTTACTTTTTAAAATCAGCTAACCAAGATGATGAGAGCAATGAGAGTAACCAGGATGAAAATGATCATCTCATCTTACTTGACATAAAGACATGAGCAGTGTTGGGGAGTAACGGAATACATGTACCGCCGTTACGTATTTAGAATACAAAATATGAGTAACTGTATTCCGTTACAGTTACCGTTTAAAAAGGTGGTATTCAGAATACAGTTACTTTGTTGAAATAAATGGATTACACGGCTTCCTGTTTCATATTGTCGCGGGTCAGGACTGTTTGGGTTTGTTTGACAGCTACGCTCTGTTGTTCCAGGCGGAAGCGTTACGGTTGCCATGGTTACAGGGTGACGCTCTCTCTCTCTGCGTGTTTCCTGGGTGAGAGAGCGCTTTTTTGTTGTTGTTGTTGTGCTAAGCTAAAAGGCAGAATGCTACAGGCATGGCCCTAAAGAATGTAGCCTCATGGGCAGTGTAGTCCGTGCTGCAGCGAGAATGGACTACCATACACGTTATGTGTCTGTGAGCGAGGGAGGGAGAGAAAGGAAAAGTCCGAGCTGTCACGGAGCAAAAACGGGAGCTGGAAGCATGTAAATATAATAATAACCACTGCAGCCAAGAAGAGTGCCTGACGAGCCCATTTGTAAGTAAGCTATTAAGACTCAACTGTACACTGTGTTCGTGTTTTCCTCCGGAAAAAATAAGTTCCGTTGGAGCAGCCTTTCAACGCCTCTCTCTGTCTCTCGCTAGCAAAGTTGACCCAGACAACAAAGTAAAGCTAGTTTTCAGCTACGAGCCCGACACGGAACCCACCGTATTAGCCAGAGGTCCCTTTGCTACGGTTCGGAGCCGCGGACCTTCAGTAACAGTAATAAATCACAGCAATAGTACATTCATGTAGTTGTAAACAGCATGATAATATATTAAGTAATCCAAAGTATTCAGAATACGTTACCCTCATTGAGTAACGTAACGGAATACGTTACAGAATACATTTTGGGGCATGTATTCGGTATTCTGTAATGGAATACATTTTAAAAGTAACCTTCCAAACACAGGACATGAGGCAAGTTAACTGCAATATGGAACTATCTCTCCAGTCTACATATGATAAAGGAAAACTTAATTAATGAAAAGACACTACAAAAAAAAGCTGATGAAGAGGCGTTAACCTGGAAGAATGGCAGGAACTTTTGCCAATGTATGTACAAATGACGTCAAAAACATTCACAATCTCTAGTGTAACATTTTAAAGTCATTCTGGGCAGTCACAAACTGCAGCTTGTCCTGTCCTCTTGGCAGTTGATTTGCAGATATACAGGGTGATAACGTTAAGCTTGTTGGCAGTAGCTGATGTTGAGTCATTTCCAATGGTCATTAAGCTCCTTCCCTTTACTGTTCAGCTTGTCCTTCAGTGTGCTGTATTATGTTCATTTTCTCCTTCTGCCTATAGCCTTGACTGTTATTCTCTCTACTTATCATCTTCCCCTCATTCTTTCATCCTGTCTTGCATCTAACCCACCATTATCAGTCTTTTTTCCACTGCCTCCCTTTCATCTGTTTTATCCATCTGTCCCATCTTCCTCTATATCATCTGTTTAAAACGACGCTTCTGAAGTTCAGAGGAAAAGTCATAGAAAGAAATCTCATCAAAATACACGAAAAGTATATGTATGTGTGGATATGTCCAAGAATGTGTAAAGTGCAGGCAGTGGTAAGAGGAAGCGACTTCACCAAGTCTGTGGGCCAGGCTCTGTCTAAATTTAGATGAGCCAAACCCTCATAGGATCCTTCGTGTTAATCAAAGAGCTGCGCCGACCTTCACAACACTCCTACTCTCAGTTGGAGACAATAACCTAACATGGGTATGGCCCACCTCGTCCCAGCATCTGATTCCCGTCTGCGGTTTTCAGTTTGTCTTCTTTCTCCGCCCTTGGAGGAAGCCTGACGGAGATGGAAAATTTCGGAGCACCCCCTCTGAGTGTCATGATTCATTCATGTTTGAGCTCGTGCTTGTTTGAGAGCTTCATGTAGGAAGAGAGAGGGAGTTTGTATTCATCTTCCAAGGTTTTTGATGCTTTTTATCTGAGTATATGCATTTCAACAACATCGCCACAAATTCATCTTTGTGGGTGTTAGTGTTTGTCAGCTCTTTGGTGCCCACGTGATGTCAGAAAATCCTTGACGGTGATGTGCATGAGTGACTCCCTAGGTTACATGAATCATCCATGATGCGATTTGCAGAAGCCATCACAGCTATCTTACAGAGGCATGTCACATTTATTTGAAAGCTGATGTAGAAAAGATCATTATGTAAAAAATTCCGATTTTTTTGTTTTGTTTTTGTGGAAAGATAAAGTACTGTGCAAAACTCTTCAGCCACCTTTCATTTCTCTATATTTAGTAAGGAAAATAGAAAGTAGGTCCAGCAATCTATTGAAACATGAAAACAAACATGGAAGTAAAGGATAAAAGGCAGTTATAATGAAATAATGAAAGTCAATATTTGGTATGACCACCTTTATTTTTCCACACTTTTACCTGAACTCTCTTAGGCAAGATTCCTTTCAATTTCAAGTAGGTTTCAGGAATAGTTTTCCAGGCTCCTTGAAAGACATTTAAAGCTCTTCCTTGGATGTTGGCTGGTTTTTGTGTTGTTCTCTGTGAAAATGATTCCACATGGTTCAATAATTTTGAGGTCCAGGCCCGGGGAGGCCAAGCCATGACTGACAGTGTTCCATTGTGGGCTTTTCTATCCTGGTATGCTTTTACTTCATTGGCAGTGTTTGGCATCATTGTCATACTGCCAATCAGGCCCTTTCCAGATGATCTTATATGGTGAATCAAATTGTCATGGCATGATCCCCAACAACCTCAAACCATGACACGACCATGGACCTCCACCATGTTTTCCAAATTGCTATAGGCTCTCACTGTTGTACCTCTGTCCTGGCCTTCTCCATACATGTTGATGGCACTTTGAATCAAAATGTTCAAATTTGGATTAATCACTCAGTAGAACCTTTTGCCTCTTGCCTCTGTTTTGTGACAAGCTGCAAGTAAAAGAATGCCTAAAGATACATTTTAAAATTGATTCTTTGCCAACTTGTTTGCAGACAGAATACTGTTTTTTTTCCTTGAGTGATGTACCTTTTTATGCTTGAATGACTCAGCAGTCAGCATTAAGTAGTTTGGCAAACAAGGGAATAAAAAAAGAAAAGAACAAGAAAAAAAGGTCAGGTACAAGACTGGACTGACAATGAGTGAAAAAACACCCAGTATCCAAAGAAAAGCATTGCAAGACCTTCACTATTTCTCAAGACCACTTTAAAAAAAATTCTAACAAAATAAGAAATTAGCGGTAGCTCAGTAGTTTTGCACCGTAAACGGAGACCCCGAACTATCTCCTTGGTTCTCGTGACATCACAAATTCCTGATGCAGTTTGAACTTCCCTAGTGTGTTCAACTCATTGGCTTTGTGCTGATGTAGAAATAGTACAGGTAATATTGCCACTGAATTCCCAACAAGTAAGAAGGTCTCACCTGTCCTGCGTCATGCACACTAATCTGAAATAAGAAAGCAGCTAATGCCAACTACTTCCTGCTGTGAAACTGATTCTGGCACTTTGTGATTTAGTCAGAGAATGAAAGTTGTCAATTGATGTTCATCATTTTTCATGTACATGGATATATAGTTGTCATACAGTCTGAGGCCAGTTTGTCCATTACACACAAGTCTAAATGCACTAGTACAAAAAGACTACTTTCGTGACTAATTCAGGTTTCACCGCGAAATGAGATGGCTTGATTACATGGTGAGTCTTAGAGAGTAGTGTAAGATTCTTGCTAATTTAGATGCTGTTTTGTCACCCCGTAAATAGAATTTGTGATGACTTTGCTGAGACCTGTGAGAAATCTTTTCTGATGGTAGAAATAGATGGTGACTGTGAATGAAGTATTACAGTCTGACTTCTAGTTTTCTTTTGCTAAATAAGTTTGAGAGTACTCTGTCCCTTGTTACTTACCAGAGCCCAAGTTGCTCATTTTGTCAGGCATATGCTAAGCCAGAACTCAGATACCGAAGTTACTTATTCCCACTCCCATATTTTATGGGGCCAAAGGACATCCGGGATGCGTATTAAGGTTCTGACATCTGCAGTGAAAAAGTTGCCTTGTCTAGTTTTGTATAAAGCTAGCAGTACAATTTATTGACTGCTTTTCAGAGTGATAACTGTAAGGTAGGAACTGCATTTGAGATTGCCAGTGAGTTGTATTGTAGATAAAATTAGCACATTTAATTTAATGGGGCAGTGATTTGAGGCTTAAAAGGGTTGGTTTGGTTTATCTCACTAGCTATAAGAGACACAGTGATTTCAGTAAGTGTATTAAAAGGAGCAGTAATAGCTGTAGGTGTTTCAGCTCTGATGTCTTGATAACGTTGGTGATGACTGGCTGTGAAGTGGCTGAGGCTGACCGACAGTCTGAGTTGATTTCCTGCGTTTCCTATCGGCGGCCATCACTCCAGCTATCAGCGCCTGCCCTCTCTGGTTTAACTGATGCAGCCCTCAAGCTGGAGGAGCTCCTTTCTCAAGTTGTTTGAGCAGGGACCCACAGAAGAGGTCAAATGGATAATACTTGGACATACACACATGCAGTAATATCATTTTTGAGTTGCTATTTCACATATACTAAAATATTGTTCCTTCGTAAGTTACAATACCCACATGTCATTTCGGGTAAAGTCTACAGTATGGTACAAGAGTAAGGTTTATTTTATAGGCATGGTCTAAAACATGGCATGTCTTATTTAATCTGACTGTGCTGCTGCAACATTCCCCCTGTCATCTTCTCTCCTCCCCTCCCGTCTCCTTGTTTCTTTCTCTCTGTCTGCGCTTGGACAGAGGTGGCTTGTCTGCTGCATGGCTTAGCATACAGCCTGTGATCTTTTCTGAATTTAGCATAAACCCTGCTGCTAAGCCAGGCGAAGACATTCACAAGAGAGGTTCACAGAGGAATATCAGAGCACTTGGCAAAATGTGAAATGAGGTGTTTTGTGGTTTGTTTGATTGTTTTTTGCTTTGCCTTTCCAGAATGCTTGGTCTGGTCTTGTGTCCCTACATTGAATAGTTCCTTGCTCCTCGAGTGTCCTGTGTTTAAGTGAGTGCCCAGGAAAAAACAGCCATAATAGGATTGCCATTACAGCAGAGCTTTATTGGAGCTCCGAGACAACACATTAGAAGTTAGAGTTTCGTCAGCACGTGTCCTCTTCCAGAATTACATCCCACGCAATTTTAAGCAGGAAGTTATTGCGAAAATATTGGAAAAGAAATCTTTACAGTTTTTTGTGTATCACAATCATATTAGAGATGTAATGAAGGTAAATGACATATTTAAGATAGGACAGTGGAGAGAAGACAGGAAAGCTGGGGGAAAGATATGTAGTAAACAGTAACAGGGTGGATTCAAACTTGGACCTCCATGTTAGGTAACTGGTAAACTAAACCAGCACCCCTGAAATTGCTAATGTTTGAAGTGTTTAATTAACATTTTGCTGATGACAACAGTCTCGTTATGTAAAAATTCTGCTGATACAGATGCATTGTTTATGTTCATATATACTTGTACACATACACAGCAAGTCCTATAATAACACAGTCTCTGTGCTTAGTTTGCCTCATAAATGTCTGCATAGGCCACCCAACCCTTTCTGACATGCCTTGGTAAACCCCTGGTCCCATTACTATGCATTATGCATGGACCCATCTCTTAAGTCCCACAAAAGTAAAAGCTCCCCTTGAAAATAGAAGTTATACTGTCACAGTGTAACTTGTCACAGTGACATTTTAAATGTGCAGAAACATTTTGTTTCACAGTGTTAGAATTATAATGATAAAAAGAGCATCTTTTGGGCAGAGTCTCACCAATCTGCAAAACAGTTTCAAAATTGTGAAAACTTTGAATATCTTGCAGTATACAAATCTATGTGGGCAAGGAACAAGGCACTGTTTTAAAAATAAGCCTGACTCTGTCATGGAAATCACTGCATGGGCTCAGGAACATATCCAGAAATCTCTGTCTGAGAACGTGGTTTACTGTGTCATCCGCAACTGTAGGTTAAAGCTCTGTCATGCAAAAAAGAAGCCATATGTGAGCATGATCCAGAAACACTGCCGTCTTCTCTGTGCCAGAACTCATTTAAAATGAACTGATGTAAAATGGAAAAATATTCTGTGGTCAGGTTAGATTAATCAAATTTTATAAGTCTTTTTCGACGCTGTGTTCTCTAAGAGGACTAAAGAGGACAGATCAGTTCTAAAGCTTGCATCTGATGCCAGCCGTCAGTGCTGAAAGGTATATATATTGGTTTTAGAGCCGGATATTGTCTCTTCCAGAAGGTCTTGCGTATTTCAGCATACAGTGGTAAACTTTTCATTAATGGAAAACATTCGGAGCACCATGGAAATCAAAATACATCAAAGAAAACACAGGACTTTTGAGCAGCTATAATCCTCTATCAAACAAAGAAGTATGGAACCTCATTTGTCTCCCAAAAGTCGATCAACTGGTCTCCTGAGTTCCCAGAGGTTTATGAACTGTTCTTACAAGAAGAGGGGACGCTACACAGTTGGACTTTGGGTTGTAAAAATATTCACGCTAAATTACTAACAGTGTTTTTTTTTTATGTTTGTCTTACAGAAAGAATGGCTTTGCCTCACCTGTCAAACTCAAAGAGCGATGTCAGGCCAGCTGGGAGATGTTTCACCATCATCCATGGCTTCCCCAAAGAAGCAGCCTCCTGGTCCTGTTCCCTCCTCCACCCCAACCCCTGCTGGTGTAGATAGCAAACCTGTAGTAGAACCAGCAGAGCCAACCCCACCAGCTTCTGAGACCAAGGTAGTGCCCACAACCCCCCCTGAATCAACACCTGATAGTGCACTAATTTCACCTAATCGTAGTATTCCTCCTCCTGAGAACAGTTCACAATCAGAAGAACAAAACCAAACACTAGCAAATGACAATATTGTTCATTCTGAGAAAGAAGTTCCTGTAGTAGAACCAGCAAACCTAACCCCACAAGCTTCTGAAACCAAGGTAGTGCCCACAACCCCTACTGACTCTGTGCCTGAGAGTGCACTGATTTCACCTAATCATATTATTCCTCCTCCTGAGAATGGTTCACACTCAAAAGAACAAAATCAAATACTAGCAGATGAGCATACTAGTCACCCTGAGAAAGTGGTTCCAGTAGTAGAACCAGCAAACTTAACCCCACCAACTTCTGAGACCAAATTAGCACCCTCTGAGGCTGAGCTTGATAGTGTTCTAATTTCACCTAATCATAGCACTCCTCCTCCTGAGAACAGTTCGCATGACCCACCACAGACAGCAGAACAACAAGAAGAAGATGAGAATGCTATCTACCCTGAGAAAGAAGTTCCTGTTTCAGAGAGTTTAGCTGATAGTACCCAAGTGGCCCCACCAGCCGAGCAACAGCAAAACAGCTCTGAGAGAATAGCAGAGGATCCCCCTCAGCCAGGGAAAGAGCCATTTGATTCTGATCAACAAACTGTCAGTGAACTCCCAGCAGCTGAGCAACAACAGAGTAGCTCTGAGAAAGAATCAGAGGACCATCCTCATCCCTGTACAGAGATAGCTAATGATGAGCAACAAGCACAGAGTGCAACTGTCAGTGAAATCCCAGCAGTTGTGCAACATCAGAGTAGTTCTGAGAAACCCACAGAGGACCTTTCTCTCCCTGTGGAAGGTGAGACACAAAATCCATTGACTAATTCAGGTTTAGACAAGACAACAGACCCTGCTGGGGCAGAAACTGAGCCAAATCCCAAGATTACGCAAAGTGAGGCTGCCGCTCCCCTGGCAGATAGTAAGAAAGTGGAACCCACTCAAGAAAAGCATCCAGAAGTGACAACAAATGCAGCTGAGCCAAAGCCTGCTTTGATCCCCGAAGCAGTCAGACAGGAAACAGCTCCTGTTCAACCCGATACTACAGCTGCAAGTGTGAAAGAAACAACAGAGGTTTCAGCCGAGAAACCCCTGATAGGTGAACCACAAGTTACTCCAGCAGATCACACTCCACCTGACAGTGAAACAACACCTAATGTCAAGAGTGATGTTAGTGCAGAAGTAACGACAGAAGTAGAACCGAAGAACTCTGTGTCCCCTGTTGAACAAGTTGATGTCCCTGAACCTGATAAAGCTGAGCAAGAATTAAAACGAAAAGAGGCCACAAGTGTAGAACCTGAAATTCCTTCTGTACTGTCAGAAAAGCATCCTGTCTCAGCTTCAGAAGGAAAAGGTCAGGCAAACGAAGTGAAAGATGAACAGTCAGAAAAAGATCAGGAGCCCACATTACTTGATCTGGCAGATAAATCCTCTCCTGTTGCTCAGTTTGAAGGAGAAACGAAAGCTGTGGAGAAATCAAATGAGGAGAACACCGCTGAAAATAAAGTTTCTCAGGAACTTAATAATGAGGTAGACACAACAGCGCAGAAAGCACCCGAGGGAGCTGATGAGGGAACATCAGTTGAGATTAAAACAAATGCATGTGTGCCGATAACTACTGAGGTAAAACCTGATGACGAGGAAGCTGCTGAAGAAAAAGAAAAGGAGGAGAATACAGTTCATAATGAAAGTAACCAGAAACCTCTGGAACAGAATGTTACTAATACAGAAAATTCGTCTTCTCTTCTCGACAAGAAGGAATCTGCAACGGGATTAGAGCCGGCTGCAACTGTTCCAGAGGAAATGCCAAAAGAAGAAATAGATATACAGAACAAGATAAAAGCAGGAACAAAGAATGAGCCAGCTGAGGAGAGCATTATTGAAACAGCATGCTTGTCAGAGAAGTCACAGGAGAAAGGAAAGACTGCGGTCGAAGAAGAGTGCACACCTGAAGCCACGGTGTTAAAATCAGATAATAAATCTGACAATGCAACGGTTATCTCTGTTCCACCACCCCCTGACTTCGAAGAGCCACAAATGGTCAATGAGGTGCCAGTGCAAAGTGTAGACAGCGTGTTATCCTCAGCTGTTACTAGTAAGACAAATGTCAGCGATCAAGGCAGTGAGGTGAACCTTTTCCAAGATGAGTCAGAGATGGGCTCACAAAAGACAAAGAGTATTGCTGAAAATCAACATGAAGCAGAAAAAGATACATCAGCTGTGACAGGCGGCGATGAGCAAGAGCTTGGAAAAGTTGTTGAATTGTCAATCAAAGAGAAGAATGAAGCAAAATGTGACAAAAAAGACGATGAGTCACAACCTGTTGCTGGCAACATGCAGACAACTATTTCAGTATCAGAGGCAAACGCAGTGTGCGACAAAGAAGGCACTGCAGAGTTTGATGTAGGCGAGAATGCAATATCAAAGAAGGATGAAGTATCAGAGACAGCTTTTGAAAATGGAGGTGTGCCTCTATCAGTATCTTCAGCTCCTGTCACAGAACCTGAAATCCCAGTTTCTGTAGTAAGTGAGCAGGACAGCAGCCCGAAGGAGGAAAACACTAACATGGAGGAGGAAAAGGAGTCTCTTGAAAAGCTCAATGATGAAGCTGAACTTTCTGAGGTGACCATAGTATTTAGCAGATGTAGTGGTAGATTAGAAGAAATGATCTTTCTGAACTGCTTAACCATTGCAGAAACAAAATAAAAAAATTCATTTTGGTAATTACCAATACTGTTAATTTAGGGCAGCTGTGGCATAAACCTTACAATGGGTGGTGATCTAATAAATTTATTAAACACTGTAGGCTTTATTTCTATAACTTACATCTAAAAAAAAAAAAAAAATTATGGTTGGAGGAAATGCAAAATTGTTCATTCCAGATCAGTTTTACTAAAGGGTGGATTAAGTATTGGTAGAACAATATATCCTACTGCTTCACCTTGCAATAAAATTATTGATAATCTTGGACCAAATATCAATATTTCGTTAAAAACATGCTGCTACAATAAATAGAGTCCTCCTCAGCTAATTTGATGTACCAGAGTTGCTTTTAATGACTTCTTGTTGTGCCAAATGAATGACAGATAAGTGAAAGCAATATTACTCACATGTTAAAATAGAAGAAGCACAAATGAGGGAAATACAGTAGTAGACACTAGCTAGTTAAATGAGCTGACATGTTATTACACACACAGTGAAACACAATGAATCATTACATTACAATACCATGATTATCTACTTTAAGTACACATAGAGATTATTATAATAAATTAAACAATGTATGTCTAAATAGTTAAATATACAGTGTAATGTTTGGATTACTCATTGATCATATGACATTCCTGGAAAGTGGAATAGTAAAAGCTGGATAATACTTTAAGGTTTTGCTCTCATATGGTCATTGTTAAAAATACCCCACACTAGTCATTCCTATTAACTCCTGAAGTATATTTTAAATCTTCATTTTTCATTCCTGTCATTCCTAAATTTATATGAACTTGCATATTGTGCTCATTTAAAACATCTGTCTTCTTAATTGTCAGAAATTAAGCATATATACTGAAAAAGTTTTTTTTTTTTTATTCATCAGGTGAAAACAGTGGAGACTTTGAAAGAGCCTGGAATTAAAGAAGCCGCTGTCAAGGAAGGCAGCCCAACCAGCCCATCAGACCTAGCAAAGCTAGAAAGCACTGTCCTGCCCATCCTTGAGGCCCAGGCAACCACACAAGAAGAGGAGAAACAAACAGACACTCTAAAGGCCAGGCGTAAATTAGAAGTGCTTCCTCTCTCACCTGACTCTCCTAGCTCAGAAGAGGACAGAGAGGTTTCTGATAAGAACGGCAATGGTACCACAAAGAAAAAGCTCCTTGTGCCCGTGGATGTCAAGGCAGATTCCCTGGACGATAGCAGTGAAAGCTTTGGAAAAGAAAGCCCTATGTCAGGAGATGATGAAGAATTTATCCGAAAACAGATAATGGAAATGAGTGAGAATGAAGATGCTTCACCATCTGATGAGGAAAACCTAGTTCGGCGAAAGATTAGAGAGGACGAGAAGAAACAAAAGGAACAAAAGAAGACAGAAACTGTAGAGAAGGGCACGACAGGGAAAGTCAGACGGCTTACCAAGAAAAGCACCATAAGCCCAGATGATGAAGATAAGGAATTTGGTACTTTAGTGGATAAACCTGATTTAAACAAAGATATGGAAGCAGAAATAAAAGAAGGGAAGCAACAAAGTGGTACTGGAGTTCGCAAATTCCAAACTATGGAGCTAAATACAACTAGCAGCCCTGTGTCTATACCCAATGATGATGGAGAGCCTGAAATGGAAAGCCTGACAGACTCTCCAGATGATCGGTCTAGAGGTGAGGGGTCTTCCAGTCTACATGCATCCAGTTTCACTCCTGGAACTTCCCCAACATCCCTCTCCTCACTGGATGAAGACAGTGATAGCAGTAGTCCGAGCCATATCCGCAGTGGTGAAGGTAAACAGCACAGGAAAGCCAAACACAGACAACCTGGTCAAATGCTGCCAACTATCGAAGACTCTTCTGAGGAAGAAGAGTTACGGGAAGAGGAGGAGCTGCTCAGGGAGCAAGAAAAACAGAAGGGCTCAGGGAAAAAATCCAAAAAAGATAAAGATGAGATTCGAGCCCAGAGGAGGCGAGAGCATCAAAAGACACCGCCAAGCAACCTTTCCCCTATTGAAGATGCCTCGCCAACTGAAGAGCAGAGGCAAGAAGCTGAAATGGAGGAGATTAGACGATCATCTTGCTCAGACTTTTCACCCAGTATTGAATCAGATCCTGAAGGATTGGAAATCCATGCTGCAAAGATTGCGGCAGTCCAGAAAACCTATCAGCTGCCCATGTCTGTATCTCTTCACTCCCCAACAGATGATCAAAATATTGATAAACCACAGAAAAAACCTCTCAGATCTGCTGATGAAGCTTATGAGGAGATAATGCTGAGGGCCAAGTCTCCAACAGCTGACAAAGGTGAGATTCAGCCAGAAAAAGAGTCCCTATATGGAGGCATGCTCATCGAAGATTATGCTTATGCATCTCTTATTGACAATTCAACAGCTGATCTCGAGGAGCCAGAGAAGATTACTGTTCCCACTCAGCCCAAAAAGTTGCGATCGCCAGATGAAGTTTATGAAGACATGATAAAGAAAAGAAAGGAATTCATGCAGCTGGAGCAGGAATACCAAAATATGCAGGCAAAAAAGGAAAGCACTAACCCAGAAATTGTGCTACAACCTGCTGATATTACTGTCTCCAAAAGCAGTACAATAACATTAGACATGGATGGGAAGCCATTGCTGGATGCTGAAACTGCCTATGAAGAGCTAATGAAAAGAGTCCTGACCCCTGGAACAAGTCCAACTCAGCATGAGCCAAAAGTAGAAGCCACTGCATCTAGAAAGGCACTCCACCCTATTCCAGACTTAAAAGTAACGCAGTGCTCTTCAGGAGAGTTATCTTCTGATGATGAAATTATACCTAAAAAGGAAGAGGAGAAAAATGCTGTATCAGATGTCACATCAGCAATGGAAACTGAGCCTGTGAAAGAAACTTTTCCATCACCCACATCAGATCAGCAACCTGAAACCACAATCAAAGCATCCCAAGGTGATATTGTGGACTTGACTAGTGCATCTACAAAAACATCAGCTCCTGTGATTGCCAGTGTATCACCCTTGCCTACAGTCCCCCAGTATACACCTAGTATACCAAGTGTAGTATCAACTGCCCCACCTGTGCCCCCGAAGCCAACTGTCCTGCGTAGGGCTAATTCTCAGGAAAAAACAGAAGAACCTGTTGCACCGCCGCTGCCTCCTCCCACTCCTCCAAAACCTACTGTTTTTCCCAGGAAAGCTCCAGTTCCACTTCCACCTCAGGCTTCAGCAGCTCCAGTAAGGCAAGAGACAGTGACTATGACTACAGCTCAAGCACCACCTACAAGACAAGTAGTTACTCCAACATACAAACCTCATGTTCCCCCTCCTGTACCCCCAAAGCCATCCATCCCCGTTGGAATTGGGGATAGCCACAAACCAGGACATGGTGTTAAACCACCAATTGCACCAAAGCCTGGCTCACAGCCTTCATCACCTGCCCATGCCCCACATCCACAAAGACCCTCTGTACTTCCCACAGGTCCTAGTGACATAGCCCTTAATCTAAGCCCCACTTCTGAAAGCAAAATGTTTCAACCATCACCAAAGTCTCCTTCTTCTCCAAGATATGCCAGCAATCTTCGTGACACATATGTGGTCATCACTCTGCCATCTCAGCCTAGTTCTCCTGTAGATAGTGTTACGACTCATGCTCCCTCTAGCCCTGGTCCAGCATCTCCTTCATGGCAAGCTCAGCCTGAGACTTACCACCATCAGCAGCCTCAACCTCAACCATATTCACAGCAGCAGCAGCAGCAACAAACACCTCCTCAAACAACCAGGGTGCCTCTGGCATATACACGAGTCACAGAATCCATTGAAAGTCAAGAAATTTGTGGCCCTGAAAAACACGTATCTAGTTCTTGTCATATAATTGAGGCTATATCAGCCTCAGCACAGCCACCTGTGGTGATGCCCAACCTCATCTCTCAAGTGGTTACCACAGAAGTCCAAAGGACCACTGTCTCTGTTGTTCATGAAAGGACACCACCACCAGTGCCAGCTCCAAGGGCAAATGGTCTCCCAATCTCAATGCAGAGGCCTATGCCCCAGTTGCCAGCACAGAATGGACAGGCAATTCAACCTTCTGAAGTGGTAGATCTTAGGACTATGAAAGTGGATCCAGAATCAACCACGCGTGGTGTGGATCTGTCTGCTGGTCCAGACTCAAGACATCAGTCCCTTACGACTGATGGCAGTCGTCACAGCAGTGCAGTGCAGTCCCCTGTGGTCAACCTCAGTGCTGAATCATCTACAGTTTCTATAGTAACTGATAGCATCACCATCGTGACCTGTGCTGCCACAATCCAGCGACGCGACAACTTGGACACCTCTTTACCCTCTTCAGTACCCCTTCAACTAACAAAAAACAAATCATTTGAACCTGTTTCTCAAATTGTTTATCGACCAATTGATTCTCAGCCGTCTACTCATGCTACTGCTGAGATCCCTATTAATCTCTCAGTTGGATCTAGTACGAGTGGAGGAACACTCCAGGCCACCCCTGTAACAATTGCACCCGCTTCTGTTGCAAGTTGTATTGCTAATGGATTAACTAATGGCACAACCACAGTGTCAGGAGCTGTTGACCTCAGCACAAATAAACCATTCAACACTGTGGTTTCAGTGGATGCTGCGTCTACCGAAGTGGTTACAGCTGTAATCACAGACGATGGCAAACCAGTGGATCTGACTGCAGGGAAAAGAGCTGTATGTTGTGATGTTGTGTACAAGCTTCCATTTGCAGGAAGTTGTGCTACTCACCAACCTACCACACCCTTGCCTGAAGATCGCTTTGGATATCGTGACGACCACTATCAGTATGACAGGTCGCCTTATGGCATGAGAGGGTTTGGTGGAATTAAACCTTCTATGTCAGATACTAACCTAGCAGAAGCTGGTCTCTTCATTTACAAGAGTAAAAACAGCTATAATTTCAGTGGCACAACTGAAGGTGCAGTAGATCTTACCTCAGCAAAGATTTCTGATGCAGGTCAGTGCAGTGACATTGCAGACCTGTCACTTAAATGTCACTTTGAACTGCTTCCACTTATTCATGGCTAATGTGGAAATAATGGCTACTTTTTGTTTTTAATTTTGTTTTGCATGGACATTTTTGTCTTTGTTTTTTTTATCATCTTTTTGTTTTACCATTATATTTTTTTGCATGTACCTGCATGCTGTTACTTTGTTGAACCTCATTGGAGTTTTTTTGGTCTTCCACCTTTTTTCATTATTTGAACAAGGCATGGCTTGCTTCAACAATTAATAATTCTGTAATACTGGGACTGAAATGATATCTTTGACTTTTGACAGGTGAAGCTGTTGACTACTCCAAGAAAGGAACTTACGCTGGAATGACAATTCCTCCCTATTCTCAAGATAGAGTCACAAGTGCTGTTGGCACACTCTTTGGTACAAGCAGTGTTTTGAGATCATCAAATGGAGTGGTTTATTCCTCTGTCGCAGCCCCAGTCCCATCTACATATGCCATTACCACCCAGCCTGGGTCCATATTTAGTACAGCATACAACACCCTGTCAGGTATGCATACCAGCGACACCATGCCTTCTCTTTCCAACCTCCAGAACCTACCACTTACTCGATCCCACAGTTTTCTATCCACCATCTCTACTACTGCAGCAGAAGAACAAGCAGATGCCCCACTCAATCTAGAGATATCTAGAGGAGGTACTACTGCTGTTGATGCTGCAACTACAGCAGCAACTTCTTTATCTCTTGACACCTATACTGATGCGTCTCTGGAGGCTATAGCTGCTTCACTGGAAGCGCTTTCTTCACCCATGGTTCCTGGAGACAGCCAGTATCAGGCAGAGCGCGAGAGACTAGAAATGGAAAAACTCAAGCAACAGCGCCTGGCTGAGGAATTAGAATGGGAACGGCAGGAAATTCAGCGGTTCCGAGAACACGAACAACTCATGGTGCAAAAGGAACTGGAGGAGCTGCAGGCCATGAAACAGCAGATACTTGCCCAGCAAGAAGAGGAAAGACAGGCTCACCTTATAATGCAGAAAGAAACTTACGCTCAGCAGCAGCAGCAGCTTGAGCAGATTCAGAGACTCCAAGAGCAGCTCCGTCTGCAACTGGAAGAGCAAAAGCTTCGTCAGATGTACCCAGGTGGGGACATACAAGAGGCAGTTGTCTTAGGACCTGATGGCACTGTACTGGCCCGAAAGATCACAGATAGTGGGTGCCAGACAGATGAAGAGGATGAAGCAGTCAGCAAAGCTTACACAGCAGGTAGAAAAAAGAGAACTGCTAAAAAGAGCGTTGACAGTTGTGTACAGACTGATGATGAGGATCAAGATGAATGGGAGGCTCAGAACAGAAGCAGACAAAGCCGTCCACGTACTGCCAGAGGTGATAGGGGTGGGCAGTCTGAGATGTCTCTTCAAGCCCACACTGAGATTTCTATACAAACTGATACAGATGGGAACATTAGAATGGATACCAGAATGGAGCTTTCAGATTCTGAAAGGACCTCACCAAAGAAACGACCTACCCCCTTAGAAATAGGACAGTCTGCTAACCTCAAAGCTGATTCTTCTACTCTTCAGGCCCCTCCTAAATCCCCCAAAGTGCTCTATTCCCCTGTATCCCCTTGTATCTCACCAAGCAAATCCCTTGAGTTTGTGTCTTATGATAAATCCCTTGGTGATACAAGCCCACAAAACCTAAGAGGAAGTCCTGATCCATCAAAAGCCTCTCCAGCAAGTCCCAGAGGACAGAAATCCATGCAGAGATCTATGTCTGACCCTAAGCCCATGAGTCCAACAGGAGAAGAAAGAGCAACATCTGGAACCCAGTATGGTGAAGGCTATACTGTAAGTACTACCATTGTAATTGACATAAATCCAGGAAGCAAAACCACAAACCAAAAATATGAATTTATTTTAACATTCAGATGGTGTGATCTGTGTTTAAACTTTTCTTTTGGTTGATTAATTTTGACATTTCCGGAGAGTTATCTTCAGCTTAATCCCATTTCTAGGTAAAATATCATGGAGTATTGTAGTCAGTTTTCTGCCTGGGCAATTCACCACTGAGAATCTCATACATACATAAACAGTTGGAAATAAGCTGAGATTGCAGGAAACACTGAGCTGTCAGAGATCCATCAAGGGTTTGTGAATAAATTATTTCTTGTGCAACAGTAGTGTGGAATATTTATGGGCAGAAATACATATGTTACTGTTACCTAGAAAAAAGGTAATCAACAATTTGTCTTTCAATAACTCTACTGCAATACATCCTTATAGAGGAAGACTATCAAACAACTTAAATTTATACAGTTTGCTCTGTTTTAATTACTCATATAAAATCTAGCAGTTATCACTAATTAATTTATCTGAGTAGCATATTGTTTATGAAGATGAAGGCTCCTTAAACAATTATTTTGGGAACTAAACTACTTTTACAACACTTTTTTTCCTACAGGGCAAAGGCTCAGGTGGTACACCAACAGGGACTCAAAAGAAGGTGAAGAGGACTCTCCCAAATCCTCCATCAGAGGATGAGTCAACAACCACTGGACAGACAGCATATAGCACTGGCTCAGCCCGTCGAAGAATGTGCCGTAATTCCAACATGGCACGCGCCAAGATCCTACAAGACATTGATCGAGAGCTAGATCTGGTGGAGCGCGAGTCTTCCAAGCTCCGCAAAAGACAAGCAGAATTAGATGAGGAGGAGAAAGAGATAGATGCAAAGCTAAGATACTTGGAGATGGGCATTAATCGTAGAAAAGACGCACTGCTTAAAGAAAGAGAGAAGAGGGAAAGGGCCTACTTACAGAGTGTTGCAGAGGACAGAGACTACATGTCAGACAGTGAGGTTAGCAACATCCGAGAGACTAGAGGAGGTGGTGAGGATGAGGAGATTGAAAGTCATGGTCTTGAACGTCCCAGGACAGCTCCTCAGTCAGAATTAGATGACTTTGTCCCACCGCAAACCAAGCATGAATATGGAAAATACTCTCAGTACCAATACCCTCAAAGTCAATTTCAGCAGTCTCTCTACCAGACACCTCAGTCCTACCAGTCTCATTCGATCTACTCCTCTGTCCCTTCGCTCACTACCTCCCAGCAGCAGAGTTACCACCAAATGCTTTTGTTGCAGCAGAAAGCTGCGAGACAAGCAGCCCTACTCTCAGAGCTCGATGCAACGAAATATGATGTCATTAGCCGTCAGCCTGATCCCACTTCATCAGCTTACCTTGGTGTTAAGTATGACAAATATGGGAATCATCTTGATCTCAGAGCCTTAGAAGTGGGAAGTATAGCAGGTAGCCCAATGTCAGCTGTCTCTGATTCCTACTACACAGATGTAGATCACCACACACCTCGGAGTTACATGCTCCTGGAAGATGCTGCAGAACTAGCTAAAGGCTCCACAGGTCTGTCCTCATCTTATAGTCTGGCTGAGAGGGAGCTGGCAAAGGCAGAGAAACTGCTTCGTAGGAGTGCTGCTGATCTGGGGTCTACTGACTATTTGGGATCCACGTCCAGACTTCATACCTTTGGAAAGACCCCTGACGAAGAGGATACCATGGAGGAACCCTATGAACTGAAACTTTTAAAGCAGCAGCTTAAGCAAGAGTTTAGGAGAAGTACAGGTGGGACCGAAAACTTAGAACAATTGACAGGTCTCTCACAGCACTACTATACACCAAGCTCTAGCATCTCTGGTTACTCTCAGAGACACTATCCAAAGTCAGAAAAGTATAGCATCAGTCGACTTACTCTTGAGAAGCAGGCAGCTAAACAACTCCCAGCATCTGTGTTGTACCAAAAACATAAGACACCACTACTAGATCCTAAAATCTCCTCCAAGTATTCCTCTATTACAGACAGTAGAGGTTTAGAGACTGACTATACCAGCTATTTGGGGTCCACCAGTGCATCCCCAAGATCCAGCCGTCTCTTGCAGGATGAGATTACCTTTGGTCTTCGGAAGAATATTGCAGAGCAGCAAAAGTATTTAGGATCCACCCTGGGTGCTAACTTGGCTGGGTCACTAAACTTGGGTCAGAGCTTGGGTTTAGATTCTGCCTATCCTAGTGGTAGTCGTTCAAGACCATCCTCCAGGCCCACATCTTGCTATGGCCTGGACTTGTCTATCAAAAGAGACCCATCGAGCTCTTCACTCAGGCTGAAAGGAGATGGTGAAGCATCTGGAGACGGCCCCAATTATCAAACCCCATCTGGTCGCACCAAACCTACTAGCCTTCCCATTGTCCAAAGTGGGCGCGGGAGAATACCCATAGTGGCCCAGAATTCAGAAGAAGAGAGTCCACTGAGCCCTGTTGGGCAGCCTATGGGTATGGCCCGTGCATCAGCGGGACCTCTGCCTCCCATCTCAGCCGATTCAAGGGACCAATTTGGTTCTTGCCTTTCATTGCAAGACTCCCAACAGCAGCAACATATCAGGGAAGAGCCAACAAGGGGTAGGAGTTATGTGCTGCTGGATGATCTTCAGGGCACCATGTCAGATAGCGAAGGTAAAAAACAGACTTGTTACACTGCCACTTCTTTCCTAATTAGTGTTTCATCATTAACACTTTTTGGTTATGGTTTGTCTTGCATGAATTTATTACTAAAGTGGGTAAAATATAGCTTGTGTTTCTTCATTCAGACTCAGCATGTGTCTTTTGAGGTGTTTTTGTTTTTCCTTTGCATTCTGTTGAATGTGTCTTCTTATTCCTTTCTAGTGCAAGTACATTTAATATTGAGTTCCTTTGTGCATGCAAATCATTTGTAAACTTTTCTGTTTCCTATAGACTTGAATGTATCTTTATGTATACACTGTTTTCTATTTTCTGTTCTATTCTCATCCCAATTCTTGTGTAACATCTTCCTATATGAGTTCCCTGCACTGTACATTCTGACATTCTGTTTCAGATACATGAAAGGCATCCCCCAACAAATACAACTTTAAAACTCAACATGATGTCACATGTAGCTGTTGAAACGCCTCAAGTATTTTAAATCCTTCTAGTTATGCATTTAGACAACAGTAGTATATTGATCCTTTAAAATAGATCACATAGAGAATATGTTTTCCCTGTAAATGGTGCAATGAAAAAAGTGCCTTTGCCACTCAAAAAGTTAGATGTCCTGTCTGCATTTACATAGCCAGTAATATATAAATATATATTTTTGGATTATTGATGTACAATGTGAATACAGGATATTTACTTAGTTATTTAATGATTGCGTTTAACTTTCTACTAGTACCCAGTAAGACTAAACTATAGGAAGATTTTAAATGTTTTTTTTGTTTTGTTTCATTTTGTTTGAAATGCATGATATTTGTTTGCAATACTTCTGTGTTAATAAATATAAAACTTTTACATGCATGTCTTGTCTTAAATATCTGCTTTTGTGCACTGTGATACATGAGTGATTTTATGCTGCATGAAATAAATGCATGCCTCTTTCATGTAAGAAGATCACTGAAAATCTTATCATTTGATTAACTTCTGTTAAGCAAACATAGTTCATTATTTTTTCTGCAGCTTCTATAGCTGAAAGCAAATGAGCTGTCATACATATGAGGACAGTGTTTTTTTTTCTAAAACAGTGGTTGAAAAGCACTATTACAACAGGAAAGGGGAAAAAAACATTGTTGTTGCCAGCACTTGCTGTCGTGATAGAAGTGGTTCGCAATAAATCATGTGTTTCAAAAACAACTTCTATAAAGCAGCTCTAGAACTTCTAAACTTTAAGCTGAGGACAATGTATTACTAAAACAGGATGCAAAATGGGCTGTCATTAAGTGCAAACTACATTCATAGTAACATTTCCTATCTTTTTGTTTCATATGCTTAAAGATGCCATGTCTGAGTTGTCTTGAATGCAGTTTAATTATTTACCTATTGATTCATATGGATCCCAATATTTTATTCATACTTTATAATACATTAAACCCGTTTGCCTTGATTGCAGCCCTAAGTGATTCCCTGATGGCTTTGAACAGAGACGATGCAACCAATGGTAGAGTATTAGTTCAGTTCTCTACACTAATATATTAACTTGCACCACAAATAAATTGCATATCAACAAAATGGTGTCTAAATGTTGGGGAGGTTTAAGACATTTCGAATTTGGAAATACAAACAATACTTATATTGGAAATTTCAAACAAATTTAAATGATTTTACATTTTTTAAAATTTTCATAAGATTCATCACACATTTGTTGGGGAGGAGACTCATTCACCTTCCTAACAACTGGAGAAAAATTATATAAATATACCCAACATTTACATCTGTCGACAAGTATGGCAAGATAGATTTAGTTGATGCTACTGTGTTGTACTAATAGTGCTTTAATCGTTCTCAATCTGCCTTATTTTCTGTGCATACATATGGAATTGTTTTGGTTTTTGGCATCGTTTTCCTACTTTGCAAAAAGTGTAACAGATTAAACTTCTGTTTGGCTCATATTTTTTCCTCATATTTTTTGCAACCTAACAACTAATATGTAGACGTTTTTTCAATGGCATGTAATCACCTTTAAATGACCCGATAACCATCCTCTGTAAGTAGATGGAAAAGTCCAGATTCTCAGATTGGTTTTGAAGCTGTGCTTGTTTTTATCACTGAAGCCTACCACCTTAGACGGGAAGAGACAGATTGGTTTGACAAACCGAGAGATGGGCGGTCGGAGAACGGACAGGAGAAGAGACAGGTGAAAGAGGAAAAAAAACACACATACACTGTAGTAAAGTTCTCAAAGTGTCATCTATGCAATACCAAGCTGCATGCACCCACATGAAATCATCTTGATATATATAAATATATATATAAATATGTCGCATGAATGGTGTATGGTTTTTGTATAGTAGAACAAGGCACTTAACGTCTTACCATTGTGTATGGGCCATAGGGAAAAGGTCCATACTACCCCTTCCCTCACCTCAGGGTCAAACTGCAGAGGGATCCTAAAGACCGCAGTGTCTCAGGTAAAGTAACACAGTTTACAGCAGCAGCATGTTAATGGTAGAGTGACTGACTATACAGTCAGAAAGGCATGTACGTTCATGTGTTATTGACTGCTGTACATTCAGTCAGGACTGCATCAAATATAATTAGGAATAAGAATGTTATAAAATAAATGAAATAAAAATATTTACAAAGGATAGACAACAAAATATGCATAACAAAATATAGACATTAACCTAGATCTATTTGGGTTTACAGAGCATGACTAGTTAGCTTAATGCATATTACTTAATATTCAAGCCAAATCTCAGCAAACTAGCAGGTCACTTTGCTAGCCTATATGTTGCATCACACAACTCTTCCAGGCTCAAAGCAGCCCGGCATTTCATTTCCTGGCTTCCCTTTTGATTTGGCTCTCCTCCACGCTCATCAGTCATTGCCATGCTCAAAATGGCGTATCCCTCACACTCAGGATTATCTTATGCAATTAACAAGCAGCCCAGAAAGGAAGCGTTTTGTTTACTAGCGCCCAGTGCTGAACTGAGTCATTTTGCTGCAATGTTTTTGTTCTGGCTTCAATAACCATAAAAAATGGTTTCATGGTTCAAAATTAGTAAGGTTTCTGTTTTTGCGTAATTGAAAGCCTCTTTATGTAGGCTGAAAAAATCAATACAGGGGTAGTGGTTTAATCTGGCTAACAGTGTGCAGTGTGTAGACAGTGTGCTGCTACATATGACCTAAACTGCTGCTGGACACAGAAAATCTGCAAACAAAATGATGCACACATTTCTTTAAGACTGTGATTTAAATAAACATATAAATTTAAGCTATTAAGCTTTACCTGGAGTTTAGCTGGGTTTTCTCATCAGTTTTGGGTTAAGCATCTAGTAATTTAATTGTGGCAAATAATTAAGTTTCAGAGACTGCATCAAAGTGCATATTTTTCAGTCAAAGTTTACAGCTAGCCAAAACCAGCAAGTATGCTATACTGAGCTTTAGCTTTAGCTATTGGTAGTTCTGGCTAGCTCCCTAGCTTAATTCCCACTCCCACTATATCTAAACCCATAACTTTTAGCTACATTTTATCTGCTTATCTCTGAAAAATTATTGTATTTTTAGTAAATAACTTGCATGTTTAATTTGATACAAAATATCAAATTACAGGCTTAATTCTATTTTGACCATAGACAGTATAAAAGATGGGCATAGCTACATCACCTCTTGGCTTGTGAAGTCTCCTTAGAAGCCTCAAGATGAGGATTTTCATCATGTTGGTCTTTTAAAGTTAGAGGTCTTAAGAAAGGGGCACGTCTGGCTGTGAAACTGCGTGCTCATTGGGCGTTGACTCGTGAATCACAAGTAGTTAGCCAATGAGCTTATTTCTAATAATCCTCAGTTCTGGAACATGGTATGACAAGGGTTTAGAAAATGGACCTAATGCTTTATTAAATATGGTCTAAAACAAGTGACTGAGACTCAAAACTGACTCAAACTCAAAAGCACTTTTCCCTTTTTTGAAACCATAGGCATTGCCCCCTTGTGGCCATTAAAAAGAATTCAGGTCATGTCTTTTATACAGTCTTTATTTTGTCTGACTCTGTAGTCAGTGTATTTGGCTTTCTACATAATAGTCACACTTTTATGTTATTTGGCTGTTTTGGTGAGTTTATTTTTGTGTACAGTCATACAAAAGAAATCATATATTGAATTATAAATATTGTAGACTGTGGGCTACTTCTACCATAAACCCTCACCAGTCTTTCTTTTGGGGCATTAACAGGAAATGGTCTGGGTATCCGAGTGGTCGGAGGAAAAGAGGTCCCTGGTAGTAATGGAGACATTGGAGCATATGTTGCCAAAGTGTTACCCGGTGGAGCGGCAGAACAAACAGGAAAGATTCTTGAAGGTAAGCTCTTTCATCTAATTAAATCTCTTATTGTGAAAATTAAGTAGAGTAAATGGAGTGTAACTACAATGTGACAGATAACTCACTAGTCTTCTGTCATACAGTTAAGGGGTACCACCCGGTATTGTGCAATCCAAAATTAAGATACAAAATGTGTCAGTCTTCTCGTTTAAAATTCAACAAACCTATTCTTCATGCGTGTAATTTGGGTGCATTTACATCTTTGGTTTTTCGCAGCTGACAGACTGACAGAATCGAACATGTAGTTGGAGTGAGAGAAACAGGGAGATTACAAAAATAGGTCTTCATTTGCATTTAGTTTTATCACCTGCAGGCGACGGGCCATGACTCACATTTGGTCATGAGAGATGAGAACCAAAAACAAGAAGCTTATGGGTGTAGAGTGCTTAAACCAGCAGTTATATTTGTATTATTTTATTATCATTTTTCACCTTTTGACTAATTGGAATGGAGATAGAACCTAATGGCTGTGTCATGATAGCAGAGTTATTTTCTTAACAAATGTATTGTATTATTTGATGACTGTTCTAAAATACAAATCATTATATTATAGTTCTTAACCCACAGATATGGCCTTTTTTAACAATAAATTGCTTGTTTTGTGTGTAACAGGAACACATTATATTGATTTTTTACATGGGGGAGTATGAGATCAGTGAACTCCTAGTCATACTCACATGAAGGGTGTCACACAATCAGTAAAGCTTGAGTTTGGACAGTTTAGACGTGTATAATCCATCTGCCTGTACTCTGAGGATGTGTTTATGTGCACTTGAGCATGACCACCTGCTGCTCTTGGTTACGTCTCCTCCTGTTTCTTTTTTATTCTAGTACATGGCTGCTTTATTTTGCTTTAAGGCTCTCCACTTTTTTGTAAGCACACTATAAAGGGTTCCAGAGAGAACAGTGCCATGAAAAGATAGAAATATGATACTGAAAGTTGTTCTTTAAGTCAAAGGCCAGAGAAAAACACAGAGAAAAAACGAAAACTGTTAGCGGCTGCTGTAGTCCAAGAGTCAAGGTACATCTGTGGTGCCGTTAGCCAGACAGCATAACCATAACAACACCCGTAACCCTGTCATCAACACTGAGCAGAATGGCTGCAAAATACTTCGGTTCTGCCAGTGGGAACACGATGCCTCACTCTGTCTGGTGCGAATATGGAGAAACGTTGTCAGATTCAACAGGGGTAGAGGCTCTGTGTCACAGAAGGACACAGTGTGTGTACGAATGGGTGCTTGTTTGATCGCTGAAATTCAACCTCCAAAAGCTACTATATACAGTTCAAGGGTGTTGATGAATAATACCAGTGTGGGAATACAGTGTACTCTAGCTTTCCTTTCACTCATGCACGCAGCTCGAGAGTACCGTCGAAAACAGAGGACCTTCCTGATGAGCTGTTTCAGGCCATGTAAGTCCTGCCAGCGTGCAGGGTGTGTTTTGGAGAATGCGGTGGGTTTGCTGTGCTGAGTGGAATATCACTGCGCTGTTTTATACATAGAAATGATCAGCCTTTCCTGAGACATGTGTCACTGCTAAAGCAGGTTGGAGAAAAGTGTATTTGATTGTAAATTATATATTTTTAAGATTAAACAGACCCTTTTACTCTGCTTGCTCTTAACTAATAACTTATGACTAAAATGAATGGACTGATTTTTTTAATCATTTTATTGTTTTATGAGATAGGTTTTATTCGTTTTTTTATTTAGAGGGATGCGTCTGTACAGCACTGCATATGGGAAAATACAGGATCAATATTGATTGCTCTTCTGGGTGTGCAAATCGTATATAGGAATGCAGGTCCTGGAGTGGAATGGTGTTCTTTTGACGGGGAAAACCTATGAAGAGGTACAAGGGCTCGTTGGACAGCCGTGTAATGAGGCAGAAGTGTGTGTCAGACTGTGAGTATAACCTTGCAATCTTTTTCTTGTGCACTCTGTTCAACCTGCCATAGTGTCATTCTTGTCTTTTCTTTTCTTTATATTTAAGATGGATTTTAACCCCTTCATGACATTACTGTTGCCCCATGTCTAATATTTAAAAGCTAGTCATAATCACTAGCTTTGCTGTCCTGTTTTTTAGTTAACTATTGTCGCATCATTTTTTCCCCCATTTCAGTGATGTTTCCGTGGCTTTTCTGGTACCTTTTTTTTTGTCTTTTTTTCCTCGTCATTTAATTCCTTTAGTTTCACTTTTAAGAAATGTATGAAATGTAATTTTTCCAACTTTCAGGGATCTCAACATGTTGGCAGAGTCTGAGGGTTCCCAGCACCTAGATTTCCAGGAGCACAGCAAAGGTAAGTTATTACCTAATTATTTTTATTATAATTTCAACTGGAACTGATTCCACTGATTCCTCCTCACTCCTGTTCCTCCATCCTCAATTTTTTCCTATTAACTTTTGTCTCTTGTTATTTTCAGACGCTTTTCTCATATCGCTTTTTATCTTCAGCTCTCTTTTTCTCTCAAGTTGAGCCATGTTTTTTTTTCTGTGGCCTAGTTCCTCAGTCTGTTACACAGAACAGTTCTGGAAACATGTGATTGTTTTCACAGAGCTGTCTCTATGGTGGCACTTTAATATTCACTTTTCTTTTCCATTGAATTTGACTTGGAAGTGAATTGGGTTAAGAGCCATAGTGATGATTCATTTGGTCCCGGGACAGATCGTTGTCAAGATCCTTTGGTTTGTTATGTGCAGTGATGATGATCTGTACTCATAGCCATATGTGTTAACTTTCTAGGTGACAGACCTCCCAGATCTCCAGGTGTTGATCCCAAGCAGCTAGCGGCTGAGCTGCAGAAAGTGTCACAGCAGCAGGCTCCACTGTCCACCTCCTCCTCCAGCCTGCCTGCCACCACTTCAGCAACCTCCAGCCCCGGTCAGCCAGGATCCCCCTCAGTCAGCAAGAAACGTCACAGCAGCAAGGCGAGTTTAGAGGCATGCTATCAATCATATTCTTTAAGTTTTAGGTAGCCAAGCAAACATGTCAACCCCAGCCACAATCCACAGATACCATAGGGCATGCTATTCACACAGGCTTTTTTAGCTTACCCACAGTCGCTGCAAATCTGCAAGCTGCTTTGCAACCAACCTTCACCCCAGCTCCTCCTTTTCTCCTTTGCTGTTTCTGACTCTGTGTCACAACCTTTGATATTGATGCTTGCTCTATCCATGTAAATCCATGGAGACGGAAGTGCATGGTCTTCTTTTGACTATAGCAGTCCTGGCTGCACTGTAAGCACCATTAAGATTGCAATATTGAGTTTCTGGGAAAGCTTATTTTGAAGCAATCCCTCTGTCTGCAGAGAGCTTCTGAAGAGCTTTTCTAAGCTTTGTTTTAACCTTTGCTAGTAGTTGTCTTTGATTTCATAATAGATATATCTACTTCTAACTCAATATGAATTTAAGATGTGTATAATATAAGTATTTATTAGTTATAATGAGGTAACAGTTTATGTCTTTTTTAAAGGATGTCAATTATCTGAAAGGATCCCTGAAACAGATGCACAGATTCTATGATTCAGAGACTTCACAGTTTAGCCTAAAGCACTGCATAAAGTACTGTACACCACCGTATAATCAGCTACCAGTACACACAAAGTTTCCACCTACACTTTTGTCTGTTTCACCATGTTGTTTTCATCTTTTACAGATTTCAGAGGGAACAAAGAGCCAATCCCACCCTGTCTCTGGAGAGATACAGGTTTGTGACACAAATCTATTATTGCACATCTGTAATCTGTGTAGATTTAATTCTAAGAGTATAGAATCTGAGTAGATGGATGTTATTTTTGCTAAAATTAGATAGATGCAAGACTAAAATGCAGCCAAATCTATTGTAATTCAGTTGTGTTTCTTTTTGCAGCTTCAAATCCACTATGACAAGCAGCTTGGCAACTTGATAGTTCACGTCCTGCAGGCCAGAAACCTTGCCCCGCGGGATAACAATGGCTACTCCGATCCATTCGTTAAAGTGTATCTCCTGCCAGGGAGAGGGTGAGTTAGTAGTGTTTAGACTGAAAGCACATGTTAAGGATTTCAGAGCTAGAACAAGTAATTAAGTATACAGATTTTCAGAAGCAGTAGCAGCATTCTAGCTAAGATCTCTTTTTTCCATCTAGGCTACACAGACAGCCAGTCTGTTAAGCAGTAACTTAATTTCCATTCATTTTAAAATCGATGTACAATTGATTTTGGCTTATCATGACATCATTCAATGTGCAACACATGGATGTTTCTGATATGAACTCCATAACGCCTATGTGCTACTATGCATAAGGTCGTCTTTTATTTTGACATAGTATAAGTCCAAAACTCAGCAGCCCATTTTTTTTGCTCCCGAATGGCATAAACTTTATGTAAATATAATGAGGCACTTGAGTTGCCCCTGTTGATGTGTGTTCCACTGTAGGTGTGCAGTCAAAATCAATAGCTCTCATATTTACTTGCAATACAATCCAGACTCCTGCTTAAGTCTACTGCTCCCTTTCCCACTGTGATTGCACTGTAATGCAATTGACTCTCCCACCTTCTCTTCGGCATGAGATGAGGTCCCTCGAGAGAGTGGTTTTTTTTTTTTCCAGGGATCATTTCAGATAAAAGTAATAATATACTGTATAGCTGTGGGGTTTTTAGCTGCCACTCTCACACGCCTTCAGGTTGACTCATGCACCGATGCCACTGTGAGTTATGAATGGGATTGGGGCTATGCTAAAGAAACTGAGAGAATGGCAGCCACAAGCCCTACGGCCACTTTAAAGTGGTTATGGAAACATGCACACTTAAAGGCATGTGTGCACATACTCGTGTATACCCTGTGTGTGTATACATGGAATCTCACAGCTATCAATGCCAGCTGCAATCCATAGAGAGGCTTTTCAGTTGCATCGCAGGTCTTCTGGCAACTACATGGGACAGCGTCTCAATGCTGAGAAGCCAGAATAAAAACAGTGGGTTTTATTTTGTTTTACATAAAACAAATGTTGAGCCTCCAGCTCTTGCAGTAGAAACTTCAAGAAATAAATCAGACTGCGCGATCTGGCTCATGAGGGACAGATCTCCACTCCGGTTGCCACAAGATCTGTCATGTGACCTGGGAGTCCTCTCAGCACACATACATGCAGTCATGTACACACTATAGCAAAATTTCTTTCCACCACTGCAGCAGACCGCAGCTTCCTGTTCATGCCCCTTTCTAAAACGCACACTTGACAAATCACACGCTAAACCTAAGCTAAGTGTAGACTCAATCTCCCTTCCCAGCAAATGTACTCACAGTCCACAGACACTTTTTGACCCGCCCCCCACCCTCCCTCTGACTATTGTTTCTGTATGTTGTTCTCTATATTTAATGCATGCTGGACCCCCTCAGTCAGGTCATGGTTGTCCAGAATGCCAGGTATGTGACTTGCCCACTTTGGCACTTTGGTTCTGTTTTGGTTGATAATTGGTTGTCACTTTGGTTAAGGCAAAAAAAAGAGCAAGGTTAATTTCTCTCTGGAAGTTTATTGATAAAAGTCACTTAGTTCAGTCCTACTAACTCCTTTCAACCTGAATATATTTCCCTTAGTACCCATTATTTCATGATACTCTCTTTGGATGCCCCAGATATTATTATTTTACCATCTGTTTTACTTACCATATATAAACTAATAGTCCCCTGTGTTGTTTTCAGAGCTAACTGTTGTCTTTTTCTGGTAGATGGTCTGTTTTTCCTTTCTAACCATCGTAATTTGAAACCCTAACATCGGCCCCAATACCCTAGATTTTGACCCTGTTTTGTTATTAAAATCCCTCAGTAATATCCTACATTGTGCCCTGACATCATAATGTACCCTCAGTGCCCTGCATCCACATCCAGTGTACACTATTATTTTGCCCTGCGGCCAATTCATACCATTGTTGTCCAGTATAGAGTAGATTGTCCCTGTCTTTTCCAACCTAATTCTTCCAGACTTACTCATATGCTACAGTCTGAACTCAAACCCTACACACTGCAAAAATATCCATGTCAACAAGTCATTTATTGATGCCCAGCATAACTTTTTCATGTGAAATATCTTAACTCAGAATAGGTAAAAAAAACATTTGGTATACGGTCATTATGTTTGTTTTTGTTATTGCGACTATTGGTGCTTTTCTTCTTACTGGAGACCTGAAACATTTGTTCTTTCAATGCATCAAAATTCTGTGAAACTAAATGACTTGATGGGCATCGAAATGGACTTTTTTGCAGCACACCCTGACATCATACCCTGCTATCCATGCACATAGGCCCATACATTGTTACCATCCAAACAATGTGCATCACATTCATTCTTTTCCCTCTACTGTGACGTTGTGCCCTACTCCAGTATCTTCTGCTCCCTGCAATGCGTAGGTTCACTGACACGCATGTTATTTGCATACATGTCGTTGACCAAGTGTGTGTTGCTGTGATGTGTTCCCCCCAGTGCCGAAAACAAGAGGAAGACCAAACACGCAGGCAAGACTATCAACCCTGAGTGGAACCAAACTGTCATCTATAAGAACATCCACCTGGAACAGGTACTGTGTGGTCAGAGACACTTGATTACACTAAAACGGTGTCTAGGTACACGTGACACGTTTGAACCCTAGTGGATTCTTTTAGGAAATCTCACAATTACGCAATGAAATTTTGTACACAGCCAGCAGCAAACCAAAATCTCCAATTCAAAGTGCACTTGAGCTAATAAATAGTCTCGTACATTAAAATTCTGAAATTTGTAGAAGAAATAAACATTTTTACCACCCTATATAAAAAAACTATTTTTCCACATCATGAAATCCATGCCAATGGGTTGTCTTCTAAGCTTTATTTCTTCTAATTCGAGCCACTGAACTGGGCCTCACTGTACTGTGGTGTTGGTGCTTTTTGGAGAATTATTAATTTAATTATCTGACAAATACAGTAATATGACTCGCTTTGTGTAATTGTTATTAATCGTAACAAGAACATTTCCAAAACTTTTGTCTCCCAGCTTTGATTCTGTGTCTTTGCAGTGCACATATACAGTATCTGTACCATTTTCTTTAACTGTATGCAACCTGCTAACCAAGCTTGCTAACATTAGCTGATAACTTTGCTCTTCACCTTCTCATCCAGATATAATTAGCAGGAAAATAGAATCAACATATATTGCTTCCTTACATGCTGGGCCTTTATACTCTAAATGGTTGGGTGGGGGTGCCTCTTTTATATACAGTCTATTATTCACGCATGGTATTGATATTACTGTCTTAATGCTAATATTTTGCTTTGCTTAAATGTTTTAGGGTTTTTTTCTTAGCAAACACAATTGTATCAGCATGATAACATCATAAGCTGGAGGTGTCTTCATCATGAGCTTGTTAGCATGCCCTGCCAAAGTACAGAGTAACAAAACCACTAGTATAGCTATAGACTCAAGCAACATGTAAACCGACACTATGAGCTCAGACACTCAAAAATGTTATTGTTATCTTACACTGTTTTTTTAATGGCATTTTTCTATAACTCTGTAATAGTTCATATATGAAATGGACAAATAAGAAAGCCCTCAACTGATTAATTTCCAGATTGAAAATAACAAAAACTGCAGCACAATATATTGCTTTTTTTTTTACTGCTTTTATGCCAACCTGTCATCGTTGCCACTGGTTTTCAGCGGAGCAGATGGATGTATCGCTGAGATTTATTATATCTGTTTAGATCCCATTTTAGATTCAGTGAGCCTGTATCAATCACAGCAAAACTGCCAACTTCTGTCGCCGTTTCTATTTGTTTTTCAGCTGCTTGAAGGCGTGAAACTGCTTTAACTTTAGCTTTAAACTTGAAACTTTTTTATGAACTCTTCAACTGTGTGTACATTTTAGCTTAAGAAGAAGACTTTGGAGGTGAGCGTGTGGGACTATGACAAGGGCTCCTCTAATGATTTCTTGGGGGAGGTAAGCTCCTTTAATATTATATTTTATACATATTTGAATCCATAAAGGTTTTCTATAACTTTTAAAAACTTTTCTATTTGCTTGTAGGTCCTTATTGATCTGTCCAACACTGCCCAGCTGGACAACATCCCGCGGTGGCTCCCTCTCAAGGAGCAGAGTGAGGGGGACCACCACAGACGCTCGCACTCAGGCCAGGGTCGTCACAGTTCTTCTAAACCCTCCTCACAGCACTCCTCCCCTAAAACCACTGGCTCCTCGCATGATAATCAGGATTCCCCAAAATCATCTGTCATCAAGAGTCGAAGCCATGGGATCTTTCCAGATCCGGCCAAGGGTAGGACACGATGTATTCCCCTCACCTCGACTTAATCACCATCTTCCCCTAACAACACTCTGCTGCTTCTCTGCTGTTTCCTCGTCTCTGTAGTCTGTTCTTCTTTATCCCTTTCTTTCTCTTTTTTGCTTTCTTCCTGTCACTGCTCTCTCTATTTCTACCTCTACCTCTGTCCATTTTCTCTTTACAGTCTTGTCTCCTTTATTACCGCCACCTTCCACCTTCCTCTAGTCATTTTTGCACCCATTCTAGCTTTCGCTTCATGCTTTTTGCTTTCTCGTGGTCTGTTTTCTTGGTTGCCATGATGTCACCCTGCTTAGAGGCCTTGCCTTAGCTTCCCTCTATCTTTCTCCTAACACAGAGGGCAACATGGCCGTGGAAGGCTTTGAATGCTAGTTAAAAATAACCTCAAAGTAACATCAAATTTAATGAGCACGATAGACTATAAGACACACTGGCTAGATTCAGTATCTAACTAGCCAGCAACTCAGCTCGTTCTGAGTGGTGCTCAACAGGTGACAACCACTAAGAAAAGCAAAAGGTAGCCTTTTTTTTGGTAATTTGGTGAATCTGGTTGTTTTAGACACACAGGTGCCCACTATCGAGAAATCTCACAGTAGCCCTGGCACATCGAAGCCTTCCCCGTCCGAGGGCCAGAGCCAAAGCCACAGCCACGGACACAGCCAACACTCTCGCTCACACGGCGCTTCACGCTCCAGCAAAAGCGCCGCACGACAGCACCATCAGGAAAGCCTCAATGGAAGCAGAGGAGGCGCTGCCGTAGCAACGGGCGATGCCCAACAGCAGTCACAGCAGCAGCCGCCACAACGCCTCCAACCAAGTAAACCAAGACGCAAATAAAGCCTACGCAGCATGGCCTCCTCGCACTCATCTGTTCTACCTTTTGTTGAGTTTTTTTTTTCCGTTCCTTTATTTCCTTTTCCTTACTTAGTTTCCCCTCACTCCTCACACTCTCTGGTTCTCTTCAGCATTGTATCCACAGTGTGTCAACCTTTCATGGCTTCTCTTCTGTATGTATTCACAAGTGTCAGCAGCCAGCACCTCACCTGTAAGGTAGCACACTGTCTTTGACCCTTACTTATTTTGACCTCCTTCCAAATAGGCATAATGCTAGCTAATAAGTATCCAGTTCTAACTATTTAAAATCCTATTAGTGTTAAAAAATATGTAATAAAGAGGCTTAAATGTACTTTAATGGAGTTAAACATAAATATTAGCTTTTATTTTGACTGACATTAGCTTTTAATTTTAAGATGACAGTGTAAACAGTAGTAAATAAATGAAACAGAAAAAAGCAGATTTGCACAAGATGTTCAAACAAGCTTGGCGATAATGTCAGAGCAGCTCTCTCTAATGATGAAAGATAACTGATAAAACAGTTTCGTAACAGGAAAATAATTCTTCAGAATTCAGAAAATGACTTTTGCTGCCAGCTAGAACTTAAATCATTTCATTTAACTGATCCGACTTTAAAACTGAAGACAGTTGCAGTCCCCTCCCTTATATCATTTACCTATTTGGATTTTTACTTTGATTTTATTATTATTATTATTATTTATTTTTATTTTTTGAGTTCTATATAATTTCCTTTTTTGTTAACAAACAACGACCAGCTTTTCTGAAGCTCCTCCACCGAGATGGCTGTGCATGCAGTCCGCTACACCCCCCCCCTCCCTTTTTTCTGTTTAAACAACTACCGGACCCACGATGCACCTCAGTAGATGCTGCACGCCCCACCCTATAGTGATGTGGGAGGGGCACTGCACACTGTGGCTGCATGTGATTGACAGTCAAGCTGGTTGCCATGATGAAGATAAACCGCTCTCTGAATCTCCATCTCGCTCCTCCCTCCTTCCAATTTGAATTCCGACACCATGACCTTTGTTTCCCGGCGTTGACCCCTTGACATCGTGCCTGTGAAACTAAACTCATCCAGGCCAAAGAGGCCGCCTCTCACTGAGGCACCAGAGACACAGCGTAGTGGGCGTGCTCACCATTCAGAGAGCCCAGTCTGACTGGCTGCCTGCCCTGCCATCGATTGTGTCGGCCAAAGGGAGCAGAGCAGACGGCAGACACCTGACCCTCAGGAAAGCCGTGTCAGAAGAGAGACCGCAGAGCACCGGAGGTGAGAGTTTGCCCAAGAGTCTCCTCTCTGTCGTGTGACTGAAGCACAGATGGAGCAAGGAGAGAAAGAGAGAGTGAGAGAAAGAGAGGATGCAGTACTACTAACGCACACCTGCAGAAAGAAAGAGGGGAATATTCATAAAAGAGACAGGAAGATAGAGAGAAAGTTGCACTCAGCCACATCACCACAGATTCATGCACACACGGCACACACTTTTCTTGAAGGCCACCGACACAGTTCACTAATACCAGGAAGTCAATATCCGAAATTGTGAGATGAGTCATTGAACGTTAACACTTTGCCACTGCCACATCTGCTGCATCATTAAACTGTTATTAGTGAGCTTTTTTGCAATCCGGCATTGATGGCGTGTTGAGTGGCTTGAAAGAAAAACGTGTCGGCATGGATCCTCTCGTGCACCGCATCCACGCATCTTACTTCATTCATACTCTTATCACACTGCCTGATCAGCAGTTTGAGAGCAAAAAAGCTAAAACATTTAAAATCATCTAAAATATCCTGCATTAAACAGTTAAAAAGATTATAAAGAGACAGTCGTAAACATTCTTTAAAGTCCCGAAAATATGAAACTGAAGCACACTGAGGCAGTTTCACTTAAACTTGAGGAATCGGAACGCGATTCTTATTTCATATAGACGACTAACGATGTCAGTGGAGTATTCGTGTATCTTGTTTAGTCTGCATAAACATATACATGTGATATCGCTCTGGTTCTATGTGTGCGTTTTAAGTTTTAAATTTTAAATGTGACTTTTTACTGTCTTGTCTTTGCTGAGAGAAAGATGTCTGTCCATGTGCTTTTCGCTAGTCTTCAGTGTTTGTGTGCTATTCATTGCGATCCAGTCCTGTGTGCTTTAAAGTAGTTTTCTCTTTGACTTTAGCAAAAACTTTTCAAGTTTTATAGCAGATTTCCACTGCTGCAAATAAGTAATGCTACCTGGCCCATGTTTTTTTCTTTTTTTAATTATTGGAACCAACCGAGGAGGGGAAGGGGCAATTTTTCTTTCTTTGTCTTTGTCGTGATGGGTGTGGTGATATCTATGCACAGCTCGGTCAACCTACAAATCAGGAGATGCCCCGGTCACAGCAGCCTCGTTAGATAGTGGCTTGAGCGGCAGCGCCTACAGCCTACTGGACGAGGAAGCAGAGGCAAACGAGGTGGACAGTGCTATCTTCCAAGTGCCCCGATTGTGAGTCAATTTATTTATCCCAAAAAGAGCGGCACTTTAGCATTTTAAACATGTTAATTTGCTTAACTATTCCTCACTGTACTAAAGATATACTGTACTACATTGTAATATGCTATGCACTTAAATAATTTATTTATTTTTTTCTCTTCCTCAGTGGAAAGATCCCAAATGGCACAGATGTGATCAAATCATCACTGGGACACAGTGACACTGAAGGTTGGGCATGTATCTGTTATACAGTAAATGTTTTTTGTGTGTGTTTTTGGTGTATTCATTGCAACATTCATGACATGATTATCTAAGAGTGCAATTAGCAAATGGCTCCTGAAGTTTGCATGACCAACATTTAAACTAGTCCCTTGTTGTTATGTGCCATAAAGGGGCTGGACATGGTAGGCAGCTATTGACAGGTAGCATTTAAATAAGACTCACCTGGTATTAAATGGGCTCAAACTGTACCAAGAAAAGTGCCCTATGCCATTTCACCACATCAGCCTGAACCATTGATATAACCACACACTACATCTATACTTTTATCTTGATTCTGACCCTGCTGTCTAAATGTTGCGGCAGATATCAAGACACACCAGTCAAATTAGGCAATATTTTTCCAATCTTTTGTCCAATTGTGTGCAAATTGTAGCCTCAGTTTCCGGTTCTTAGCTGGCGGCTGAGTGGCAGTCGGTGTGGTCTTCTGATGCTGTAACCCATCTCCTTCAAGGTTGGATGTTTTGTGCTTTCACACAAACGTCCAACCTTGGAGAAGATGCTCTTCTGCATACCTTGGTTGTAACAAGTCGTTGTTAGAGGTTTTGGTGCCCTAACTATCAGCTTAAGGCAGTCTGGGCATTGTCCTCTGAACTCTGGAATCAACAAGCTTTTTTCCCCAAAGAATTGCTGCTCACTGGATATTTTTTATATTATATTCCGACCATTTTCTATAAATCCTAGAGATGTTTGTGTTTGAAAATCCCAGTAGATCTAAACTACTCAGACCAGGCTGTCTGGCACCAACAACCACGCCACATTCAGAGACACGTAAATCCCCTTTCTTCTCCATTCCTGATGAAACAAAGTTTCAACTTCAGTGGGTTGCCCTTTACCATGTTTGCCATGTGCCTAAATGCACTGAGTTGATGCCATGTGATTGGCTAATTAGATATTTGTATGAGCGAGCAGTTGAAAAGGTGTACCTAACAAAGTTGCTGGGGAGTGTATATATTTTATAACTGCTCACAATAGTTTCTCATCCAATTTTAAGTCAGCTCTATTGGTCTATTATATGATTTCTTACTCCTTCTTATGTTGTAATTTGGCTTACGACATACCACACTGTAATTATGACACTGTAATTTTATATTTGCACAAAGGTGCAAATACAAAATGGACTTATTTTATCTTTTTATCGTTTCACCATCTGCACTCAGTCTTTTTGTGCCACTGGATTTCTCGCTTTTCATCACTTCAGAAGACATTACATCCACTGAAGATTTACCCTAATCCCTGCCTGTATATGACTATATAGTCAACCTTAAACCCCAGACTTCATCCTAAATTGTAAAGATTTATGTTATTGTCCTGAGAAAGGAGCTGCTTCCCCACAATGTAACTGTGTAAACAGATTTATGTCCCCACAACATGAGTAATAAAAGTGCACATACACACAGCCTACATTTGCCAGGGACTTGTTGACCCAGCTTTCACAACTGCCACTTCCATTCAGTTGCCAAGGCAACTAGAGGCCAGGCAAGGCTCATCATAACTTCTCCTCGTCCTTGTTAAATCAATAAATGTGATTGCCTGCAGACCATGTCTGATATTAGTCATCGCATTCACACACTTTGTGCTCTGTAGAGCATGGCCGCTTTGAAAGATGCCACATTTAAAATAATTGTAATAATCGAGCTTATACCCATCCTTTTTTTCTTAAATTAGCTCTAAAGCCTCTAATAGTTTGCTGAAGTAAATACACTGTAAATACATCCCATTGCTCTTTTATTTGACTTTTTTCTTTTTTTTACCCATTTAGAAGGTGCCTGGAAAGCACTTGGGGTCATCTTCTGTTGTTTTAAAATGTGCCATATAAATAAGGTTAACTTGACTAGTGCATATTTAGCTTCATGTGTGTATGCGTTTAGGTAAGACTCAGGTAATGGGAGAGATAAAGATCGCTTTGAAGAAAGAAATGAAGACGGAAGGTGAACACCTGGTCCTTGAGATTCTTCAGTGTCGTAACATCACCTACAAGTTCAAGACTCCAGATCACCTGCCTGGTAACTGAAAATACCTGATCTATGCACATGACCGAACCAATGCCAAGCTAAAGTACACCAACTGAGCAAGCTGTTGTGACATATCACTTATTGTCATCCATTCTGTCAAGAATCGTGTTTTAGGAAGAGGAAGGTGAAAGAGAGGAAAAAGTATATTTACAGAGAGTTTCCATGATACGCATAATTTATATTACATTTAACAGCTGGGAAGCCCACACAAATATGTGTTCTGGCATGTAGCTTCCCTTCAAATGTTTGCCAGTTTTATAGCAGCAGAACAACTGGTGTTGCAATAAAGTGTTTCCCAGCCCACGTAGAGCATTTAACCCTTAAGTAATATGTACTGTATATGTGTAAGGCTAAAAAAAAGACTGGAAAGGCTCACTAATGACACATAAGCCTGGGCAAAGAAGATGTGGAATGTGCCATTTATGAGTTATATTTGACAAACTGTGTAGTTCAAGTAGTAGCATACATTACAGTATGTAACTCCCTTTAATTGAAAATTAATTAAAGTGTTAAAAAATACAAATAGCTTCATTAGAGTACAATTGTATGCTATTTAGCCTTTAAAGATTGTTCTGTGCATTATTATTTAGATACATTGGATAAATGCGTTGTGAGTTATACAGCACAATTACATGAATCTTTCTGCTGATAAAATGCAGATTGTTGCCCACACTGCCTCTGCTTGTAGTATTTACTTCCTTAATACCCAAGCTGCCGGCCACTTGCTTGATTTGCATTTGCTACCAGATGGGACCTGCACACAAGGCTTTATTTCAGCTGAGAATACACTGTCGCTCTGCAGTACAGAATCTTGCTCGGTGTTTCATAATGGTAACACTTTATAGTTATGACAGTTATATAAACTATTTATATGTTATATAAAAGTATAGTTTTCAGTGCAGCTGTGTTCGCTATAGACACCCAGTGTCAGGTTTCGCAGAATTGGGAGTCACACTCAAAAAGGCAGATTGAAGCAACAAAAGCCATCTTATTGCACTGATACAGAGAACACAAAGTCCAAAACAAACCATCAGGAATCCAAAGTAATCACAGAAATATGCAAGTGAACCACACTGTGAAAGAGAGCAGATGCTGAGGCAAAAATAAAGGGAAGGCATGGCTATTTATACACAAAGGAGTAATCAGGGAAGTGGACACAGGAGGGTAACGAGAAAACAGGGGAGTGAAACTAAAAGCAGGTTGCAAGAAACAACTGTCAGAGGAAAACAGGAAATTATTTAAAAGATATCTGCTTAAATCCTGAAATATGATACAGAAGGAAAGGATCAAGCCTTTATTTACGAGCTGGAAACTGAAAAAAAAAGGCATCTTTTTATTGCACTAATAAAACGTTATTAAAGATATATGTTCTTAATCCCTAATCCTAAGTGGAAAAATAGGACGGAACTAAATAAACCTTTTAAAAAATACCTAAAACTAATGATTATAGGAAGACATTTTCCTGCAGATGTGCTCCAACCTGTCCACTCTGTCAAGGTCACACTTAGAGAAATCTTATACTTTGTTTTGTTTTGCTTTGTTTCTGTCCACAGATCTTTATGTGAAGCTCTATGTGGTGAATATCGCCACCCAGAAAAGGATCATCAAGAAGAAGACCAGGGTTTGTCGCCACGACCGTGAGCCGTCCTTTAATGAGACCTTCCGCTTCTGCATGAACCCCACCGGACACGCGCTACAGGTAATCCACACAAAGTGTATGTTCACAGTCACATGCCACGTTAGCATCCCATTAAGCACGCACAAAACTGCTGCCTTTTGTTCTTTCCAGCTATTCCTGGTGTCCAACGGTGGCAAATTTGTGAAGAAGACCTTAATAGGCGAGGCCTACGTGTGGCTGGATAAAGTTGATTTACGCAAGCGAGTGGTGAGCTGGCACAAGCTGCTTGCCAGCACTGCCCAGATCCACTCATAGGAGGGGACTCAATCTAAAAGAAATAAGCTTAAGCGGAAAACAGGTTTCTGACATCTGGGTTCCACATCTGGAATGCTGATCCAGTCTTCTGGAAGGTCTGGGCACGGGAAGAGGGGGGATTTTTTTCTTCAACCTTTGTTTCAGGGCTCGCATACCTTGCAATTTGGAAAAATGCTTTCAGCAAATGATGATATCTGCTCTGATTATGTGAAAAACTTGGAGGAAACCATTATGTGTTTACAGGGAATAAACACATGTTTACAGGACATACAGTGTACAGCAGTGTAGCCAGGACTTAGAAGAAGAACACAGGTGCTGAGTTCAGAGGTCAAGTGCAGAATCAACCAGGTATTACACACTTTATCTCACATACACACACATGCTCACGACATTGCACACAGTCATTCACACAGAACTTTAAATCTAATAGATACAGGGAATGGACACACTTATAGATTCGAATTGATTTATTTTGATGTTTTATCCATTAAATGTTCTTTAAATGGGGCGCTCACCCTCGCTTTATTATTGTATTGATTTACAAAGCGTTTTGGGAATGAAATAGTAAAGACTCTGCTATAGAGACCTCTTATTTATTTTTGTATTATGATATTAGCGTAGAGTTCTATGATTTGTCTTCTCCTCAATTATTTAAGTACTTTAACAATCTATTCTGGGAAGGAAGTATATTTTATAATACACTACCTAGCATTCCAGTTCAATACAAAAAAAAATATTGCAAGCATGTTTTTGACTTTATTAACAAAAACTACTTGTTCCCTACCCTTTTAATCTGATTTTTCCCTGATGTTATCCAATGATGACTATTGTTTGATATAGCATCAATATTAATATATATCAAATTGGACATTATATGTTGTGCGCATGAGTCTATCTATTTGGTATGGAGTGCCACATGTTCAACAAAAAAAAAAAAAAAAAAAACACCTCCAAGGTTCACTTTGTATATAGTGAAGTGTCATAGCTGGACATTATTCTACATATATAGATATATATAGATATATAGATATCTTTATCACAGACAATCAAGTCTTGATGATTGTGGCATAGAAGTTTTATTTATTCATGACGCCCCTTAGAATGTGAGACGTTTACTATATGAGAGTTAAGCATTTCCTCTTTTTCCTTGTAAGATTGGAGCACATTAGAAGTCTTACATCAGTCTTGCTTTCGTTCGTAAGGGCAGTCAACTCGACGACACTCGCTTTTGTAGTATTTTGCACTTTTTCTGCTTAGAATGTAAAACTAACATCATCATCCTGCTAAATTATTATTTTTTCACTGGGAAAGTGAGAAACTATAGACTATATAGGAACTACCCAGAGTTACGATCCTAAGGCGCGATGCTGTAACAGTAGCATGATGATGTTTCGTCCCACCTCCACGCGCACTTCATTAAACGCCTATTATGCCCATTATTTCATGAGAAAGGTCCTGTTTGCTGTGTACAGGTGTCAAAAGACTGGAAGGCTGGTTCATTTAACATTTTCAGTGAAATATCCGAGTGATTTCTATGCAACATCTACTATATAGCGTAAATAACTGCACCCTGACTTGCCAGAAATATGACACTTGGTTTGAGAGGAAGCATTTCTGTTTATTTTGCACTGCTGTGTTTTCATGTCCTCCACGAAATGGTTACTGCTTTAATATGATTTGTTGTTTTCTGTTTGGTTTTTTTTATTTACCGTGTGATTTTTTGTATTGCTATATGAATCTTTATTTATTGCCTGTGAGACAATTTCATATGTTGTATTATATTTGTTTACAGTACATATCAGATGTACAGAGAAATTAGGTTTTTATACACTATGTAGTGCTTGTTTACAATATTTAGAGGGGCCTGAAACTCAGAGAACCAACTTTTTTGCCCTTGTGCACGAACACACGCTCACATTAAAAACGCCAATTCCACGTAGCTATAAATCAAAGGAAGAAAATCGAACATTCCTAGTCATGATTCCTATCTTTGTTTTGCACTCCCCCTTCGAATTGTTTCATTTTCCAGTAAGTTTATGAATTACCAAAAAAAACAACAACTAAAGAAAACCTTGTAATCAGTGGACTTCACACCTCAAACGTAAGGTGCAACGTGCATTTTTGGTTGCTTTTCTTAACTTTCTATCCATGTGCTCGTGTGTGTGTGTGTGTAGCATCTTCATACCAAGTCCATGCATGTCATTAGCTCTAATGCAGTATCCCTTCCTTTACATGTTATCTGTCTAAATTATCTAAAATTTCTCATAACACACGATGAATTATACAAACACACACACACACCCAGATGCCATCTCTATCTTCAACCTTGTAAATAAATAGTTTTTTTATACTGGGGTTTGGGGAAGCAATAGGTCTTTTAGCAGTCAAAACTAAACAAAAAACAAACAAAAAAAAGTCGCGTGATCTTAGAAGTAACAGGGAGTTGTTTCTCCTTGGATCGCTGTACAGTGGATAGGCCGAGGGAAGAGCTTCTGTCTGTTTATAGGGACCCAGATTTACCCGACCCTTTACACCAAACACTAAAAGTTTACCAGAGTCTAACACAGAAGTCTATCTTAACAACTCAAGTAGTTGCAGGAGAATTTAAATGTGCTCACACTGGATGTTGCATGTTTCGTTGATGGTTCATACTATTTTTGTGTCCGGATATTATTAAAGAAAAAACAAGAATGGTGTAGAGAGAGATATAGAACAAATGTTATAGAGGGGGAAGTTATGAAGAAAACTTATAATTGATGATGTATGCTGAGTGTACAAAGAGTATGCTTGTAAAACCTGTCTGGTTTTTCACTTGTAAGTAAACAGAAAAAAAAGAAATCTAATGTCATGGTTTTGTGATTGTATACAGGAGGTATTGATAAATTATGCAAAATGTGCTGTAAAAATGGCTGTTGCCCCATGTCTAAATATTAAATATCATATAAATGAAGCATTGTTAGCGTGCATTGAGTTTACTGCATATTCCACTGTTAGATAGCACGATTTTATTTTGAACCTAGAGAGTGCAATTTCTGGGAAACTGCAGTGTTTTTATATATGTGTGTATATATTTCGTGGGGGGGAGGGGGGGGGGGAGTGAGGTTGCATACATGGCTTGCATATGAAGAAGTAACAGAATACAGCCACAAGATGGTGCCATGCTGCTTTCGTTTTGGCCAGTTGGAGCCCTGTGGTGACGTCCAAGCAAGCCTACGCAAGCATGCAGTGCTCACACATGTGTCTTCACTTATTACTGATTAGTCTTTTCGTGACTGTGTGGGAGTGTGCAGATGGGGCTTGCTGACAGATCCTTCTGTAGCATCATTTGGTCCGGCTTCATTATGAGACAAATCAGCACCAGGTGTGTGTGTGTGTGTGTATGTGTGCTCAAGGCTATTTGTTGGTCCTTGATCCCTTTGTATGCAAAATGCTAAAATGTGCTATAATAGGATATCTGACATGTGCTTAGATGTGTCTATAATGCTATGTTACTTTCATATATATAATATGGTATATGGTGTTGCACTGTGGTAACATATGGTATAATATGGCATGTAGCAGCACCATATAGCATACCCTGTTTGATCCTCCTTGTTAACTCTAATGGTGTCACTACATCAAGTAAGATTAACATAATGTTGTATTCAGTAAGACCATAAGAGCAAAGGAGAAGATGGAATTCCCCCCTGTTGGCCGTCAGAAAAAAAATGCAATTTTAATGCAATTTTGAGATATAGAATCCTCGCCTATTTTAGAATAGAATAGAATAGAATAGAATAGCCTTTATTGTCATTGTACAGGGTACAACGAAATTGGAGTGCCACTCCCTTGGTGCAAAATGCAATAATAAATATAATAAAAAAATAGTAAGATATAAAAGGTACAATAAAACAAACATAAGTACTCAAACAAAAGTAAGTATGATATTTACAGGATAGCAGCATTAATATAATGACAGTATGACAGTATGAATAGCAGCATAATAATAATAGCATAATATAATGGCAGTGACAATATGGTATGGCTAAGCAGGTTCAATTGTTTTTGTGCTTATTTGCAATGGTGATAGCTCTGGGAAAGAAGCTATCCCTGAATCTGTTTGTTCTGGTTTTATGTGACCTGTACCGTCTGCCTGACGGTAATAGTTCAAACAGTTGATTGCTGGGGTGAGAATGGTCCTTGATGATATTGCCAGCTCTGCTGAGGTATCGAGAGTTTGCAATGACCTCCAGGCTGGGCAGAGAGCAGCCAGTGATCTTCTGGGCTGTGTTGATGACCCTCTGCAGTGCTTTCCTGTCTGCAGCTGAGCACCCTGCATACCATGTTGTTATGCTGTACGTTAGGATGCTCTCTATGGTGGCTCTGTAGAATGTCACCAGCAGCCTCTCCTCCAGGTTGTTCCTCCTGAGCACTCTCAGAAAGTGGAGACGCTGCTGGGCCTTTTTTACCACCGCCGTGGTATTTGCAGTCCAGGAGAGATCATCAGAGATCTGCACGCCCAGAAACCTCATGGAGTGTACCCTCTCCACACAGTTCCCGTGAATGTAAAGTGGGGCCGGGTCAGCTCTTCCCTGCCTAAAGTCCAAGATGAGTTCTTTAGTTTTTGTGGTGTTCAGTTGGAGGTTGTTAATTTGTTGTTAATTTTTTATATACAGTCTACGGTATGAGACAAAATTGTGTTAAAAAACAAACAACCAAACCTTAAACTGAAGCAAAATGTAACCATCCAAAGATAGATAGATAGATAGCACACAATGACAAAGATGAAGACTAAACTACACAGCACACCAGGGAGACACTATAAGGCACATATAAGGATGAAAGTAAAATAGGCAGTACCTGACAGCAAAACAAAGAAAGTCATGGAGACAAACAGTAAGACACCAGCAAGCAAGCATGGGGAAAAGGAAACACAATAAAACCTAAAGATTACAAAGGAGACTGGGAAGTCTCAAAATGTCTTACATGAAAAAAGGTGTCTGACATTCCCCATGGACAGGCTTTTCTCATTAGCTTCACCCGGCAACATCATGAAGAAAAGATTCAGTTGTTCGGCCCAGCAACCATGTGTCTGAAATCTTGCTGTACTTTCACCCCTGGAGGGCTGTTCTTTAAAGCCAGGAAACTCTGAAAAAAGCTCAGAGGCGACTAATGAGAATGACAGGTTAGCACTAAAACTTTCTAAAATCAATATACAGTCCACTGACTCATATTTAGTAGATCTGAATTTACTTCATGAGTGATGGTGGAATAATGTGTTTAATCATAGAAATAATCTGTAACAGTTTTTCATTTTAAAAAATGTTTTAGACTTTTTATACATATATATATTACACCAACAGGGGGCGTGAGAAATCCATTTTACACAGTCACACAGTTAGTTCTCTGTAGTGGAATCCTTTTGGACCTTTGACCTTAAGTATTTCTGAGTTCAAAATAGAGATCCCATAAGCTTAAATGCATTTAAACTTATAAATAACTTACTTATTATTGCATTTTTTTCAGGGAGTAGTGCGAGTCTGTGTGTGTGTGTGTGTGTGTGTGTGTGTGTGTGTGTGTGTGTGTGTGTGTGTGTGTGTGTGTGTGTGTTTACAGACAGGGGGATGGATCACCTGTGTCAGCACCTGCTGAATGTTGACTCTGCAGCTGAAAAACCACCTGCTTCTGCCAGCTGAGTCTGCCACAAAATAATTATGTGTTGGAAAAATAGAGGACTACCTACAGTTATAATACCTACAACAAAAGAAGGATTTTATCTATTATTTTATAGGAATGAGCAATCTATACAAATGCACAGTAATGAAAAGGTTTACAAGATGTAATGAGAGCTGCTACGATTCATGATTTGACGGTGACACTGTCAAAACTACAGGAGGCTGAGCTGGAGGTGACAGAGTTGAAAGTACTAAGGTTTTTGTTGTGAGTGACCAGGAGGGAACATGGTTAGATGTGAGTATATCAGAGAGGCATTTCAGGGTGAGTGGTTTGAAGGCAAAGTTAAGGAGGCAAGGGTTGAGATGGTTTGGACAGGTGCAGAGAACGGATAGTAGATATACTGGACAAATGGTTGAAGTTGAAGGTGCCAGGTAGATAGACACAGGATCAGATGGAGGCAGACAACTCACTGTGGTGACCCCTAAAGGGAGCAGCTGAAAGACGAAGAATATGCAAATGCACAGTAACTATATGGTTAACAGAAAACAAAAATCCTTTCCTCAGTCTACACAAGTACTATTTAATGCGCTAGTTAGCTTTTCTAACGGCTGAATTGCAGTTCTAAGAGATATGTATTTCTCTTGGCTTATTGGTGTACAGTGATAGAGAATTGATCAGGCATTTGGTGTTGATGAAACCAAGCAAAAGTTACTGCTGTGAAGCACCTTAGTGTTAATTTGTGCCCTAAAAAAAAGAATTAATTATATATATAAAAAAGCAGATGATGCTAATCAGGTACATAAAGCAAAAAGATGACTAATGTGGGGAACCTTGATCATCACTGGTGATCTGGTACAATTGTAATCTTTCTGAGAACACCTGTTGCAAACACTACACCAGATATCGCTGAATGGGGCAAAGTGAGCACTAATGAGCCTCAAATTGATCTTTTGGAGAAAACACTTTAAATATAGCAGGATACTAAGCTCTTAGCTACTGCATGCTAGAACAAAAGCGTACCCAGTAAGCTTGACAGTTGGCTAATGTTCACATGAAGTATCCACTATTTAAACTCTGCATATTTGTAGAAGAAGTTCACCTTCAGCCAGAGGTCAGCTAGCGGTTTCTCCAATTATACCTTTATGTGCTAAGCTAAGCTAGCCAACTGCTAGCTGTAGCTTAGCTTATATTTACACAATAATAAATTTAGAAAGAAGCCTGGTTCTGTCAAATAATATCCCACAAATAAATTCCTCTCTCACGCTAAGTTTAGAAGCTTCATAAAGCAAAAATATGCTTTATGTCTACAATTTGTATAGTCTGTAATGCTGCAGCTCTCTGTATAAGTTCTTTCCAGAAGTGTTCATGAGAGAAAGATAGAGGACCTTAGATTATATGGTTTGATTAAGTTATGATGTGCTTCTGGCTGAAAATTTCCACAACTTGATCAAATTATGCCAGGCTCTCTCTGCCAGGTTCTTCTCTGGTGTGTACTTTATTCTCTTTATGTCTCCCCTGTTTGTTTCATGTTCCCTGTGATCTCTTTCATATTCCCCCTCTTCATACCGCTTCTCAGTGAGTCCCCCTTTGTTTTCCCCCCTCTCTGATTCTGATAGATCCCTTACATCCTTCGCTTCTAAAGATGTGTTTGTTCCCCTCTTTTGTCTTCAAAGATGTGGCCTGAATCAGATGGTGGCTTGGAAACATTGTGCTGTTGTCCTGCATCTGTGATTCACAGAGCGGTAACTTTGATGAAAACAACAGAGATCTGACGAGGCGGGATCAGGCAATGTCGTCGGATGCATCAGCTTATGCAAGGTTAGACAGAGGTTACACATCCATCAAATATGCTTTGATCTCCAAAGAGGTGCTGCAAACTTTCACTTGAGATATCACTTGGAAGCACTGCTTCTTTAAGACTTTTGCTGATGGGATAAACTACCCTTGTAACACAGTGGAGGATAAGGGTGCCTAAATTGGAATACTCAAGTAAAATACAGGTATCTACTTTTAATTTTTGCATTGATTGAGTAAATGATCTTAGTTACCACTGCAGAATAGTGTAAAAGAAAGCATCTGGATTGTGATTGAATTTCCATAACCTTGTTACTAAATTTGTTCTCTTGCTCTGAAATTCACATTTGGTAAAGTCCAGATGTCCAGATGATACACAGACACGGATGTGCTGTCTCTAACCAGTGACTGATGGTAGTGTTTTGATAAGAGGAGACGCCAGCATTTGGACACATGAATGTGAATTGAGAATTGGCAAGTGTCAAAAGATGATGTTGTAGATCATGAGCTTTAGCTGCAGCGGTTGTATATGATGCAGAAAACATATGTTAACATGAGTATTAGGATAAGACATTAATCAGAGTCACCTGTTACATATGTGACAGTTTACTGCTCTACATGCATGTGGTCACATGAGTCTTGTCAACAAAAATTCTTTTGAGAATTTGAGTAGGAAAATGTAATTTTTTAGGAAGGATTCAAGATTTTGTGAGTTAAAAAAGAGAACAGGACAGCTAAGACCCTTCATATCTCATCACCTCAGATCCCCCCTGAAGACAGCTTCCCATCACTGGATGCCCAGTTTCACCCTAAGGCCATCCTTTGCTGGGCCATGACTTCTCTTACTGACAGAATAGTTTTCACTAATAGTAATGTGATCAGTCAGTGCACAGAGGGGACCGAGGCTGCCCCTGTCCCAAATGAGACATCATATCACGCACACTCTCCGTCACTTCTCTTTCACTGAGTCAACAAGGTGTAACCACTCCGGCCATCACCCGAGACAAGACTGTGGTGCAAGAAAACCAGTGTTGTTTTTTATGGGGTGACCTACAAACGCTGTGTCTGGCAAAGAAGAGGATATCCAAGGAATTTGCAAACACAATCTTTAAGATTATATAAATATCAATAAGTTTGAATCAATCATAAATAAATGATGTGACATCTCAGGGGAAAATCAGACACTTGCATGTATGCTAACAACAAATAGCATTGCTGTAGAGCAGGGGTAGGCAACTCCAGGCCTCGAGTGCCAGTGTCCTGCAGGTTTTAGATCGCACCCTGGGTTAACACACCTGAATCAAATGATTAGTTCATTACCAGGCCTCTGGAGAACTTCAAGAAATGCTGAGGAGTCATTTAGCCCTTTAAATCAGCTGTGTTGGATCATGGACACATCTAAAACCTCCAGGACCCTGGCACTCGAGGCCTGGAGTTGCCTACCCCTGCTGTAGAGGTTCCCTGTGTATCTTGTCTTGTGTTACTTATCCTGCATTTTTGGTCCAGAGTGGAAAAAGTATAAGGAGACTTGAAGGAGGAGCTTGGCCATTTGTTATTGTTTTGGGAGATTTCATGCTGCTGTACAGTAACTTCTCAAAGACTAGTGCATATCAGACCTAAATAGCAGAGGCACCAGTTGCTATAAATATACAAATATAGAGCAAGACTGGAGGAACAGAATGAGAACACAAAAGGGAATTGCCTAATTAATCCAAGGAACACAGAACCCAAACTCAAAGATAACCAAAAATAGAACGTTCGAATGAATTTCAAACATAAAAAACACAAAAGCGTGGGTATAAAATCCAAGGATCGTGGCAAGCAGCCATGCAACAGCTAGCTCATCTGAAGCTAAGCCTGCACTGTGTGCACTGACCCTCACGTACGTAGCCAGCATTCCCTCTATAGCTGTTGGTGTTTTGGTTCCCTAGGACTGATATTGTGCAAAACATTATCACTCTTTCCTCACAGCAAGAACCCAGGGCCTTTCTGTGTGTTTCTGTGTGAAGTTTGCATGTTCTCCTCATGTTTCTGTGGTATTCCACGGGGGGAAACCCACACATCCAAGGACTTTCAAGGCTAGAGTAAGTCTCTTGTCACTGTTTTTGACCAATGACCTATTGTACAGCTGGAGTTATTCCCCTGGCACAGCACAAAGGCTTCACATTTTCCTAATGCTTATTATATGTTTAATGGAAACAAAGGATATTGGTCCCGTTCTATTTTATCATTCTATTTGTCATTTCAGAATTTAAACTCTTTTTTTGAGTTTGGTTAAGTGGTAGAGCTAATGTTTAAAAGTCCTGTGATTGGACGTTGTAAGAAGTCTGTATTCTATTTTTTAAAGGCAGACTGTCCGACTTATTCATATGAGATACTGCGTGAGTAAGAAAATCTTTCAGCTATGATAAACACAGCGCAGTGTGATGAACAGAATCAAGAGGTTTCAGTGTGGAGGGTGAAGCATATGCAGTGTGTGGGAGTTTTTAGTGCATATTAGAATTAACAGTACTGAAGAATAATGGGTGTATTAGTGGGAGGTATTTAAGTAACAAAAGGCCATGCAGGTGTAGTAGGCCTCTTTGTCCTCCTCAACCAAGAAAACCTGATTCGACTGAAAGATATCTATATATTTGTTTATACTCGTGGTATATTTACTGCACAACAAACCTTATTTGTTGTGGCTAATGGAGTATGATTTTCTCCATCAGGATAAGTTGTAAATGCAATAGTGGCCCCAGACTGTGCTGCATAAAACCATGAATGGAAACTAAGAACATGTAAATTCTGCAGAGGTCCAATTTGCTTTCTGTTATGAATGCAGGTAACAGTAAACAAGAAAAGGCAAAAGAAGCGTGACAAGTATGAGTGTTTCAGGAAACTTCTTGTAAGTGCCTGGAAGAAATTTAATATAAATGAAATGAAATGAAATGGGTACATTTTCCAGTGAGCGAGCTAGTTAATCTTGTTGCTTTTCAGCACCCCCCTAAATGAGAGACCCTTCATCAACCAAAGTGTGACTCCACTGGGTCGTGGAAACGCACCAATTTAATATCAATTGGAAAAAAATGACCATATGGACATGGATGTGTTAGAAAATGCTAGAAAATATCCACCTATAAGCACAGCTTAAGCTCAGTAAATTCCTCCTGTTCTGAGGCATGATTATCTGAATTTGTGTGTGCTGGCTGTAGGTGGAGAGACCGAAGTGACAAATCTTGCCAAGAAAGCAAATAAGCGCATTTTCAAAAGGAAAAAAAAAAAGACTGTCGAAGTAAGGTTAGATAAAAATCATCAACACATCTCTTAATGCGTGCTCAATCATCCGGGTAAGTAAATCCCAAAAGGTTGAATCTGTCCAGATGAACAGATTCAACCTTTTGGCATCAACACCATCAACAACCACCAACTCGAGTTGATGGTCGAACCATCTAACACTGATGTAAAACGGGGTCAACAGAGCATTTATTTGTTAAGGAACTGAACTTTTTTTTAAATGTTAATAAGGAGATTTTATGTCATTTTTATTGTTCATTTATTGTTCATTTTATTGAAAGTCTTTTAATATTTCATCTTGGTCTGCTGGTTTAGTGTTTTATCTATCGAACATAAAAACTCCCTCAGCAACATTAACACCTGCTCCAAAATCAGGGTCAGTCAGAGAGATTGTTATTCACTCTGGAAAATCAGGTTATAAAGAAGGAAAACAAAAACATTATTAACCGTCCTGTCAATGTTTTGTCATCTGAATTCAGGACTGTGTGGGTAAGCTGCAAACAAATTGCCCTTTTGTGGATTAATAAAATGACCTGAATCTGAATCAAAAGACTTCATTTCTTTTCTTGTACTCTATCATCTTCCTCCCTAGAAGCTGGAACTGACAGTGAAGACTACATCCTTGTTAGCTCATGCTGAGATAAAACACATGGCCCTTAATCTTTCCCAGAAAGATGGTGTGTGGGGAGAGATGTGATTAAAGTTGGAAATCATTTATCGCCACAGTACCACAGACGAGTTATTAAATGAACTGTGTTTGGCATCCTGTGGGGGCAGGCAGAGTGGGTGCATGAATGCAGAATTTTGCTCTTTGGGGAAGGTTCAGCAGTATGTATCAATTTATTTGTCTTGCAGAATACTGAAAAATGTGACAGGATATGACAGTGACATTTAAACTTTTGAAATGGAAGCCAGATGTGACAGATGCCTCATGATATTTTATCATGTTGCGTGGCTCTGAATGTTCTCCATATGCTTACTACCTGCATTTTTCGGTGACGTCAGCATCATGAAAAAGTACCGGCAAAAAAGTAATTGGCGATGATCAGAAATCCAGGAAGTAGGGAAAAGAACACACAGTGTTTGTTTGACTTGAAGTGGTTATTTGATGTGAAAAATAGCCTTAGGTACATTTTTGTTATTTGAATATGATGCAAAGCATTTTGCCCTGCAAATGTGTTTTAATGAGCTTATACATTTAGTAATTAAACCTTATTGCTTGATAGATCTTCCTCCTTTGTGCTGTTATATTAAGAAATTGTGTATAAGAGCTGGTTGATTACACTAAAAATGATGTGGTTATATCTAGGGGTTACAGTGGGATGTCGCCGTTGGGGAAACCCCAAGTTCTGGTGTAAATGTGCAAGGTGGGGAAAATAATTACTTAGAAATAAGTCACATAATAATAAGTCACTGTGATCAGCTGACCTGTGCTGCTACGCAGAGATCCATTGCTCTTTGTAGGTTTACCCAACTGATTTAAACATCATATAAGCTGATGTTATGCAAGCTTAAATGGCTGATTTCCAATCCCTAGACACTATTAAGTATGAAAGGCACAACCCAGTGAGTGAATCTAATCAGCGTCATTACCCTAAATATAAATTTATGTCTGGTACTTTAGTTGTAACCTGGTAACAGTACCATAGCTGTAACTAGTCCTCAATCAAACATCCCTGTAAACTTTGACAGAATAATTCAAACTAACCGGTGTAGCCTGCACTAAACTACTTAGTGCAGGGGTAGGCAACTACAGGCCTCGAGGGCCGGTGTCCTGCAGATTTTAGATATCACCCTGGGTCAGCACACCTGAATCAAATGATTAGTTCATTACCAGGCCTCTGGAGAACTTTTAAGACATGTTGAGGAGGTCATTTAGCCATTCGGCTGTGTTGGATCAAGAATACGTCTAAAACCTGCAGGACACCGCCCCTCGAGGCCTGGAGTTCCCCCACACCCCTGGCTTTGTGTTTTAATGGAATCGTTGAGCAACAAAATTACTATACTTCGATTTGTTTTTGCAAGAGCTTTTACAAAAACACAATTAGGCTAAACATTGTGTATAGATCTAAAACTCCAAAATAAACAAGGATATTAAATATAAGATTTAAATTTTGAATCTAATTTGCTGACCTTTGAAAATAATCTCTGATCTTCCCTACTAGTGAAATACACCAGCTGTACATTTAGCTCACAGGCATGTTTTCTGACAGACTTCACAGAAACAGTTTGTGTGTTTGGTGAAATTTGTTGAGCTGTTTGAAAAGTTGCATTTGGAATCATGTAGCATTTAAAAAAAAAACAAAAAAACATGTTACTCTGTTTATGATAGCTCCTCTTATGTAACTAGTGAGACGCTGAAGTATTGCAACCTCAACTTTACATCTGCAGCATGAACGCATCACAGGGATGGGAGGGAAAGAGGATGTGCTGAAGATGTTAGACGGTAGTAGCATGTGGGGGCTGGAAGGCGTGCCAGGCCAGTAAAAAAAAACAAAACAAAAAAAAACCAAATGTAATAATAATATACATTAACCTCATTAACTAAAGTTGCCAGAGTGCCATCCTGAATCAATCAGGCCTAGTTTAATTCCTGGTTTTATGCTTCTGACAGGAAATTAAGCTTACATTTTGAATGATGATCTGAATATTGACGACACACACTTGTGAATTACAACCTCAATTCCAAGACAGCTGTGTTTGTATTTAGTGCGTCATGAAACAAAAATGATGACAAGAAGACTGCTATCAAATTTAAAATTAACTAATAGTCTTTAAAAGTGATACATTTTCTCTGTTTAAATATTTAATTTGTTTTCTATCTTTTATTGTGGATAAAATAGGAGTTTATAAGATTTACAAATCATTATGTTTTTTCTTTACACACTTTTTTGGAATTGGGATTGCAAATTTGATTGTCTCGGCAGCTTCATTTCTACAAGGACATGTTAGGCGTGTGCTCAGTGGATGAGAAAAAACAGCCTTGTGGCTTAGTTGACGACAAATGCATTGCTAGGCGACGGCCGGGGGGCTATTCCCTGGACAGGTGGGTGGGGTCGCGAGCTGATGACAGAGGCCGCACCTGCTGCCCGCCAGACGCATATACACATTTCTAATTCACTCAGAAACAGACACACACCTGTCTCACTGTTACACACACACACACTTGCGCTGATTTTTACCTCCTGCTCTTTTCTGGAAACATGACCTGAAGCAAATTGTACTTTAGTGGCCAACAGGTTAAAGCAAAAGTGCAGTGAATCGCATGACTGAAATCAACACAACCTTTACACAAGGTACAATCTTAAATGCCAAATCTATCTGTGTTCATAGTATTGTCTTTTTAACCTATTTAATTTTGTCCTACAATTTCCCATCTGCTGAATATGCTGACTTAAGTGTGCTGCCATCGGGGTGCATTAGGATTGGCTTTGAAATAGCATTAAAAAAAACAAAATAAGTATATTGCTCCAAAATACTTAAGCCTTAATTTAAGGAAATAGATAGTCAAGCAGCTGGGTTTTTGTTAGCTTGCTTTGTTAAACCTAAACGGCTGATGGCAGTTATCAAATCTCCCAGAAAACACCGGCTTTCTGAATCTACCATTAGAACAGAAACAGTAGTGTTGTAACCAGGTGACCTATTGCAAACAGCTGCATATTTCACACAAGAAGACTTGCATGACTTGCATGGTGCCCTGCTAAGAACTGAACCACTGGGGTAAACGTGACAAAGTTACCCGACTAACCTCAGATCCTGCTTTGCAGTGCAGGCCTCAGCAGATTAGCATTCGTGTCATATTGATGGCCATATTATTCACTCGCTTTGCAGCTTTCTTATTCTCTATGGGGGAAAAAATATCTGCTTTGCCTGTGCACTAACTTTTGGGGCAGGGCAGGTAGTGCACATAAATTATCAAGACTTTGTGTATGAACATGGAGCAATGAAAAAAATGGGAGAAAAGCTATAGTCAAAGCAAAACAATAAGCCAAAAGATGCTAGGAAGGAAGTTTAGTTTGTCACTTAGGTGTCTCCCTTTACATCACACAGAGTCATTTGATCCAGTGTTGGCTTAAAAATACAGATTATAGCATGAAACAACATTGAGTCAGAGATTTTATGGAAATTGGATGTATTTAGTCATACTGAATTTGCTGTTTTTGAGAGGCTTTTGTAAGCCAAAACTAATCTCTGTGAAAAACCCATATAATCCTATTTAAGAGAGTGTTGCATTTGCTGGCCTGTTTCAAAAACACGAGCAGCATGAGGGATTGTTATGTTTTTTTTTATGGGAACACATTGTACATTTTTTCCACTTAGAAATATCTTCAGAATAAATTTAAAGTCGACCTGTGGACGTTTTTAACTGATAATTACCACATATAGTTGATCTCTGTGGGTTTTTTTAAAAATAGTATATAGTATATTAGCCCTTAAACATTTAAACCAACGTTCTTCTCTCCATATGGTCAACACTCTTTCCAAACCGGCCCCTCCTCTTCACCATTGCTCGGTAAATACGCTTCTATCCCCCACCTCAGAGCCATGCCAGGCAAGAGGTCCCAGAGGAACAGCTTTTATATGAGCTATAGTGAAACCTGAGAGGGGGGGCATAGACAGCTATTTGCACAGCATATCTATTTGTGTGATTCACGTAGCAGGTGGGCAACACTTTGCCTTGTTTGTCTATTGTGACCCACACAGCTCATCTGCATGCAGACATCCATACACACAAAAACAAGCAGACAAAAATTCAAGCCAAAAAAAGAAAAGAATTATCTTTGGGGGGTTGTAATAATGGAGGAGCTTGAAGCAAATTAGTGAAAGATTAGTTTTGCATCTGACAAGGGGCTTTGAAGACAAACCCGTTAGAAAATACAGTATATGCTTCTGGTATTTACCTTGCTGATTGTCCCAGCAAAGGGAAATGTCACTCCATATTAAGTTTGCCATAGCCCTTGGAGCGAGTGGAATTTATTATCACATTTCTGCATAAAAAAGAAGCGCTGCGCTATTGAAAATTAAATGAAGGTTCATCATGATACACATAATAAAAGCGAGAGCTTTTATTGGATGGGAAGAGTGTATTATTTTATTTATTTTTTGAGATGCTTGACTGAATCTGACATGGACTACAACTGGGTTGTGGGCCTGAAATGCTTTAAGCAACGCATGTGACCAGACAAGAACAAAGTTGCCCTGGAAGTCACCTGACTTTGTTGTTTACAAGAATGCACATGAAAAAAGATTCAAAAGTCAGCTATGTGAGGAAGAAGATCATTGTAGGAAGGACAATATAGACGCACAGTCAGTGGAGTGTGTGACTTATGATGATGATCAGCTCGAGGTCATATCGGGCTTTTAAGGTTATCAGAGGAAAACTTAAATCTAAAGACACGGCCTGCAGTGTTGTTAGATGCGGAGGTGCGATCTCCCGTGTTTGATAAGGCCAGTGTGCCGTAAATAACTGTTGCTGGGTGACGTGAAGATCGCCCGGAAACCCATTTGCGCCTCAGCAACACAAACAAAAGAGACCACACACACTGCAAAAAAAAAAAAAGGGGAAAAAAGTGCCATTAAGAGTTGTGTATTCTAATTTTTTAAAGTTACCTAAAATCTTAAATTAAGTCATGTGTCTACACATAGACTGACTTTTCCCATTTGTGTAAAGATTTCTAAAAGACTTTCAAAATAAACTGTGAGTTTTTTTTCCGAGCCACGCAGAACTCTTGGGTGAAATCATCACAATCACTCAAATACACTTCCACCCCACGTGTTCATCTCCGCGAACCGACGATGTTTTTTGCAGTGTGCGGAGTGGCACCGCTCTGCCGACCGAGCTGGAGCTCTACTGTAAATGCGCCCTCCCCTTTTCTCCTGTTTTTTTATTTTATAAATCTTTTGGACACACGCTTGAGATTTGCTCTAACAGCCTATCCCAGTTTGAAACACTCACTTAAGAGTGTCCCCCTCTCTCACACACACAGATACACACGCTACACCCCCCCCCCCCCCTCCAAAAAAAGAACACACTCCTTCAACTCCATCGGTGGGGAGAACATAGCTATCGGATGAGATTTGTTTCCAAACGCGCACCGATGGCGGTGTGAGGCGTTTGGTTTGAGAAGTACGAGCGGCGCTTTGGATTTGTGGGCAATTCTTCTTCTTTTTTTCTCCATTTTTTTGTTCATCTGCTGAATCCTGCTTTAGGGAAATTAACAAAGATATGGATTACTCACTTTGTCTATTCCTACTCTTGGCGACCGTTTCGTCTGAGTCGAGCGGGCAATTCCCAACATCGCAGATGTGAGTACTGTACAGCTGAAAACAGCCTGTTGGCTTTTTAAAGTAATACGGTGTTGTATGATAGAAATGACAGCCTGCCTTTTTACGTGGCTCTTTTTCTGAACCTGTATCATTTTATGGCATGTTCGGAGATATACGGTAGATGCAAAGCAGCCTGGTAATCACTTAAAGAGAAATGTGGTGCTAAATATGCTTCTAAAGCTTACGTTAAGTTTGTGAACGCGCACTTTGTGGGAAATTCTCTCGGAAGCAGAACAGTCCTTCTTCTTGCCAACTGATGATGAGGATTGTACATGGGCTTTGTCCGTTACTTTAACTTTGTGCAATATGATATTAAAAGCTGCTGCCCATTTATTGCCAGCCTGCAGCAGTGTGACATATGGGGGGCTGTCACATGAATCATCCCAAGAAGGGAGACTAAGGTCTGAACTTTCTCTTAACCATGTCCACAGATAGTTCTGACATTTGGCTATATGTGTAGATTGCTGTAATGAATCACATTTGTTTACAGTGCATGAAGTCTGAACTGTAAATAGGAAAGCTTTTAGAAAGCATACTCCTCAGTTTGTCTTTTTTGACAGCAGTTGGTTATTGAAGGGTCAAATGACACAGTTAATCCATTATTTATCCAGAATATTGATATTTTTTGTCTTCTGCTGATAATATTGATGAATAATGGTAAATGTATTCATCATGACAGTTACTTGATTAGTAGATAATACAAATGATGATTGGTTTTCCAAATAAAATATTAGAGTTCCCTATTTTGCTGGACACATTTCAATATCACCTTGCGTTGATTAGGCAATTGGTGATAAAGTTGTCTCAAACCTTCCTTAAAAGTTTAGTTTCTTGTGATTTCCAGCATGCAGACCAGTACCAGTACAGTAGTAAACTCTCTGTTTGCCCTGCAAGACGTTAACTCGGTTTACAAACCCATGCCATCAAGTAGAGATATCGCTTGCACAGTCAAGCTATCTCTGGCTCTGTCTAAATCTGACCTTCCATATTTGCACTGCAGCATTAATAGATGTAACAGATGATCTGTCCGCAGTCGCAGGAATACATTTTCCCAAATTAAGCAAAAGTGTAGGTGTGCAAGCCTGTTCGGCTGACATGCTGAACCTCACACTTAATCAACAGGTTTAAGATATTCCAGATGGTTCTAAAGGAGCCAGGACTACAGGTTTTGGTTTTGAATGCAGCCCAAGTTCAGTCCTAGAGAGATGATGAGCTATGATGGCACTTAGCCTAATGGCTGAATATGGTGATGTCAGACTCGCAGAGTGGCCAGCCTACTCCCTATATTTCATGGGCACTAAGTGGATTGATCTGTGGGTTGTGTACATGATATTCTCACAGGCTTGGTGCAGACGTTCACTCGCTGGTGCACATTCACTCTTTTATTTTGCAAATATGAGTATTTATGAGTATTTATTTCAGAAGAAAGCATGCTAGAATCGAACTATAAACCCACAGATTTTAAGAAGGCACATTACAGTTGTAATGCGCCTTCTTAAAATCAT